>NC_047665.1:27516954-27846954 GCF_011762505.2 Arvicanthis niloticus | reverse complement strand
GTTATAACCTAAGCTCTACAGTATCCCAGGAAACAGACCATATACCAACTTTAGTGAGAGAAAGGGTTCCTTAGGGTTTTTCTCAATCACATTTTCTGATGTTTTTCACTCAGCCAGTCACGGAACTCAGAGCTCTGACATATAATCAGCTGATCCCTGGGTGGTGATCCAGGGACTCTTCCTGGAGGAAGTATGCACCCAGGTCCCAGGCCAGTTGTTTGTCTGGCCTGGAGAGAAAGCAAGTGAATATCTAAGTCATGGCTCTGAAGAATCTAGGCTGCCTGTCCTGGCCTCACTGAGTTTGTTTCTTGCCATGTGAACTGACAGTGTTTAGCTCTGCGACTATAGCTGGACAGCAATGCCAGTGTGGTGTGTGTGGCTTTACTGGTTTGTCTGGTTATTGGTGCTGTGGTTATGGGGTTATGTGGTTAAGAGCCAGAGCCTAGTCACTTCCTCCGTAGATCCACCAATAGGCCTCTCATGATGGGAACAATTATTTTTTAAGGATCCCTCAAGTTCTTCACTCCACACCTTCAGTTTGGTGTATGCCTGCTTGTCCTCTCAACTGAGCCTCTTGAGAGTTTGAGACAGAGACTCTCGTGATTCAAGTGAGGAAGGTGGACTCTCCTATGTAGGAAGTAGCGTAACAGCCTCTTCCAACCTTTCTGAAGAAGTAGACAACTAGGACAGAAATCCATAACAACTACTTCCAGCCAAATTCTCAGGCAACCCATTCATCCAACACACATTTATTGAGAGTTCACTGTGCCTAGGACTCAGCTGTGGTTCATAATTAGCTTTGGGGCCCTGCTACTGTCTCTCTGCCTTTAGCTCATGGGAACATATTGTTATCCCGAGTCTAGAAGGGAACACAGTAGCATATGGAAATTCTGGCCCAAATTTCTCCTTCTCCTCTTTGTGTAATCTTTTCTTCTCCAGCCATCAGGCAGCAGGCAATTGCCCTTGTGAGTCTCTGACTGTGCAAATGCCCATTGTCTTCCTCTTATTTTCCCACACTTTGGACACAGTCAGAGGTAGTAATATTGACAGACATTCTCCAGCCTCCGTATACTGTTTTTCCTGGTCCAAGAAAAAAAAAATGCCCCATGCCCCCAACTCATTTGAACCTGGCAAATGGGTTGGCTTACAGAGTAGAGTGAAATGAAGGTTGATCATGGGTATGCCCATCTAGTCTTAGTGAACTTGAAGACAGCAGCATTGTGGTTTTGCACACATTCCTTAAGAGCCCAAGGAATTAGGGAGATTGAGGACCTACTATGTACATCCTCAGTGTATGCTGCCCATCTGAATTTTTCTCTAGTTTTCAAGAAAAGAAAAATGCTTTCTGCCCTTTGGTGGTGGGGGGGGGGGGCGGGGAGGAAGAATCATTCATTGTTCTCAGTCTTCTCCCTAGGCCATTTTCTTTTGGGACAGAAAAACCACGCTGGTCCAGTTTTACAAGCCTGACCCAAGGTAGAGTCACTTGGGAGGAGGGCACATCAGCTGAGGAATTGTCTCTATCACATTGACCTGTAGGCAAGATCATGGGGTATTTTCTGCAATGCTACCCATGGGCAGGTAATACTGGCTTATATAAGACAACAAGTGCAGCAATCCAGGAACTGCAGGAGAGTAAGACACGTTCCTCTGTGGTCTCTGCTTCAATTTTTGCCTCCAGATTCTTCCTTCAGCTCCTACATTAGCATTCTCAGAGGAGCACTGTGTGATGTCAAAGCATAAGCCAGTTTGGTTTTGGTTGGTGTTTTATCACAGCCACAGAAATCAAATGAAAGCAGCCATCTCCTGCAGCTTTGATTGCTTTTGTGTCCCTCCTGTCCCTTTCTGATATCTTTGAACTCTCTTCTGCAGTTGAAACCTGGACATGAAACATCAGCAAGAGTCTGACCAAGGCCCAAGGGTGTGAGATTATGTCCTAGCAATAGCTAGACAGGACTTTAAACAAGTCCCTGGATGTTGCTGCTCTCAGGACCTCGAGCTCACCTAAAGCGTCAGCTGTAGCAAAAATCCTGGGGAAGGGACTGTCACAGGCTCTGTAGCCAATTTCTCCTAGGTACAGGGCTTTGGGGGATGTCTCAAGACTGATGCAGGGACTGACAAACAGCCCTTACTCCTGGAAGAGTCTTTAAGGTCTGGAAGGTCTGACAACATACTGGACCCATCCAAGACTCTGCCCCAGATCGTGCCCTCCTCATGCCCTGCTCCAAGCCTCTATTTTTCTAGCACATAAGGATGGTTCCCAACAGATCAGACTGTTGCCAGGGCATTCTTATTTGGCTGGTGCTGTTCTGGTGGCTTGAACGCCATCCCACCACATCTACCTCTTTCCCCTTCAAGGCCACATCTCAAGGCCTTTCCTGTAAGCTGTGCATCCTGATGCTGCTGTCCTGCACAAAACTAGTTGCATGCCATCATTGCTGCTTTGCAATGAAGCAGCAGTTGCTGCTACCCACTTTCTTAGGTTTTATTTTGTTGTTTGTTTCCTGGGATATGCTCTTGTTATGTAGTTCAGGCTGACCTCAAATTTGGTATTCTCCTGTCTTGCCTTCCAAAATTCTGGAATTACAGATGTACAATACTGCTCCCTAAAAGCTTCTGTTTCTTGCGGGGGGGTGGGGTGGAAGCTGTTGGGGATATAACTGAGGGCCTTGCATGTATCAGAGAAGCACTTGTCCATGTAGCTGCATCCGTATCCCTCAAGACTCTCTTTTGCCACTTCCTTTGAGGGGAGGAAAGTGGCTTTCATTACAAATCATGTAGTTGCTGTGTGCCAGTTGCTATACCTCAGAATGACGCTTAATCAGACTGTCTATGTCATGAGGCAGCCATCATTGACAGATTCATTTTACAGATGAAAACTGTGCAGGAAAATGAGAGCACTAGAGTTAGGATTTACACATGGCTGATGCCAATGCTGTGCCCTTGCAGAACGTTCTCTGAGTCCCGGGGTTTCCTTTAGCCTTATCAGCAGCCATATTGGTTCCCCCCACCCCCAAATTCCTTTTGAGTGGGATAGCCTAGACTCAGAGCATGAAAAGAAAGCAAACGAGAGATCATTAGTAATTTAGACTTTAACATAGCTTCCTGAAGAAAAGGGTTTATACTTTAAATTTGTATATGTGTGTATGGTATAGGGGCGGGGTGGGGATAGAAGATAATGTGCTGGTCTCACACATTATTGTAAAAGGCAGGGATATCTACCATTTCCCCCATCCCTCTATTTCCCTTAAAGAACATAAGGGCAGTACTGGCATCCTGGACTATTCTCCCCTGATTCAGGCTGCCCTGGCCTGCCACCCTCCTATGCACAGGCCTTGGTGGAATTGTAGCTGACATCTTCTATCTTGTGTGATCTCAGCTGTGCTCTGGACTTGTATCTGGCAGAACAGAAGGCCAAAGACCAAAGTACCACAACTGGAGACACCATGCTTTCTCCCCACACTGCTCTGTCTCCCCTTCCTGCCATCGGGGCTCCCCACACGTTGCAGCCTGCTATGGAAGTGTCTGTCCCTTTCACAGGGCCCCTGGCCTGTCTTTGGTGCTCTGGGTTCAGGAAGCATCATTGCTAGCTTCCTTATGGTCTTTCTAAAATATCACCTCATGGACCTCTCCAAGTGGGTCTGCAAGGATTCGTCCCTGTCAAAGCCGGAGGCAAAAGACATTTGTCAGGTATTTCTGAGACTTGGACTCTTCAAGCATCTGTCCTTAGCTCTCACTCTGAGTCACAACTAGGCTGGCCTTGGCGTCAGCTCTCCAAAGTTGGCTCTCTGAATTTGGCTCTCTGTCGTGACTGTTTGGCCTTGACCCAATGACTGTTTGTAGAGACTGCTGCAGAAGGCCAGTCCTGCAGTGACTATGATGTTGAGGGGTTGGCATCCAGAGGGGAAGTTCCCCTTCTCAAAAGAGAAGGGAATCAGGGAATGGGGGAAGGACTTGCATGATGGGTACTGGGAAGAGTTGGGTTGTAAAGGAAATAAATAAATAAATTTATTAAACAGACAATACATTCAAATATCCCCCAGATCTCTGTGTTGCCTGTGACTTCACACCAGTTATTCAGCTTCTCCAGGTCTTATTCTCCTGATAAGTGTGCTGTCAGTCAGGAATAATTGTGTATGTGTGTGTATATTCTTCAGCATCTCTCTCTCTTTTTTAAGCTTGCATATGCTAACAACATAAAAAGCTCTAAAACAACAAACAAAACAACAACCCAAACCTAATAACCACCACCAAACACAGCAAAACCCATAGCACCAGGCCATAGATGCCATTAAGTGCCTCAATCAAAAGCCAAAGTTATTGATATTGTCTGGTTTTGCAGAAAGTTTACAGGAAAAAAAAATTCTATTGTTCGGTAACCTCTTGTATTCTCCAGACACACATTTTCTTATTCCAGTGGCATTGATGTCCCAGGCTTTGCTCCCCAAGACACCATCACTTTGAGGAAAAAACTCTTAGGGTTGTTTTTTGTTCCCTGCATGAAGGGAGAAGTAGCAGAATTTTGTTACTTAACTATCAGCAAAAGTGAGGTAAGCAGGAGAACGTTTGTGTCAAAACTACTTCTTCTATGCAGGGAAGGACAGTATTTGAAACAATAGTACTCTGTTCTCAGGGTGTGGACTTTCTGTCTTAATTCAGACACACACATGAAAGGGTCAAGGGAGGTGGGCCAGATAGAGATGACAGAGGAGGCTGCAGGGTTGGGATGTGTGCATCCACGAGAAGCAGCAGGACAACTGTATGGGATAGGAGTCGCTTCTGAGAATCACCACATCGTGGGCATCAATACAGACTAGAATGCTCTCCTCTCAGGAGGGTAGCATGTGGCAATCAGCAGAATCCCTTCAAACCCCATACACATAACTTACCCACTCCCTCCACAACATTGAAATTCCACAGAGATCTCAACATGCTTCCCTACTCCACAAGTGCTGTGCTGGGGGTAGGGTAGCACACATTCTCTCTCAGATTACCTACATTCCGTACCATTCATGAACCAGAGTTTAGAAAAAGAAAAGTCTCCTACTTCCTGCCAATCAGATTCTCCCCTAGCCCAGGCAAGTGTTTCAACACAACTTCCCGTTCATACTGACTTTATAAACTTGACCATAGTTTTTAGACAGAATAAATGGCTTAATCTTCTACACAATGTTAAGTTGCCAGTAGTCACCACAGACCACATGGGCATAGATAACTGATTATTCACTAATCCCAGCCCTCATTTGGATTGGTCATTTCAACTTTCCCTCACAAGCAGCTCCCACTACAGCTGCTAATATTGCACCTCTCCTCAATGCTTTATGCCCTATCTCTCAACTTTGCCTCAACCCACCTTCCGGTCTGGGTGTTAAAGTAGCCAAAAAGCCACAGGTCTGCCAGCAAGTCAAGGAAGGAGCAGTGAAGTGTTGTGTCTTCAAACCCCATTACAAGAACAGCAAATACTAAACTATCTAAATCATAAAACTGACAAGATGAGTGGATGAGTACTACCAGCCAGGGTACATCACAACCATTCTTATTCCAAGAGACTCTTTAGTTCAGTAGTTATTAATTTCAACGATTTCTTAAACACCCTTTTCTCAAAATATCATATTCACACATTTCTGCTTAATAGTTTTACAGGTTTCATGGAGCTACTATACAGTCTGTAGGTATGATACAATGTAAACAATAAAAAGATGCAACCATCTCCACTACCAGCTTACAACTTAAAGGAAAAAAACAGCATGCCAAACAAGAGTGTGTCATAGTGAAAGGCATACAGAGAACTGGTAAAATGTATAACGCAAACTGATTGCATAGATTTGTGAAGGAGATAAACATTACCTGAATGAACTTAAGTTACTTTAGAAGTTCCTGTCCTCATATGCATATAAGCAAGTGCCCCAGAGAATGCACGTGTGATTGCTATCTAAGTCAACTGGGGCTTCTGCAGACTGCTGCTGTGGTGGACAGAGGAAGCATCAAACATTTGTGACAAGAATGAAGTTGGTGAGGATGCCACTGCAAAGGCTTTTAAAGGATCCCCAAGTAGAGTTTGAAAAGAATTTCCAGAATTGGAAAGACGCAACTTTAATGTGACAGGGACCACAACCAATAGGAAAGGATCAGCAGTAAACATGATGACTTGTTGGAATTGAGTGTCTTTGGCATTTATTGAAACTTTAGGAGCATGCAGATGCATAGGTAATGAATCTACTTGAAAGCCATGTCTTCTGCCCCTCTTGTATCCTCATGTTATTTAAAGAAATCCTCTTTCCCCACAAAGGGAGTCCTTGCAGAACCCATTTGAAGTACTTGGTTGGCTCTTCAGGTCATGGGCACTAATGGCCTGTCCCATAGCAGGGAGTTGGATGCCAGGCACACATAGATGCACAGGGAAAAGTGTACTATACAGCAAGTAACTGCAGCTTGGTGAAGCTACTTCCCAGGTTAGGAGATGCAAAGATGGGGGTTGTCATTGGACCAACAGAGCTGTAAAGTAGCATTAGAGAAGCTAATTCTTCAATGCAAAAAAAAGCTTAGAGCTGCAGAGAGTTTCAGATTACCACTCTCTTAACAACAGGAAGTAAAATTCTTTGGACTGAACCCTCTTTTTATGATTATTTGAGTCAGATTCTTTCAACTTATATGTTCTTTAAATTAGGTCTATATTTTTTTTCTCATCAAATAATTTTTTTTTTTTTTTGTCTGTGGTGGTAATGGAACCTAGAAACTTGTCTCAGTTACTGTTCTATTGATGTAAAGAAACACCATGATTAAAGCAATTGTTATAAAACAATGTGTTTAATTATGGTTTCCAAGATCCAGTCCATTATAATCATTGCAGGAAGCATGGTGGCAGACAGGCAGGTATGGGACTGACAGGTTATATCCTGATCCACAGGCAGGCAAGCAGGTGAAAATAGAGGGGTGGGGGAAGGGACTTGGCCTTCAATGGGCTTTTGAAATGGCAAAGCTCACACCTTGAGACAACAAGGCCCCACCTTCTCCAACAAGACAACACCTCCTAATACTTCTAATCCTTCTCAAATAGTACCACCCTCTGGTGATGAAGCATATGACTATATAAGATTATGGGGCCATTCTCATTCAAACCACACAGAGTTATATACCCCTATGCTTCCAAATTTCACTCACCCAAGGGCCAGTGAGATTGTGCTGTGGGTAAAAGTGCTTGCTACCAAGCTTGGTGACTGAGTTTGATCCCCAGGACCAACATGGTGTAGGAGAGAACTGATCTCCATGAGTGTCCTCTGAACTCCACTTGTGTGCTATGGCATGTAGACACCTACACACAGTAACAAACAAACAAATGGATTTTGCAATACAGAGTGTTCTGTAGCCCAGGCTCATGGTTTATTTGGTTTAGATGGTTTTGACTTTTTATTGCTAGATAACACACACACAGCAAAGTGTGTGAAGATCATAACTGTACACATTGATAGAGCTTTACCAGCTGAATATTTTTATATAACCAGTATATGATTAAGGAAGTAAAGCTTCACTCAGCTCCCAAAGCCCCCTGTGTTTCTTTCAATCTGGGCTCTCTGGAAGAGCAGTCAGTGCCTTCAATCACTGAGCCAACTCTCCAGCCCACAAATATGTAACCCGAGCTGACCTTTGTTGGGGGCCGACTTTTAGCAGAAAGAGGCTATCAGCTTTGCAGCCATCTTGAGCCATATACCCTGACATGAGACTTGAATTACAATAGCCTACAACAGCTGAGAACACTCCGATAATCTTGGTTTAGATACCTTGAGATTAAAGGCGTGTGAGATTAAAGGTGTGTGACTTAAGAGTATGACTTAGAAGTATAGAGATCAGAGTTAGAGACAAGACCTAAGGGCATGATTAAAGGTATAACTTAGAGGCGTGGCTTAGAATCAGACTATAGAAGACAGAACCAGACATCAGACCAGAGAGAGAGATTCATACACATCAGACATTAGGTAGAATCTACCCTCACCCTCACTCTTGCTGAACCCCAACCTGCAGACCGGAGCAGCAGCTTGGGCCAGGATACAGTGGCCTGCCCAAACGTGGGTCGGCCCAGGCCTCAACAGTTTTGCCTGGGCTGCAACATTTATTTTGGCCGCCCCAACATGGGGCTACTGTGGACCCCAACAGACCTTGAAACTGATCCCCCTGCCTCCAACCTCCTTCAGAAAATCCTACTAACATGCATCATCACAAATGGCTTGTTTTTCTTAGAGAGAGAAAGGAGTAGGGTTGGAAGGACGGGGAGGTGAGAAGGATCTGGGAAGAGGAGAGAGAGAAGAAGTGGGTCAGAATGTAATATATGAAAATAACTTCATTTTAATAAAATTAAAATTATAGACTGAAATGGAACTTGATAGAATGTAGAAGTCTCGAGAATAACCTCTAAGGCAATGACGAATGTCTACAAACATAGATGGGTCATATTTTTCTCAGGAAAAAAATTGGTTTCCTGGGTTGCACATGGAATTGTGTTTGGAACTAGAAGACAGACTTTGGGAATTGCCGGCAAAGGCAATGCAGTTCTGTGGCTGTCAGTCCGTACAGTCCTAGAGCATTACTGAAAACTCAAGGCCCACGAGTTTGACAGGAATTCCAAGAATGATGAGATAATACCAAAGTAACTGGGGAAAAATAATGGCAAAATGGACAACTCGTGGTTAATTAATTCACTTTAAGATGTATGAAAAAAACAAGACCCCCATTAAAAAGAAATATGGCCTACTGGAAATACAACAGCAAAGTTGGGTGGGGAAGGGAAACAGGGCCCACCACTCAGACCTCCTACCATGGCTGTTGTCTTTAATGTGTGCCACTCACGGTGCAGCCCATAGGCCAGAAGCTAGCAGTGCTTCTATGTCACGTCATAGTGCAAGTCATGTTTTTAGCTAGGGGTCTCAGTTCTTATATGTGGACCTGCTTGAACCTTGAATCATATTTGGTTTTCTTTGTTAAAATAAGCTCCACTAAATTTAATTGATTACAGAATTTTCCTTATAATACTTATTTCTGTATCATATCTAAGAATTTCTGGCCCCTTCTTTAATTCTGTGGTTCCCAACCTGTAGGACATGACCCCTTTCAGCAACCCTTTCACAGGGGTGGCCTAAGACCACCAGAGAACACAACTATTTATATTAGGATTCATAACAGTAGCAAATTACAGTTATGAAGTAGCAACAAAAATAATTTTGTGATTGGGGGTCTCTACCACATTAAGAATTGTATTAAAGGGTCACAGTATCAGGTGGGTTGAAAACCATTGATTTCATTTCTTATAAACTAGCTTGGTTTCACACAACCGGTTACCTATTCATTCAACTAAATGAGAACACAGAATGATCTCTAGCTACTAAAAAATTCAAACTCTCAAATCAGTGTGTCATTTTGATAAATTATACCTTAAAATTGCTACAGAGGAATATAACCCCAAGGTCCTTTGAACTAAAACAGCTCTAGTCAGCCCCCTAAGGTATAAGGCAATTCACATAACCACTGAACGAAATATGCAAATGAAATCGGCCAACCAACAATTCACTGGGCCTAATGGTCACAAGCTCTCAGAATAGTGTTGATGGCTCAAGTCACAATGGATTCCCACAGTCAGTTCAGAGACACAAGACAAGGTAGGATGCAGTACCCCTGAAGGAAGATTTCACCCCAGTAATAGATGCACACAACATGAAACTTCCCTTTATTTATATGTCACTGTATTTTTTGATGAAATAGAAGTACTAAAGAAGCTCTTTCTGCTTAAAGCAATAAATTCTCGTAATCTATGCCTGGACAGAAACAGAAGGTCAGATGTTAAGAAATGATGTCATTTGTGATCACAAGGTATGTCAAAGGAAAGAAGCTACTGGGATTTATTTTAGGAAGGCCAATAATGGGCAATAAAGATAAAAATATTGTATAATAGTTCATCAAGTGTCTGAGCTCTTTCAAGAAGAGGGCATTCTACAGTCAGTTGTGAGCCCTGACTTTCCATGTGTGCATAGGGGTAGCTCACTGACTTTCAGTATGTGCTTGAGGTTATTTATCTACAGCTGCTGTGTTAATTCTTGAATTGATGTCTAGATTAATTCACACTTAAGACTCCCTAAGTTGAAGAGTTGGGGAGCTGAGGGCAAATATGATCAAAGCATGTGTGAATTCTCAAGGAACTAATAATTTTTTTAAAGGACACCTTAAGTTATCTGTAGTGGTGTGAGAGACATTCAAAGGGAAGACATAAGTAGAAACATATGCCCCTTCCCTGCTAAAATAATTAATCAAAGGCAGTATATCATCCAGGGAGTATTTCAAAGGTTAACGTTGTCATCAAAGTCTAGAGTGATGAGTAACAATTTCTATAGTCCCTCTGACACACATAGAACAACTGTATATCATCATAAATTCAAATAGGGATTCTGTGGGTGCTATTCCAGATACAGCAAATTTAGGGAAGAAAATCGATGCACTCTTAGAGCTTTGTGTTATACATCTATAATGTAGAAAGAAAACTGAGGGAGTTAGAGAAATGGCTTAATGAGTAAGAGGGCTTGCTCCGAAAGCATGGCAGGCTGAGTTTAAAACCCCATCACTCGTGTACAAAGTTGGCCATGATTGCATGTGCTTGTAACCCCAGCACTGGGGCACAGAGACAAGTGAGTACTGACAGGTCACTGGCCAACTCACCAGTTTGAAACAATAATAAAACAGAGAGAGATAAAGGAAGGCACCAGATGGCCTCCTCTGACCTTTGCATGTACACACACGGGCACACGCATGTGCATGCATCACACATACCCCACCCACACACATACACAGTTTCCTCCTACAATAAAGAGATAGCACCCAAGCCATTTTTATTTCACCTGGCATGGACAGAAGTACACTTTAATGTCATAACTTAAGACAACGTGAGTTCTATACCCTGTCATATTTAGATTACAGATCATCTCACCACTGATCTGCTGTATTGATGATTTTACATTGGTAGGACTTGGGAACCAGAAATAGAAGATACCTAGATACTTTGTATGCTGTCTAGTTTTATGTCAACTTGACACAAACTAGAGTTATATGGAAGAATAAAACCTCAATTTAAAATATGCTTCCATAAAATTTGTCTGTAGGGAATTCTATTAATTGGTAATTGATGGGGTAGGGTTGAGGCTATTTTGGTTGGGGCCATCCCTGGGCTTGTGGTTTAGGCTCTGTAAAAATGCAGGTTGAGCAAGTCATGAGAAGCAGCCAGCAAGCAGCACTACACTATGGATTCTGCACCAGCTCCTGCCTCAAAGTTCCTATCCTGTTTAAGTTCCTGCCCTGACTTCCTTCAATGATGAGCAGTAATGTGAAAGTATAAGTCAAATAAACCCTTCCCTCCCCAAGTTGCTTTGGTTTTGTTGTTTCATCACAATAATAGCAACACTAAGACACCTTGAAATACGTATGTTGGAAAATAGAATACATGAGAAATTGAAAAACTTTAGAGTCTGGTAGCTTATTTAAGCTTATGGGGATTACAGAATTTATTCTTTGAAATTAAAGACAATGGGCCAGTGAGATGTCTCAGTGGATAAAGATGCTGGTTGCCAAGATTGATGGGCTGAGTTTGATCTCTGGGACCCACATGGTGGAAAAGAGATCCAATTCCTCTAAGTTGTCTTTTGACATTTACATGTGGACCATAGCATATGTGTGTGCACACATGCACACATACACACACAGACACACACACACTTGCATAAATAAATAAATAAATAAATAAGTAAATAAATAATAATATGATTTTGAATGTTTGAGATTAAAGCAAGTTCTGCACTTTGTTCTCCATCATTACTAAAGAGATTCATGTTTAATGAGTATGTTTGTATTATAGAAATGACATTGTAAATTTGGTTGAATGGATCAAAGTCATCTACTGAGTAGGCCTCAAGGCAGCTAGTTTTGTGTGGATCTCAGAGAAAGAATGTTCTTTCTGCTAGTTCAAGCTGCAATGCAAACAGATTCCTCACTCAAGCCATACGACCCAGGACTTCAAAATGCCTATGATGAAAGACGATGCTGTATGAACTATGTGCCAAGACCCAATAAAGAAATACAGCACAAGCCATGGGGATTTGGACTAAGTATATGTCTGTCTCTTTGAGGACAAACTGTTGGCCCTGTGCTAGGACCTCTAAGTCTGACTGCAAGCGAGGGCTGTACACAGAGCCTCTTTATCTGACCTACCAACACACTGATCATGCATGATCCAGGAAGTTCCATCATTACTTGCAGTGACATATACAGGTGGTGTCTAAGCAAGTCCCAAATGTATGAGTAATTTGCATTCCCAGCTTATGCAAACTCCCACAGTATCATCTGTCATGGTGCTGCCTCTCTCTTTCAGCTTATATTTATGTCCTCATGTTACAGTCTCTAGGACCAGATGATTGAACAAGAAAATAATTCAACTTTAATCTGCAGATAGTTCTGCATGCTGTGTGAATTCCAATCAGAGAGGAACCACTGGAACATGTGCCCTCAATTGGAGGTAGCCCTGAAGCATAGTGGACAAAAAAAAAAAAATATCTGAAAAGCAAAATTTGGAGTGTCACATATGATTTTTCTACTGTATCCAGAAGGGAAAGTATTAAATGGATGAATTGTACCGATTTAAAAGCAATGTCTGAATGTTTAGCCACATATCTAAACTAAATGTTTAGCACAAAACAAGAAGCAGTAGAACAAAAAATTTCATGAAGTGGGTTTGTAGAGGAAAGGCTACAGAGGATGATGTTTGTGGCTTATGTGGTACTCACTAAAAGTTCTGTTAGGAGGCCCTGTCTTAGTTTCATGACTATTACGGTGAAAAAAAAAATACACCTACAAAAGCAATTTCAGGGAGAAGGTGTTTATTTTATTGTATAGGCCCAGTAGCACTTAGTCATGACAGAGAAGTTAAAGTGACAGGACCTTGAAGCAGCTGGACACATTATGTCCACAAGACAACAATAGATGCATAAATGCTGTTCAGTTGGTGTTCTCCTACCCAATGGTTCTGCTTACAATTAAAAATGATCTTTCCACATCAATTAGTGCAATCGAAATAATTCATCACAAGCATATCCAGGTCCATCCCCCAGGTGATCCTTGATTCTATCAAGATGACAATTAGTACTTACCACCACGGTTAGATAGGGTAGGTGACCCATTTGACGGAGGACACGCAGCTTCTTTCCTAGGATGCGCTACAGGGAAGAACAGCCCCTGGCCTTGCACCTGGTTAACACTAGATGCCTCTCATCTCCAATGAGACTACATCTCCTCGCTGGAGTAGACAGTCTCAAGATAAATATTTGCATGAGTGTTTCTACACTTCTACAGATGACAACATTGACTTGAACTGTCTTTCATCAGCTGTTATTCCATCAATATTGACTATCACTAAGGAATTACATTTTGCACCAAGGGATGAGAGATGATTGGCTCATTGGGTTTTTTTTTTAACCATATTCCTCAGTTATTATTTTTTTCCAGTTGCTGGCCAAAGTAACATATAAGAAGAAAAGGCTTATTGGGTGGTTTACAATTTCAGAGGATTAGAGTCAATGACTATCACGGTGGGAAGCATGGCATCAGACAGGCAGGCATGGTGCTGAAGTAGTAGCTGAGAGCTTTCTCCTTACCCTTAGGAGACAAAGAGAGCTAACTAGAAATGGACTAGGCTTTTGGAATCTCAAAGCTCCCAGAGCACCCAGTGACACACCTCCTCCAATCCATTCTTCCTAGCCCTTCCCAAACAATCCCAGCAAATGGGACGAAGCATTCAAATATATAAACCTACAGAGGCCTTTCTAATTCAGGCCACCACGTTGTTTTCCCATCCATCAGAAGCACTGAGAATCAGAGAATGGTAAGATAGGGAAGGAAGACATACTAGATGATAGACAATACGCTAAGGCCACAATGCTCTCCCAAGGGAGGAAGTGTATGTTTTGAACCAGTGACCCATAAAAAAAGGTGGGATGGCACCTTTTATTAACTCTCTTTAAGTTTGTGTGTGAATGTGTTATGTATGAGTGCATGTGGATGTGTGCACACGCGGATGTCAGTATGCATGCGCTGTATATACGAATGTGCAGGTCAGAGGTTAATATCAGCTGTTTTCCACTGATTAACAGTAGCTGGTTACCTAGGTGCTTCTCATCTTCAATGAGATGATGTCTCCTTCTTGCTGGAGTAGTCTCAAGATATGTATTTGTGTAAGTATTTCTAAACTGTCTACAGAAGACAACACTGATTCAAACTGCTCTCCACCTTAGTTTTTTTTTAGATTGTTTTTTTTTTTTTTTTTTTTAATTCAGAGCACACTTATACTGGCTACATTGGTTGGCCAATGTACTTCAGAGGTCACCTGCCTCTCCTCTTCCCGTACTCTCTTCCCAGAACTGGAGTTACAGATGAGTGCTCTCATATTTGGGTTTTTACATGGATGGGTGCTGGGGATCCAAATTAAAATCCTCATGCTTGTATGGCAAGCAAATTAGCAACTGATGCATCTCCACACTCCTTTCTCATTCTATTCTCTTTTTTTTTCTTTTTTTTTTTTAAATACCACCACCGCCCGGCAGACAAAGAACTACTAATCTAGTCCAATTCTGTTTTTCAAAAAAAGAAATTTAAGATCCAGAGGAAGAAAAGCTGTTCCCAATAGTGGATGCACTGACCCCACCAGGGAGGCTCTTTATCTTGGTATCAAACACCATGTATTGTACCCAGGGAGAGAAATCTTGCCTTCACTTTTCAGGAGCCCTCTGATATTTTTCTTAAGTGTTCAAGTCTCAAAAAAAAAAAAAAAAAAAAAAAAGTGTTCAAGTCTCATTCTATTCTCAAAAGCTGTTTGCCACTGGAACATTGTATTAATTACTATGTTTTGTCACTGTGATAAAATACTATGATCAAAAACAACATAAATTTATTTGTACTTAAAGTTCTAGAGGGCTAGATGTCCATAATGGTAGAAAGAATATGGTAGGAAAAAAAAAAACAGAAACTGAGAGACTACATCTCAACTGCACATAGAAGAAGCAGAGAGTAGATTGGAAGTTGGGTAATCTATAAACTCTCAAAGCCCAATTCCCAGATATGAGCTTCCCCTAGCAAACCCAACCTATATATTCTAAAGGCTCCATAACTTTCCCAAACAGTACGAATAACAGTGACTGGTTGCATATAAGAGGACATTCTTCTTCAAACCCCAATGGTCATAAAGGTCTGCCAAAACTCATACTCTGTTTGCATAGTTTTCTGCCATATTTACAGGTAAAGAAACAGAAAAGAGATTTTGAATGATGCCAGTGGCATAGTCAGTAGAGGAGAGTAATTTATAGCACCAAACATGGCCCTCAGCCTAGTTATTAAAAGTTGGTTTTATAGTAGCTACAAGTGTATTCTATTTGTTTCTGCCGGGTGTATGTTCCTGAATACTAACCACTGACCAACTCTTTTTACTAGTCCTCTTTCCTTTGCTAAATTATATAAGTATTTTTTGTATCACAAGTTAACTGTGTAATTCAATATTTGAGCTTCATGAAATTAAAAAAGGATTGCAACTGACCTGAAGGAAATGGAATTTCACCTGATACTGAAGCAGTTAGGAGAGAAATTAGGGTTGTGCCCTCTAGGAGAGAAGTATGCTGAAGACAGGAAGGACGAGCACGTTTGCACATCACTGCTGGCACTTATATTGAGAGAATGCATTCACTGCTGTTGCAGAGGAATCCGACCACAGAAAAATGATAAATGCAAATGTTAAGTGTCTCAAGCAGTGGACAACATGTTTACTGTCTCTCTTGACATTCATCCTAGGTCTAAGCCATTATATTCCATGCTACAAAGGCCAAGGTACAAAGTACATATTATCTTACTGTGATTTCATTGACACTATGACCTACCAATCCAATAGAGTTAGACTATACTTTACAACTGGACCACACCCAAAAACAGAGGCAATCTTGAGGCATCCATTTGGGTTATGGATGGTGGCAAAGGCTATTTGTTACCAGCAACGTGCTTGAAGCAGTTTCCTTCAGCAGCCTGACAGCTTTCTCAGTTGCAGGGCTGATATTCTTTTTTCCCTTTACCTTCTAAAGCCTCAGTGGCAAAGTTCCTATTCACAGCACAAGCAATAGATGTGAGTCTGAACTGAGAGATGTTGGGATTTCCATAAAGAACTTAACAAGAGTGAACTCCTGAGAGCTGGCTCACTCCCTCTCTGCTTCAGGAGCTGGAGGGTTCCATTCTGCAACTGATGCTCTGGGAATGGGAGTGGGAGCTGTTTTTGAAACAGAGCTCTGGAAATAAAACATCCTTTCTTTAGACTCCAGTGATGTTTATAGACACTTACAAAGACAATTAAAGGAATGATCAACTGTATTAACACTATATGAAGGGCACTTCCACAAACTGCTCTAAAGAGTCCTTGGGACTACTTGACTCTGAAAATACTTGTGTGCTAGGGCTCAAAACAGACAGTGTATCTCTAAATGACATAAAACCACTACAAATGCAAATATACCCTTATGGTCTGAGAGGCAGAATATCTGATGCTGTGTTGCTCTGCAGGTGGGTTGTTGCCTTAATAATGGAATTGATGCTTGCTGGCTGTGTGACCATAGCAAATTACCAGCCCTTTTGGGGTCCATCTTCTGCTGTATATTTTTGTTTTATTTTTACTTCTGTAGCTATGGTAAAATGCCCTGGCAAAAAGCAACTTAGAGCAGAAAGGGTCTATTTGGGCTCACAGTTTCAGTTTACAGACCACCATAGCAGGAAAGACAAGGTAGAGAGAACTTAGCTGGTCACATCACATCCATAGTCAAGAGCTCAGAGAGATGAGTACACACATGCTTACTGCTCAACTCACTTATACACTCTTACACAGTCCAAGACCCAAAGCCAGGTCATGGTGTCACAGACAGGGAGCTGAATCATGGCACACCAATTAATCTAATCAAGGAATCTCTCACCCACATGACCGCAGGACTTGAACAAGACAATCCCTTACTACACTTCACTTCACAGGGGTCTCAGCTGGCAATTAAAAGTAACCATCACAATGGGGCATGGTTGATCTTTGAATTAGAGAAGTGTGAAAGAGAGCCTTCTGATTTAAATGTCAATCTGATCTTAAAGGTGTCTTTAAGGCTAGGGAGATGGCTGAACAGGTAAGAGCACTTGCTGAGTAAGCATGATAGAACACATTCAAACTCTAGAACCTGTATAACAAGTCAGGCATGGTTACAGGATAAAAGGTCTGAGCCCACCACTGAGTTTGAAAGTTTACAAAAACCCAGTGGTTCCTTAGCCTGAAACCCCACTAATCCATGAGTCTGAAAACCCACCCACCCTGAGATTGAAATCCCACTGATTTCCCCACCCTAGAAATCTCGACCCTGGCAAACTCCTCCTCCCCAAAGAAATTCTATGTAAGACCATCTCCTGATCAGTTCTCTGCTGCTTCTTACCAGAGCAGAGCAGCCACCCTCTTGTGTCTCTCCCACTAAATCTTTGTGTGAGGTTTTTTGAATGTGTACTCTTTGGTTGGTGATTTAGTTCATGGGAGCTCTTGGGGGTCCAGTTAGTTGTTTAGTTATTGTTTTTCCTATGGGGTTGCAATCCCCTTTAGCTCCTTCAGTCCTTCCCATGACTCTTCCACTGGGGTCCCTGTGATCAGTCTGATGGTTGGCTGTAAGCATCCATATCTGTATTGGTCAAATGCTGGCAGAGCCTCTCAGGGGACAGCTATACTAGACTCTTGTTAGCAAGCACTTCTTGGCATCAACAATAGTGTCTGGCCTTGGTGTCTGCAGATGGGATGGATCCCTAGGTGGGGCAGTCTCTAGATGGGCTTTCCTTCAGGATCTGCCCCACTCTTTGTCTCTGCATTTCCTTTAGACAAGAACAATTCTGCATTAAAATTTTTGAGATGGGTGTGTGGTACCATCCCTCAACTGGGGGCTATGCCTATCCATTGTGTCTATCCATTGGATATGGTCTCTACAGGTTCTATCTCCACTTTGTTGGATATTTTGGCTAATATCATCACTGTTAAGTCCCCGGGAACCTCTTGCTTCCCTGGCATCTGAGACTTTCTAGTGGTTACCCCCCCCATTCCCCCCCCATTGCTACAAAACTCCTTTCAATTTCCTGACCCTCTGTATTTCCCTCTCTCCTCCTATACCTGATCCTGCCCCCTTTTTCCCTCCCCATCCTCTCTCCCTCCCAGGTTCTTCCCTCCCTCTACTTCCTGTGATTATTTTGTCCCCCCTTCCTAGTAGCACTGACGCATCCACACTTTGGTCTTCCTTCTTCTTGAGTTTCATATGGTCTGTAAGTTGAATCACAGGTATTTCGAGGTTTGGGACTAATATCCACTTATCGGTGAGTACATTCTATGTGTGTTCTTTTGTTACTGGGTTACCTCACTCAAGATGGTATTTTCTAGTTCCGTCCATTTGCCTGCGAATTTCATAAAGTCATTGTTTTTAATAGCTGAGTAGTACTCCATTGCGTAAATGTGCCACATTATCTGTATCCATTCCTCCATTGAGGAACATCTGGGTTGTTTCCAGCTTCTGGCTATCATAAATAAGACTGCTATGAACATAGTGGAGCATGTGTCCTTGTTATATGTTGGAGCATCTTCTGGGTATATACCCAGGAGTGGTTTAGCTGGGTCCTCAGGGAGTACTATGTCCAATTTTCTGAGGAACTTCCAGACAGATTTCCAGAGCAGTTGTACCAGCTTGCAATCCCACCAACAATGGAGGAGTGTTCCTCTTTCTCCACATCCTCTCCAACATCTGCTATCACCTGAGGTTTTGATCTTAGCCATTCTGACTGGTATGAGGTGGAATCTCAAGGTTGTTTGAGAGAGAGAGAGAGAGAGAGAGAGAGAGAGAGAGAGAGTCTTCTCTCTAGAATACATCTAGATTGGCAATTGATTAAAAATATTAGGTCTCAAGACCCAGAATTTGGCACATAAACATAACCATCAGAGCAACTTTGAGTAGCTGTGTTCTATACATAAAGATAAGGTATACTTTGTGCTTTGTGTTAGTTGATATTATCACTATGACAACATAACTGAGAAAATTAACTCTGAGGTGGAGGGCTTCAGAGGACTCTATTCATCTACAGTCACTTGGCTTCATTGCTCTGGGCCTGTATTGAGGCAAACATAGCAGGGAAATGAAGTTTAGCTCTTGGTGGCCAGGAAGTACAAAGAGACAAGTGGCTGAGGTCCCAATAAACCTCTTCAAGGACACACTTTCAGTGACTACTACTACCCACCCTTTTAAAGTTTCTGTCTCTTCCCAATGATGCTATCAGCTAGAAACCAAGCCTTTGACTTGTGAACTTTGGGGAACAGTCAAAGTACAAACTATGATGTCCTTCCACATGGGAATGTGGGAACTTGCTAATGTCCCCTTCAAGCCACAACTACAAGCCAATAAACTTACTGATTTTACATCAGCTCTTATCGACTTCAGCATCTTAATCTGACTCCCACATTCTCTGGGCTGGTGTTTTTTGAAGCATATGTCTGATGTGCGGACTATAGTACATGAGAAACTGAATGGGATGAGTTTGGAAACTGAGAAGCTGGAGTCTAGAGGCTGAGTTGGCTGCGCAATCTGAGCAGGTCATTTAATGTCTCTGAGTCTAATTCCAAGCAATGAAATTGGGGGAGTGTGCATCTGAAGCATGTTGGCAGAAGTCAGTGGGCATTTACAATATTAATATATGTTGAATAGCTGTTCTGAGCCAGGCACTGCAGGAGTACGAGAAGGAAGAGCAGAGAAGGAAGAGACATTGTGTCTGAGAGTAACAGTCAAGAAAAGTTTGTATGCACTTTTGACTCAAACCAGATACACAGTTAAGCAGAGCTGTTATCATTTACTGTAAAGAGTCATTGACTCTCAGCAAAATCTTTCTGTGAGCAGACAGAAACACTCCTCCCCCCACCAAGTCGATGTTTTGGTAAGGCAAAGGAGTGATGTCAGATTACATGGCCATGATCACTTGACATGATGGTGGTCCTTTGTGGATCACAGAACAACAAAGGATTGATTACTGCTTCACAAAAGTGAGAACCCATCAATGTGTCCTAGGAGGAGTCACTTACAGGAATAGTTTCTCTTACATAAATGAAATTTGGGCAACAAAGGATAGATCATGAGAAGCTAGCATGTGTGGAGAACAATGGGCAAAAGGTATAGGAAATGAAGACTGGTCCGATAAAGCCATTGTTTTCCCATGGAGAAGCAGGTTGTGCTGCAGGCTCATCCAGAGGAAACAGGTATACAGGTCCTTTTTCAGCTTGAATCCCATAAGTGTAAGGTTTCTACATCTTCCTTCTTTTATTTCTTATCTGGCATCCTCTCACCACACCCTCCAAGATTATAGATCTTAAATCCTGGAACCTGAGAATGGACCATTTTCTGGGACAAAGAGGAATTAAGGGTGCAGATTGAATGAATACAGCTGCTTCAAGGGTGCAGTAACTGTTTACTGCTCTAGCCAAGGCCCAACACACCCACAATGAAGCGGGAGACAGTATGTCAGAACCAGAAGATGACTGTGTGGAACTCACTCACCCAGCCATTGCTGGCTTTGAAGATGGAAGGGAACATGCCCCAAGGACTGTGGCAGTTCTACAGTGTCAGGACAGGCAATAGTATAAATTTCTCACAAGCCTCCTCAGAAGCAACAATCACATTTAATCCTGCTACACATTTAGAATATGTTGAGTGTGTAGGAAGGATGTAACTTTCCCTAAGACAAATAAAAGTTAGAAGGAAATAGAATATTATATATCCAATGCTACTGAACTAGAATCTAATGAATACCGGAAATATATCTCCAGATCAATACTTCTATTTACTAGCTAACCTTGAACATTCTAGCTATTGGGTTTTTTTTGTTTTTGTTTTTGTTTTTTGTTATACAGGGTTACACAAGGCAATTTTCATTCGAACATATAATGTATTTTGAATATATGCACTATATGTCCCATTACCCTCTCTCTGCTACCCCTTACATTAGTCCCCTTTATTTCCCTTTAAATTGTACTTTCATGTCATCTGTACAAATATGAATTTATGTGTTCATAAAGTCTAGAACCCATAAATGAGAGCCAAGGCAATATTTGATTTTCTGAGATTGATTAAATTTGTTCATTTATCTCTATCCATTTTTCTACAAATGTTGTAACTTTATTCTTCTTTATGGTAGAAAATATTCTCTTGTTTATTCATCCCTCTGTTGACTGATACCTAGGTTAGCTCCATAGCTTAGGTGTGGCGAACAGTGCTCTAAGAAACATTGGTATCACTATGACTTGTTGACTTAGTCTTCTGAGTAAATATCCAGGAGTCATACAGCTGGGTCACAAGGTACAAGTTGGACAGTTGAGTCACATGATGGGAGTTGATGTTGAACCTATAGATTGCTTTTAGTAGTACAGCCATTTTCATGATGTTAATTTTTCCAATCCATGAGGATGAAAGCTTTTCATCTTGTAGTGCCTTCTTCACGTCTTCCTCCTATGTTTTCAAGTGTTAATTACAGAATCATTTCACTTCCTTGGTTAGGTTTATTTCTACATATTTTTGAGGAAATTGTGAATGCAATTGTTTTTCTAATTATTTTCTGTGTTCTTAAATTTTTCTTCAATATAATTTTTGTAATGGTTTGTAAATGCTTTAACCCCTCTTCTAGCCCACCACCCACCAGAGGTAGTGGAAAAGAAAGGTTATTGGGATTCAGGGGAAGTGGATCTGTTTAGAAATTGTTCTTTGGAGCAAATCCAGTCTGCATTGTTAGGAAATCATCAGTTCAGTTCACAGGAATCAGCAGTGGCAGCTCGATCCACTCACAAACACTTCATGGGATACACCAGCAGTCCAGTTCAGTAGTGTTGTAATAGTGAATATGAATCAGCAGTGGTGGCATGGCCTAGCAGATACAACCAGGCCCCAGCCCAATCGGCACAAGTCAGCAGGAGTGATTAGGACCAACAGGGACACCAGGATAAATTCTCTGCTGTGCCTCTCTCAATGAAGGGAAAGTCAACAAAAATGCGAGATCAAAAAACATTGCAAAGCTAGGTATGCAAGCGCCCATCACTGACTATGTCTTATCTCCACACAAGAGTCTGTTTTCGAAAAACCTTACATGAGTCTGTATCACCAACATGACTCTGATAATTAGTCCAAGTCTGTAGAAGCAGCAAGAGCTGTCAGAATGCCACCAGAAGTTTCTTGTTGTGTTTCTCACTATGGAGTCTCAGAAAATGGCGCTCAGCGATGCAATATAAAGTGAACCAATACGTGCATGTTGTTAGTGAAGAATCCTTCATCATGAGTCCTTTCATGCTTGCTTTAGTAAAACATTCCTTCATCTGTGTCCACTTCAGGAAAATATTCCTTCATGTGTCTGCCCTAGCAAAGCACCACCCAACACAATTGACTTTCCAAAGAAACCATACGTTTCCATTTCAACTTTCTCAGCATGTTTGTACTCAGTGTATATGTTTTGTCATGTCTAAAAGTGTTCTAGTGGAGTCTTTAGGGACTTTTGAGTTTAAAAAATTCATATAACATACAAACAAAGACACTGTGATTCTTGTTTCTTATTTGTAGCTCTTTTATTTTCTTCTTCTGTCCAATGGCTCTAGCCACAACTTAAGCAGTATACTGAATCAACAGTGGAGAGAATGGACACCTTTGCTGTGCTCTGACTTTACTGGAAATGTTTTCAGATTTCCTTACTTAATACAACACTGCTTGTAGGCTTGTCATACATAGTCTTTATGCCTAGCTATGTTCTCTCCACAGTTTCTCTATTCTTCAAGCTTTTATCAAGAGGGAATGTTGGATTTTGTTAAAAGGCTTTTCTGTGCCTATAGAGAATTGCATTTGTTGATTAGCATACTTTTAAACATTCCTGTCTTTGTAGAAAGAGGTTGACTTGATCATGGTGAATAATCTTTTGGGGATATTCTTTAAAATTTCTGTTTGCACATATGTTGTTGAGAATTTTTATGTTTATATGCATTGAGGAGATTGATGTATAATTTTCTTTTTATGTGTGTCTTTATCTGGCATTAGTATTTGGGGGACATTAACTCATAGAAGGAATTTTGCAGTTTTATATCCATTAAGTTGTCCATCTTGGTTTAATTTTGGTAGGTCAAACATTTTAGAAATTCATTCATTTCTTTTAGATTTACCAATTTAGTAGAATATAAATTGTTAAGATAGTTTCATAATATTGGGGGTAGAGAGATGGCTCAGTAGTTTAGAGCACTTTTAGCACCTGAAGAGGATCTGGGTTCCATTCCCAGCAACCGTATGGTAGCTCACAACCACCTATAACTCCAATGTCAGGCAATTTGATGCTCTTTTCTGGCCTTCATAGGTATAAGACTTGTATGTGGTGCACATATATTTATATATGTAAGCAAAACTTTTATAGACATATAAAATTAAATATGTACAAAAATGCAATGCTCCAGTGGTTTTATGAATTCCATTGGCATATGTTGTAATGTCTCCATTTTCATCTTATTTTATTAATTGGGAAATTTGGTTCTCTTTTTATTTTTTGGCTGGTTTAACTAAAGCTTTGTCTTGTTTTCCTTTTCAAAGAACCAAATTTTGGTTTTGTTTAATCTTTGTATTTTTTTCATCTCCATTTCATTGATTTCTTCTTGATCTTGGTAATTTCTTCCCTTTTACTGATTTGAGGTTTAGCTTGTTCTTTTTTTCTCCCAAGAGTCCATATGTATATTAAGTTATTTATTTTAAAATCTCTTTGAAATTTTAACATAGTCATTTACAGCTATGACTGTCTCTTCTAGTAATGTTTCCATTGTATTCTACAGTTTTTGTTGCATTGTGTTTTTATTTTAATTCAGTTCTGGAACTTTATAAATCTTAATTTCCTTCAGTGGCCTATCCATTATTCAATAATGTATTGTTCAGTCTTCATGAGATTGTGTATGTCATACATTTCTGTAGCTTTACTCCCTCTAGTCAGATTGAATGCAATAAATTATTTCAATTGATTCATTTTTGTTAAGAATTGCTTTGTATCCTATTACATGATGTGTTTTAAAGAAATCTTAATGGGCCACTGAAATAATTTTGTACTTTGCAGTGTTTGGATGGAATGCTCTGTAGATGTCTCTTAGATATATATGATCTATAATGCCATTTAATTCAGCTTTTAATCTGTTTATTGTCTATGTATTTATTTGGTTGAGAGGACCTATGTTTTGGTTAAAGTTGGCTACTAACATCACTCACCAGTCACTGCTGTTGCATTTGAATTAAACTATGTTATCTCTTCTGAATTATTCTGCTTTAAAGTCTATTTTGCCAGCTATTAGAACAACTTCTCCCACTTGTTTTCAAATTCCCTTTGCTTGAAGTAATTTTTTCCATCTTTTTTACCTTTAGGTTCCATTTGTCTTTAATGAATAGTGTATTTCTTAGAAGACACTAGTAGATGGAGTCCGTTATTGTTGTTTTCTAATGTAGTCTACTAGCTTTTGATTGGAGAATTTAGTCTGATAGTTTTCAAACTCAATATTGAAAAATATGTGCTAATTCCTGTCATTTTGTTGAATTTGTAGGGTCTAGTGTTTTCCTCTTTCTTAATACCCAGTAGCGTGGTTTACTCCTCCATATGTTTACATTTCTCTTCTGTCTGAAAGATCCCTGTGAGTGCTCCATAGAACTGTTCTAGTGTCATGAATTTCTTTGGCTTACTTTTTATCATGGACATTTTTTCTCGTTTGTTTATCACATACGGATTTTTTACATGTGGTTATTAGATTAGCAATCATTGTCTTTCAGCACTTAGAATACACTGTCTCATGTTCTCCTGGCTTTTAGGGATTTCCTTAAGAAATATGCAATAGATCCTTTGTATTGCTCAGTAATCCTTTCAGATCTGATAGATTCCAATATTCAATATTAGAGAATCTGAAGAAGAGCTTCTCCAGTAGTTGTCTTCTTCTCCCTCCTCCTCCTCTTCTTTTCCCTCCTCCTCCTCCTCTTCTCCCTCTTCCTCCTCTTCCTTGTTCTCCTCCTCTTCTTTTCTCTCTTTCTCTTCCCCCTCCTCCTCCTCCTCCTCCTCCTCCTCCTCCTCCTCCTCCTCCTCCTCCTCCTCTTTCTTCTCCTCCTCTTCCTCTTCTTCTGTCTTTTCCTTCTCTTCCTTGTCTTCTTCCTCTTCTTCTCTCTCTTTCTCTTCCCCCTACTCCTCCTCTTTCTTCTCCTTTCCCTCTTGTTTGTCTGTTACTTTACTATATTTTTTAGCATTGCTTTTATTTTAGTTTTTGAAATTTTTCATTTAAAAAAAACAAAAATCTTTTATTGGTTCTGTGTGAATTTCTCATTTCTCTTTGCTCTCAAACTCACACTCCACCTTTGCAGCCTTTCCCCAAACAAAGAAAAAAAAATCTCATTGTGGAAGCTATAGTGTATCACAGTATGTCCCACAGTATACCCCTTTGTCCATACTCATTTGCTTGCAAATGTTCATTACAATGACTAATTGGTCTGATACAAGGCCTCTGAATTCTGCTACTCTATCAAGCTGGAACCTCACTGAGATTCCTCTTGGAAATTCTACTGTGACCCTGTGTCATAGAGATCTTTTAGTTTTGGATCTGTAGGACTGGCCCTTTTCATGCACTACATTGATGGGGCTACATGTTGGAATGGGTCAATTCAAAGCCCTGGATCTGGGCCTGAAAGCTGCAAAATAAAAGGATGCAATATGAGTTGTATGAGTTGTACAAGGGGCTTCATAGACCTAAAAGAACAAAGACAGCTGCACTAGTGAGCCAGCTTATCAGAAAGATACATAGGCAGGCAGATTTCTGATTAAAAGTCAGGCTGTGAAAAAGCAAATTTGGGTCCAGCTGGAGTGGAAACAGTGATCTTGGAGCTAGATCTCACCCAGCTAGTTTATTGTCTGTGCTACAAAGGCAGGCAGATTCCTGAGTTCAAGGTCAGCCTGGGACAAAGTAAGTTTAGGTCCAGGCATGGTGAGAATGGTAATCTCAGGATGGGATTCTACCCAGGCAAATTTATTGTTTGTGCTTACAAAGACAGGCAGATCTCTGAGTTCATTTGCTATGTTAAAAAATGTACTTGCTGTCTCTTCCTAAGAATCAAGGGGCAAAGGGTATAAAATACTAATTTGTGGGATAATAAAAAGGGAATCTGGGTAAACAACTGAACTGATACACAAACCAAATACTGGGCTTTGGTCTGAAAGAGCTGAGATATCTACATAGCTGTCTAGAGAGCCAGCTCGAGCAGAACACAGAGCTGTCAGCTTGTCCCCATGATTGACTTCAAGTCATTCTTTCACCTTTCCAAACACCCCTTCTTCAGGAACCCCTCTCTAAGCTGAGGCTGATCAGATTGGGCTGAGTACTTGGGTATTTTCTGCCACCTCAGGCTTGTGTGGCAGGCAGGTGGTCATCCCAAGCTAGCTCCGTGTAGAGGCCCCATGGTGCAGTTCTGGTGGTCCTCTTGGGCTAGCTTATCACCAGTTTGCCTGAATGGTCCCATGCATCTTTCTCAGGCTACCTACACTGGGTCTCATGAATCCAGCAAGGTTCTTTTAGTCTTCAGCTTGCTATCCATCCTGGGAGCCCATCCAGATCTGCACTGTGCCAGACTAGTGGTCATCTCAGCCTAACTCCTTGTCTGGGTCTTATGGCACGAGATTGGTGGTCATTTCAGGCTTACTTTTTTTCAGGGAATGTTAGGCTACTAATTGTTCAGATGTTCATAGGTCAGATTACTGAGTGTAGACATACCCTTTCTCTTCTCTGCCACCTACTGATACAACATGTAATATAGCAGCCACACCATCAATGACTCTAGGGGCAGGTCTTTCTTTCTTTTTTTTTTATTTCTCTTTTAATATTTATGTAGTTTTATTAGCTCGCCTTCCATTTATTTTATCATTGGATTTTCTCTTGCTCTCTTTCTCTCTCACACATAATTTTCATTCTCTTTCAAACTTTTTCTCTTTATCTTTGCTTCAACTTTCTCTTTCCCTTTCCCAAACTCTTCCCTTATTTTTCTTCTTCTTATTTTTACCTTCATTGATCATTTATTCTATCTTTTTGGCACTTTTTACCCAGTTATTTACTAAGTACTGGTTTAATTTTAGTTTAGTTAAGTTTTGCCATATTTCTGTAACTTGTTTGCTTTGATGCTGTTGCTCTGATAGCCAGAATATACATTTCTACATTATATCATAATTAAAATGCCAAGAGTAAAGAACAGAGAAAGAATATCAGAATTTCATTTTTTTGCAAGATACAAGTGCCAAATTACACACAAACTACAAAAGTAGCTGCCCTTTCTTTTTTCTTTTCTTTCTTTCTTTCTTTCTTTCTTTCTTTCTTTCTTTCTTTCTTTCTTATTAACCATTTCATTCATTTACATTTCAAATAATATCCCTCTTCCTGATTTCCCCTTCACAAATCTCCTATGCCCCCTTCACTTTGCCTTTATGCAGATGCTTCTCCACCTACTCATCCACTCTCAACTCACTGCTCTATCATCACCCTATGCTGGGGCATCGAGGCACCACAGGACCAAGCACCTCCTCTCCCATTAATGCCAGATAAGGCCATCCCTGCTACATATGTAGCTGGAGCTGTGGATCCCTCCATGTATACTCTTTGGTTGGTGATTTAGTCTCTGGGAGCTCTGGGATGCCCAGTTACTTGATATTGTTCTTCTCATGGGGCTGAAATCCTATTCAGCTCCTTCAGTCCTTTTCCTAGCTCTTCCTTTGGTGTCTCCAGTCTTATGGGATGGTTGGCTGTGAGTATTTGCATTAGTATTGGTCAGGTGCTGGCAGAACCTCTCAGATGACAACCATACCAGACTCCTGTCAGCAAGTGCTCCTTGGCATCAGCAATGGGGTTTTGTGTCTGCAGATGGGATGAAACCCTAGGTAGGGTGGTCTCTGGATGGCCTTTCCATAAGTTTCTGCTTCATTCTTTTGTCCCTGCATTTCCTTTAGACAGGAACAATTCTGGGTTACAAATTTTGGGATGGGTGGGTGGCCCCATCTCTCATGTGGGAACCATGCCTATCTACTGGAGGTGTCTCTACAGATAGCTGACTTTTCAAAGAAGGAAACCAAGTAAACTTCAGAGTTACTTGTTTTTCATCAGAAATGAATGATAAGATTTTACTGATGTCATATACTTTTGTTGTGGAACATAGAGAAATAAACCTAGAACAGAGCTGGAAGCTTCTTCTTGGAGAACATTTTTCAGAAGGGACAAAATATCATTAGGAGTCTTACAAAGATTTTGATCCTCTATGCTCCAATACTGATCTGAAAGGCAAGATATGACTACTGGTACAATAGTGACTACATTATTATGTAAATAAATAACTGATTTGTGATTGGGTTGGGGACTTGCTCCACAAGAGGGAACTCTTGTTGGGTACTGTAACCTGGTCAAAACTTATGGCTAAGGAGGATATACATCCTATTACTGTTATTTTGCTAAATAGATGTTATCAAATTGCCTTCTAAATATTTATAGCCACAGATTAATGCTGATATGAGTTTCGGTCAGGAAATTGCTTTTTACTGTAAGTGGTAGTCAATATTTTGTTACTCCTTCTAATTAGGACTGAGGCATCCACACTTGGTCTTCCTTCTTCATGAGCTTCATGTAGTCTGTGAGTTGAATCTTGGCTATTTCAAGCTTTTGGGCTAATATCCACTTATCCGTGAGTAAATACCATGTGTATTCTTTTGTGATTGGGTTACCTCACTCAGGATGATATTTTCTAGTTCCATCCATTTGCCTGCGAATTTCATAAAGTCATTGTTTTTAATAGCTGAGTAATACTCCATTGTGTAAATGTACCACATTTTTTGTATCCATTCCTGTGTTGAAGGACATCTGGGTTCTTTCCAGCATCTGGCTATTATAAATAAGGCTTATAAATAGGCTGCTATGAACATAGTGGAGCATATGTCCTTGTTATATGTTGGAGCATCTTCTGGGTATATGCCCAGGAGTAGTATAGCTTGATCCTCAGGTAATGCTATGTCCAGTTTTCTGAGGAACTGCCAGATTGATTTCCAGAGTCGTTGTACCAGCTTGCAATCCCACCAACAATGGAGGAGTGTTCCTCTTTCTTCACATCCTCACCAGCATCTACTATCACTTGAGTTTTTGATCTTAGCCATTCTGACTGGTGTCAGGTGGTATCTCAGGGTTGTTTTGATTTGCATTTCCCTGATAACTAAGGATGTTGAGCATTTCTTAAGGTGCTTCTCGGCCATTCGAGTTTCCTCAGTTGAGAATTCTTTGTTTAGCTCTGTACCCCATTTTTTAGTAGGGTTATTTGGTTGTCTGGAGTATAATTTGTATATATTCGATATTAGCCCTCTATCAGATGTAGGATTGGTAATGATCTTTTCCCAATCTGTTGGTTGCTGTTTTGTCCTATTGACAGTGTCCTTTGACTTACAGAAGCTTTGCAATTTTATGAGATCCCATTTGTCACTTCTTGATCTTAGAGCATAAGCCATTGGTGTTCATTCAGGAACTTTTCCCCTGTGCCTAGGTATTCAAGGGTCTTCCCCACCTTCTCTTCTATTAGTTTTAGTGTATATGGTTTTATGTGAAGGTCCTTTATCCACTTGGACCTGAGCTTTGTACAAGGGAATAAGAATGGATTGAACCAGCACCATTTGTTGAAAATGCTGTTCTTTTTACACTGGATGGTTTTAACTCCTTTGTTAGAGATCAAGTGACCATAGGTGTGTGGGTTCATTTCTGAATCTTCAATTCTATTTCATTGATCTTCCTACCTGTCTCTGTACCAATACCATGCAGTTTTTTTATCACTATTGCTCTGTAGTACAGCTTGAGGTCAGGGATGGTGATTCCCCCAGAAGTTCTTTTATTGTTGAGAATAGTTCTCGATATCCTGTTTTGTTGTTGTTGTTATTCCAAATGAATTTGCAAATTGCTCTTTCTATCTCATGAAATGAAGAATTGATTTGAAATTTCGATGGAGATTGCATTGAATCTGTAGACTGCTTTTGGCAAGATGGCCATTATTACGATATTAATCCTACCAATCCATGAGCATGGGAGATCTTTCCATCTTCTGAGATCTTCTTCGATTTCTTTCTTCAGAGACTTGAAGTTCTTGTCATACAGATCTTTCACTTGCTTTGTTAGATTCACTCCAAGATATTTTATATTATTTGTGACTATTGTGAAGGGTATCATTTCCCTAATTTTTTTTCAGCCTGTTTATTCTTTGAGTATAGGAAGGCTACTGATTTGTTTGGGTTGATTTTATATCCAGCCACATTGCTGAAGTTGTTTTGTTTTTGTTTTTTTGAGACATGGTTTCTCTGTGTAGCCCTGGCTGTCCTGGAACTGACTCTGTAGACCTGGCTGGCCTCGAACTCAGAAATCTGCCTGCCTCTGCCTCTCAAGTGCTGGGATTAAAAGCGTGTGCCACCACTGCCCAGCTGCTGAAGTTGTTTATCAGGTTTAGGAGTTCTCTGGTGGAAGTTTTAATGTCACTTAAGTATACTATGATATCATCTGCAGATAGTGAATTTTTGACTTCTTCTTTTCCTATTTGTATCCCTTTGACTTCCTTTTGTTGTCTAATTGATCTGGCTAGGACTTCCAGTACTATATTAAATAGGTAGGGTGAGAGAGGGCAGCCTTGTCTAGTTTCTGATCTCAGTGGGATTGCTTCAAGTTTCTCTCTATTTAGTTTAATGTTGGCTACTGGCTTGCTATATATTGCTTCTACTATGTTTAGGTATGGGCCTTGGATTCCTGACCTTTCCAAGACTTTTAACATAAAGGGGTGTTGAATTTTGTCAAATGCTTTCTTAGCATCTAGTGAGATGATCATGTGGTTTTTTTTTTTTTTTTTTTTAGTTTTTTTATGTAGTGGATTACATTGATGGATTTTGGAATATTGAACCATTCCTGCATTCCTAGGATAAACCTACTTGATCATGATGGATGATTGTTTTGCTGTGTTCTTGGATTTGGTTTGTGAGAATTTTATTGAGTATTTTTGCATCAATATTAATAAGAGAGATTGGTCTGTAGTTCTCTTTCTTTGTTGGGTCTTTGTGAAGTTTAGGTATGAGCATAATTGTAGCTTCATAGAACAAATTGGGTAGTGTTCCTTCTGTTTTTATTCTGTGGAATAGTTTGAAGAGAATTGGTATTAGATCTTCCTGGAAGGTCTGATAGAATTCTGCACTAAAACCATCTGGTCCCAGCCTTTTTTTGGTGGGGAGACTTTTAATGACTGCTTCTATTTCTTTAGGGGGTATGGGGCTGTTTAGATGGTTTATCTGCTCCTGATTTGATTTTGGTACCTGGTATCTGACTAGAAAATTGTCCATTTCATCCAGATTTTCCAATTTTGTTGAATATAGGCCTTTGTAGTAGGATCTGATGATTTTTTTTTTTAATTTCTTCAGCTTCTGTTGTTATGTCTCCCTTTTCAGTTCTGATTTTATTAATTTGGATACTGTTTCTGTGCCCTCTGGTTAATCTGGCTAAGGGTTTATCTATCTTGTTGATTTTCTCAAAGAACCAACTCCTGGTTTTGTTGGTATTTTGTATAGTTCTTTTTGTTTCTACTTGGTTGATTTCAGCCCTGAGTTTGATTATTTCCTGTATATTGTATACTTATACCTATATAGATCTAAACCTTGCACATATGGACAGCACTAACTGAACTCATTGGGGTTTTTAAAAAATGACATTAATTTTGGAGAGGGACATTATGGGATAGGAGCTCCAGGAAGAGTTGAAAGAGGGAATAGGAAATGGATTTTTATTAAAGTATACTGTATACATTAATTTCTCAAATAATAAATGAAGATATATATATATTTTGTAATTATTTTTATTTATTTTTTTCATTTTTATTGGATATTTTATTTACACTTCAGATGCCATCCCCTTTCCCCATTCCCCCCTTTAGAAAACCCCTATCCCATGCCCCCTTTTCCTTTTTGCATGAAGATATATACTTTAATTAGTACCTTTTCTATATATTAAAAGTGAACATACAAGAAAAAGTATGAAAACAATCTCATCTACACAGTCTCAAAACAACAACAAAAACCCCACAAGAATACAGAATCCCTACAATGAACATTTTAAAACATCAAAGGGCTTGGAGAGTGCATTAAGAGATGAAAAAAGATCTGCAGAATCAATCTTGTGAAAGTGACTGTGTTGCTTAAAGTGATCTATGTACTCAATGAAGCCCTGTGACATTTTTCAAAGACACACACACATGCACACACACACACACACACACACACACACACACACACACACACACAAAACAGTCCTAACATTTATGCCAAAACCACAAAAGATGGTAAATAGCCAAAGCCATCTTGAGCAAAAACAGTGAAGCTAAACGTACCAAAACACTTAACTTCAAATAATACTATAGAGGCACAGTAAGAATAATTTTAAAATCAAATAGAAGAAATGTGGTACTACCACAAAAAGACACATCAACCCATGTTAAAAATAGAGGGCTCAGGAAAAAAAGCCTACCCAGCCACACACATGTGATATTCAAATGTGACAAAAACATGCACCAGAGAAAAGACAAGTCTCTTAAACCAATGTTGATGGAAAAAGAAAGTATCCACATATCAAAGAATGAAATCTGATTTCTATTCCTCACCCTGAACAAAGATAAGCTAAAAACAGCCCAGAGACCTCAATGTAAAGCCTGAAATTCTGAAATCACTAGAAGAAAACACTTTAAGAACAGGGAGATGCAGGTAATGACCTTATGAAGAAATCAAGCAGCTCAAGAAATAGCAGTAAGAATTGACAAATGGGACTATATCAAATTAAATAGCTGCTGGACAGTAAAGGAAACTATTTCAAGAGTGAAACTAACCTACAGAATGAGTGAAATATCTTCTAAATATTTAACCAACAGGGGAATAGTATCCAGAATATAAAAATATTCCAGTAATTAAGCACCAAAAGCTAATATACTCCAAAAATGGGCCAATGAACTTAATATGTCCCAAAAGCAGAGTGAATGGCAAATAAAAACATATTCAACATCTTTAGCTGTCACAAAATTGAGATTTCTTCTCAGTCTAGTCATGATGACATATCATTGAGAACCCATGCTGGCAAAGACACAAAAACATAAATTAGTATGGCCACTGTAAAAATAATAAAAACCAGCTATGGAGGGTCCTTAAAAACTAAGAAAATTACGATATAACAGCAGTTGTATTGCCTTTGAGTTGTATACACTAAAGAAGAAAAGTGGGAAATTCGTCAAGATATGAGCACACTGAGGTTTATTGTGGCACTATTCACAATAACTATATTATGAAGTCAGCCTGTATGACTATCAGCAGATGGACAGATAAAGAAAACATGGTAGATGTGTATTATGTAGTAATTCAGAAAAAGAATACAGTGGCATTTGCAGGATAACTGATGAAATTTGAGATCACATTAAGTAATAAGTCATACTCAGTAAGCAAACAGGAAAGACATGACGGCAGTGGGGTAAGGGAAAATATGATTATAATATATTGTATACATATCTGAAAATAAAATAAAGCACATTATTTGTACAACTAATATATGTTAAAATTCTTTAAAATATGGGAATAAATTAAAACAAAAAATACTAACCTAATGAAAGTGCATTTAATGAAAGTTTCTATGCAGTTATCCAAGAAATCCCTATGCAGAATAAAGAAGAAAATTTAATAATAATAAAAAACTTATCAAGATTATATAACAATTCTAAGTTTGAATTTACTTCAAATACAGTTGAAAATTTGTAAGTCAGAAATTGAGAAAATTAATTATTCAAATTCATAATCATAGTGGATTTAATGTCTTCCATAGTTAGTACAACCACTGAAAAACAATAAAAGCCAACAGGGGAGTTTTTCTTGAGGTCAAAAGAAAAACGTCTATGATTATATAAAAGTCTTGTACATCATGATTTTTAGATAGTTGGTATAGTGACACATGGAGATCACTGAACCCCAAACCAACAATCTATGACATATTTAACTGCAATTGAAACAGCCACAAAAAGTATTTAGACCAGAAAGTGAGTCATTCAATTATTTGAAATCAGAGATTGAAATCATACAGAATGTAATCTTTGACTAAAATAGATTTAGGAGAGAAAAACATATATGCCTCATACACTTCTAAATAATCCACAGGGGAGAAAGAAATAAGACATATTACAGTTTTTGAACCGCTAACCTTGAAAGGAAAATGTATAGGATACATCAAAATGTATAGGATATGGCCAAAGCCACAGAAACAGGGTATTTAAAGATTTGACTGTGTAGGGCCAGAGAGATGTCTCACTGGTTAAGAGCACCTAAAGCTCTTGCAGGAGGCCTGGGTTCAATTCCCAGCAGCCACATTCTGGGTCACAACCACACACACACACACACACACACCATAAATGATAATTTAAAGGCTGAAAAACATGACCTAAATTTCCTTATAGAAAATTTAAGATAAGAATTAAAATTGTAAAGGACATGAAGTCCTTGTGCCCACAAGGATGAAGGAAACCATGAATGTTAAACCCATCAGCTTGTGTCTCCAAAGGAAGAAGATGTATACCTATTCTCCACTGAGAAAGCTGGGAAAGGATGTTGTTAATAGCCTTGTAATCTGTGTTATCTGTAGGACCAGTCTACACTTGAATCCCAAAGATCATTATGTTTGTTTATTCCAGACTCTTCCTCAAATTGTTTCCCAGTCAACAGAACCCATCTTTATAGGAGATGTCACTTGTACTTTACGACAGCCTAGGTTACTTCTATGTTATCTCTAAGGCCAGACCAACTTTGACTCTCATAGGCCATTATATTTGTCTCAGGCATTCTTCCTAGACCTATCTTGAGCATTGTTTCTGACTGAACAGAACCAATCTTTATGAAGATGGCATGCATGCTTTATAAAGAAATTCAATGTATACATGTCTTAAGCCTTGTTGTGAATGCTATTGAGTTAATGACTCTCAGGAAACTTTTCCCCAAAAACTGTCCTGTGCTCAACTATACCTTTAATAAACTGCCCAGGTCAGACTCTATAAGTTTGAACCAACCAGGCTAAGTCTTGTTGAGCCTGATTTACCTTCTTGCCTCTTACGGATCATTATTTTGCTGGTGCTGGTGTATACAGAGACCCACACACACACATAAAATGGGCTGTAATTAAAGGTGAAATGTCCCCCATAGGCTCATGGGTTTGAAACCTTTGTTCAGCTGTCTGAGAAAGATGTGTATCTTTCAAGAGATGGAGCCTTCCTGGAGGAAGTACATCACTTTGAGGTTTTATAGACTGACCCTTCTTGGCTTCCAGATTGCTAATGCAATGAGATGGACCACCTCATGCTCCTGCCACTATGTCTTTCAAGATGGACATATTCCTCTAAAACTAAGAGAAAGAAAACTAAAATAAATCAAGGAAGGGGAAATTGTAAAGATTAGAACAGAAATTCAAGAATTAGAAAGCAAATATACTACAAAATATATTGTTTTATAGGGGTGAAATATCAAAGCCTCTAGCTGCCTACTGTAAGAACCTATAAAATCAAGGCAGATTGGAGTGGAGATGGTGCGTGTCCATAGTAAAAATCTCTGGTGGTGTACTGGTGATTTTGTAGATGCAGTTTCTCCTCAGGCAACACTGCTAACTGAATGCAGTGGGCAGCCTCTAAGGCTAGATAGAGTGAGGAATTGGAGCAAACATAGAAGACAAGATTCAGAAGAGGAGGTGTCTTTGGGGATGTGGCATTGGCTGCAACTGCATACAAAAAAGTGCCCAGGTTCTCTGGGAGAAAAGAAGGGAGGCCAGTACAGAGGCTGGGCTGGCAAGAGTCACTGCCATTGCAAGAGTACAGAGGGACCAGCTCAAACACAAGCAGCCGAGTAACCGGCCCTCTCCATAGTGCCTTTGCCTTTTCTGTGCCTGGCACATTCATATCTCTACAGTTATTTTCAGAAGGGTTAGAGATACTCACAGCCCAAGAAAGAGTGAAAATAATAGATGAAAGCTGATCTTTTGGAGGAAAGGAACCAACATCCCTGAGAGTAGGACTGTGTAGGCTTAGATTTTTCCAATCCTACTTTAATAAGGATTCTCAAACATTTCAACCTTCCTTCTGGCCCACTGTCCAAAGGTAGCAGAGAAAAAGATGCTAAACAGGTTAATGGGATATGGACCTGTTTAAAAGTAGTTCTTTGGGGGAAGATTCCAATCTCTGTTTGTCAGAATACCAGAAGTCCAGTTCAGTAGAGTCAGGATACCAATAGTTAAGCTCAAAAGTGCAGCAGCAGCAGGATCCAGCAGAAACCCCCAGGACCTCTGCCAAATCAGCACGAGTCAGTGGGAGTATCCTGGACCAGCTGGAATGCTAGTTCTCTGCCATGCCTCTCTCAACTAAGTGAAGATCAGCAATGATGAAGCATTGTACAGCTAGCTATGTAAGCACCCATCACTGTCTTTTGAGTCCTACTTATACTCTCTCCAAATATTGTGTGTCCTTCTAACAGGTCTTGCCTCAGCAAAACATCATGCAAGTCTGCTTCAGCAAAACATTACATGAGTCTGCATCACATGAAACAATCAGAAATTTCCACTTCAGGACTGTATGTTGCATGGAGCGACAAGAAAGAGGCCAGGGTGCAGTTTCGTGACCCCAGAGAGATGAAGGAGATATGGGTGTAGGAAAGCTGGGTAGAAGAGCCTGCTGCTGGAGTCCATTCCACTGACATACCAGTTCTTTCTTAGGGGTGAGGTTAGCAGACCCAGTCAGTCCCTTTTTGGTACCCATGTTAGACTTAGATGTGTGGAATGTGTAGACTAAGTTTAATTTTCCATGTTACTGTCATATCTGCTATGGCAGCATAAGGGGTAAATGGATGGATTAGAGTTCTCTAAAGAAACAGAATGTGTGTGTGTGTGTGTGTGTGTGTGTGTGTGTGTGTGTGTGTGTATGTGTGTGTGTGTGTGTGTAATATATAATAGTGAATATGCATATATATTAGAGTGTTCTACATGACTGTGTCTGGGTATTCCAACAGTAAATACTTTCAAACTGGACAGGCTGAGAACTGAGAACTGGTAGCTTTTTCAGCCATGAGGCTGGTGGTTCAGCAGTCCCAGTCTGGCACTTCAAGATTCCTGGGGAAGCCACTTCTTTGATCAGCTTACAGAAGACAGATTCTGAAGAAAGCAAAGGACTGTGGCATCCTCAACAACCAAACAGATGAACTCTCTAGGGAGGCACAAGAAAAGCAAAGCAAACTATGGGTCTTCTTTTATCTGGGCTACCTTCGCAATGAGTCTCTCACTTAAATTAAGCTAATCAATAAATTCTCTTACAGATGTACCCAGAGGCTTACCTTCTACTTAATTCCAGGTCTAGGCAAGTTAACAACCAATGTTAACCATAACAGTGAGACAGCGGACAATATCTGCAAGGCTTTAGCCTATTCTGGATGTAGGGAAGGGGACCCAGAGGTTCTGTGATGGTTGTGTAGTAGATTTGATAGTCAATCAGGTAGAGTATACATGCTCTAAGGATTTAGTGGGCCTGACATCAGAAATCCTTCTTCAGGCCTCAAGCCTAGAGCCATGGGTCCAGACCAGCACTATGGAGAGGGGGTGGGTGGATAAACCTAGTAACCCTGTTAGTAACAGGAACAAGAAAATAGAACCAGCTCGACTGATAGCCTCTGTCCTGATTTGTTTCTCTAATGTTCTAAAGTAATTTAATTTGACGTGCATATTGGCTTTAACATGTTTCACATGAAATATAAAAGCATATTTTTTTAAAAAAAATAACTTTATTTGTTTGGAAAAAGCTAATAGAATTGATAAATTTTGGCAAAATGAGCAACAAAAGGGAATACAGAAGTTATCAGGAAGAAGGGAGCATTATGGGTAATTTTACAGGCAACAGATTGAAAAATAGAAATGGAATGAGAAATTTTTAGAAAGCATAATTTACCAAAACGAACACAGCCTGAAGTAGAAAATCTAAATCATCACACATGTATTAAGGACACTTAAACTGCCATTTAACTCTATAGCAAATGAAACTCAGTGCTCAGATCCTTTGCTGATATGCCTTCCAAATGGTCAAGAAGGAAATGAATTACTGATCTTATGTAAACTCACCCAGAGGCTGAAAAAGAGGAACCATTTCTCAGTTCATGTAATGAGGAAAACTATCCTCCATGCCAACATCAACAACAAAACCAAAACCTTATAAGTCAACCTCTCTCACAATATAAAAGGGAAATATAAAACATTACTAGTCAAATCTATGAGCTCTCAAGAATGATAATGAAGCAAGAATGAATTGGATGTATTCCACTAATACCGGGTTGATTCAGTGATCAAAAATGAGTCAATATAATTCACCACAATAAGACAATAAATGAAAATCATTTAGTTGTCTAAATAAATGTAGAAAAATAATTTGATAAAATTTAATGGTCATCCAACAGACAAAAGAAAGCTCTTAGAGCAAATATCTTAGCTAGGGTTACTATTGCTGTGATAAAAAATAATGACAAAGCAACTTGGGGGAAAAAAGAGTTTATTCCACTCACAGTTCCACAAATAGTTCACTATCAAAACCTGTGAAGGCAGCCTCTTAGGGTTCTATTACTGTGAAGAGATACCATGACCATGGCAACTCTTATAAATAAAACATTAAATTGGGGCTGGGTTAGTTGCAGAGGTTCAGTCCATTATCATGGTGAGAAGCATGGCAACATGCAAGCAGACATAGTGCAAGAGAAGAAGCTGAGAGTTCTACATCTTCATCCACAGGCAACAAGAACTGAATTGGCTTGAGCTTCTGAGACCTCGAAGCTCGTCCCCTAGTTACATACCTCTTCCAACAAAGCCACACCTACCCCAAGACCACACTTCCTAATAGTGTCACTCACTATGGGCTCATGGAGGCCATTTTCTTTCAAACTACATTCCACACCCTGGCCCACATAGGATTGTAGCCATATTATAAATGCAAAACTGCATTCAGTACAACTTCAAAAATCCTCATAGTCTATCATAGTCTCAAACCCTGTTAAAAAGTACATAGTTTCTCCTGAGATTCATGTAATCCCCTATAAAATTAAAATAAAAAAAAAAGCACATCACATACTTCCAATATATTATGTCACATATTATATGTTGCCATTCCAATTTGGAGTAAAGGAACTATAGTGAGAAAATTATGGACCAAAACAAGACATAAAACCAGCTTAACACTTTGTTGTTGTTGTTGTTGTTGTTGTTGTTGTTGTTGTTGTTGTTGTTGTGCTGGATCCACTCCTTTTTATCAGGTCTCCTTGGCAGGTATCTATAGCTCTGGCATTGCCAACATTTTGGGGTCTCCAAGGAAAATTAGGTTCCTTCTTTATAGCTTCACACAATGGCCTTTCTAGGTTTCCATGCAGAGATACCCCTTAACACATGCCTGGCTTCAAAAGCTTCCCACAGTCATGGAGAGAGAATCCATAGCCCTTATCCTCTATCCATGACTATAAGTCTAGCACCACATGGCTAAAGCTGCCAAGATCTGCTGCTTGCTGGGTTTCAAACGTGGTTTTATCCTTCAATTACATATTTATCAGCTTTTTGTTCTCCATGGTTTCCTTCGCTGTCTAAGCTTGGCTGTTCTGGAACTTGTTCTGTAGACTGACCTCAAACTCAGAGATCCATCAGCCCCTGCTTTCCGAGTGATGGAATTAAAATTGTATACCAACATACTCTGCCTCTGCTCTAAGTTTTTCTTTAATTCCTTTTTACAAGTTTGGAAGCTTATCTGAGTGGGATCTTTCCCTGAGGTCTCACTCTCTTTATTTCATTCAATATCAGGCTTTCATTTAATCTATTTATTTCCTTGAGCACAGGATTTAGCTTAATTCGATTCCTGTTGCTCCCTTTCTCCTTGAACTGTACATTTTATATTTTTTTTTGCTCAGCTTGCTCCTTTGCATTATAAATCTTTATAAAAGTGAACACTAATAACCACATGACAGAGTCAATACTAGGCTGTTTTGAATTTTCCTCTGTTTAGCCTCAGGCAAACTCTTTGGACAAGGGTAAAACACTGCCACATTCTTAGCCAAAATATCACAAAACCAGTCTCTAGGCCACATAATAAATTCTTTTCCTCTGAAACTTCTTAAGTCAGGCCTCTAGACTTCAAATTACCATCAGAACCAATGTCTTCCATATTCCTACTAGGATGGTTCATTGAGCCCCACTTCTAGCATTCCACTGCTTTCCTAACCCAACATCCCAAAATCAGCATTCCTCTAAACAAAACTATGGCCAGGCCTATCCTATCAGTACCTCAGCTCCTCTTACCAGCTTCTATCTTAGAATTTTATTGCTAAGAAGAGACACCATTTGGTTGTTTAGAAGACATACTGCAAAAATCCTTAATTCTCTTCAACTATTAACTCAGGACATAATAAAAATACTAGTAAAGATTTTAATAGACATTGGCAAACAGTGGAAGTTTTATATGCAAATGGGTAGGACACGCAATCACTAAGAAGGACTTAGGAGAAAGCTGTGATATATGTTATATTGGTAAGTTTTAACCTGCTGTTTAAGCTTACTGAGAAGCTGGTTCCAGAAGCAGAGTAGACTCTTTCGTTTTCCAGACCATAGAGTGCTTGTCTCAAACTGTCTCGCAAGGCTTATTTTTCAGGAACAGGTTGACTCTTTGGCCCTATGACCATGAGAAAAAGAATAGCAAAGCAACCCAAGAGTTAAAACCTCACTCCTTAAGATAACCTGGAAGGTGACCATTGCCAACAGAGATTACTACTTTTATCCCATAGTGCAAAAGTACTACAGTGAAAATAAGAAACAGAAGCAATCTATGGGGAGAAAGCTCAATATAAACTTGCTCACAGTCATGACTTTCCCAGTCAATTTTGCTATGGGTTTGTAAGCCTGCAATTTGAACACATCACTTTAGCTTACAATTGAGTCTGCTGAGTATTGTAAAAACTTCTGATTTGATGATATTTGCTATCTGCTGCTTCTGTTTATCTCAGTCAGATTGGCTTGTGGGTGTGGGACCATGAAAGGATAGCTTGGTTCCTGGTCAAGCACAGGCCTTGAACCCCAGGCCCTAATGAGAGAGTAAGTGTTCAGCCTTGCTCCCAGACTCCAGGCTCCTGTGACACGAGGAGGTGGAAGTCCTCCATTGATCCGCACCTTTCAGTCACATAGGGCAATGCCCCTACAACCCCTCCCAAAGAGAAGTTTATGTCACCTAGTGTTGGGCCTTAGAGGTAACTCCATTTAACCTGTTATTTTCAGTCACGTAGGACAGGTAGAGGGCATGATTAACAAGTCTCTACCTCCAGAGATTTAAATATTAATGAATTATCAAAAGGCCAGGGGCGTAGCTAATTAAGTTATTCCCTCCCCTTTCTCTCTTCCCTATAAGACTGGTCTCCCCTGGCCTTTGGGGGGGAAGAAGCGCACAACACCTACATCCATTCACCATGTCATGAACAATAAAAGCTTTGGAAAACCGGACTCCACGTGTCCATGGTCTCTCCGCCTGATTCCCAGCTTTTGGAACCCTGGAACCTTGCCGATGCAGCCGCCGGCCCGCCCACCGACAGCTGCATGAATGTGGGGCTGGCGGCGCGGGAAGCCCTGGTGCCGGACCGCCCTGAGACTCTGTCACCGGATTCCCTCCTTTCCCCGCCCGCGAGATTTCTGCCCCACAACCTAGCACAGGTAGAGGGCATGACTACAGGCCTCAGAGCCTTGAGAGATCTCCATATTAATGAGATACCTAAAGGCCAGAGGGTGTAGCCAAGTAAACATTCTTCCCAGGCCATCTTCCCTCCCTATTTAACTCAGGCCCACCCTAAGAAAGGGGGGGGGGGGTACAGCCACATCCACTTTCCACCGTGACAATAAACCTTTTAAAACCATGGACTTCCTTGTGTCTTTGAGTCTCTGCTCTGGGGAACCATGGAGAAGGCCTTTGACTACCTAGCCGGTGCTTAATCTCGACTTCTTTATGTTCCCACCATGGAGGCTGGCAACTCAAGCAAGCTAGCCGACCCAGCCAAGTGAGTGCCTTAACCAAGAGTCTCCTACCCATGGGGCACTGCTGGAGCTTCTCTCCCTCTCGTCTCTCTGGCTGCAAGCCCGTCCAGCCCATATGCCACTCTGTCTCAGTTCTTTCTCAGCTCCAGCAGTGTCTGGGAGCCCAAGGACAGTGACAACTGGTCTCCCAATCAGCCTCTTCTGTGATAGACATGCAGGAACCATAACACAGCCCAACAGGACCCACGCCCACATGCAGACACTACAGACCCCCATGTGGGCATGGTTGTGAGAAATTTTCCTGAGTGCTAATTGATATGAGAGCCCAGACTATCATGAGCAGTTTCATTCCAGACCTGGGCTGTATAAGAAAGGTAGCTGAGCAACAGGAGAAGCAAGTCAGTAAGTACATTCTTGCTTTAGTTCTTGCCTCCAAATTTCTGCCTGGAGTTCCTGCCTTGGTTTTCCTCAATGATGGGCTGTCAATGATGGTTTGTCACCTATATGAGACAAACCATTTTCTTCCTAATTTGGATTTGGCCATTGTTTCATCAAGCACCTTTACTACCCTCAAGAAAGGAGATGTGTCAAAGAGGAAATAAGTGAGGCTAGAATAAAATATATCATGGTATTTTTAATTTCCAACAGTTGGCATAAAATAATGATATCTGCAATGCCTTAGACCATAATAGCATGGGTAAGTAGAGAGAGAGGCAGCAAGCTCTAAGGAGTGAAACACTCGGTAGCACTCCCTCCAACATCCCGCATCACTCATGAAACAGTAGGGCGACATATAAAAGCCACCTTAAATTGGTTGTAAATGTATACTGCAAACTCTTGGGAAACACACTGAACATTTTCATGTATAATTGGTATGCTCAAAGAGGCTAGAAAATGAAATCACATAAAGTGCTCGATTAAAGCCATAAGCAGAAAAAGAAAGGAAAAGAACATACGGACATGTATTTAGGAAATTAACAAATATTAATAATTCCTTTAAGTATAAATGATATAAATACAACAAACAAAAGATAAAAGCTGTCATAGTGAATTCAAATATTAAAATCTGACTATGTACATTTGCAAGAACCCCATTTAATTTTAAAAAGCATTTTCTAAGGATATATATTGTTTGTTTTGTATACCTCTTCCTATTTCCCCCTACTCTCTATTTTCAAAATCACTCTTGTTCTTTTGACAATATCACCTCCATTTTTGTTGAATTTGCACATATAATTTTATGTGGCTACATAAAATCTAGGAATCAAAAATAAGAGAAAACATCTAGCATCTGTCTTTCTGAGATTGACAGGTCTCTAGTTGAATGTACAAGAAACCCACTATATATACACACACACACACATACATACATACATACATACATACACACATGCAGACACATACAGTTTAAATAAAATTTGCCCGCCTAGATTGACAATTCTCCCCATTAGAGCCATGCTATCTAACAAAATCCCAATCTCACTCATGAAAAACCCCTTTCTGAGTTATTGGTCAGAGAAGTAGAAGAGACTCACAAACCATTATAGGTTATTGCTGTTGCCTGCCAGAGGTTGTAGGTAAGTTTTTACTGCTAAAGATATCATGCACTTTGAACCTAGGACCATGAAGATTGAAGCTGGATCTGACTTGAAAGCCTCCTCCCTGAGGCTTAGCTTTCACATAACCTGAAGATGTCATGTAGGCCAAGTGAGGGAAGCAAGCAATAGGCCTATCCAGCTACAATGTCTATGAATTACAATAATGACCATCCTGCTATGATATCAAAAGAATGAAATACTGGCACTCACTAATTAGACTTAAGATATACTCAATCAACAAGAGTAAAACCAAACCTAGCCAACTAGCAAGGGCAAGTGAGGTCATGGATCTTGGAGAAAATTCTACAACTGGTACTTTACCAAACTAACACAATTCCCAATTTCATTTAAATGTTTATCTCTATAATGCATATGGCTCTCATCTCTTACCTAAGATGCTTCTTTTTGCAGCAGACAGAGACCATTACAGAAAACCACACTGATAAAATGAATGAAGAGAACAACTGATCATGTGCTGCTCAGACACAACGGATACATCTACAACATAGCTCTTGCACCTAAGGCTCAGGAACATCTCAGAAAATATGACCAAAAGATTCTAAGAGCCAGAAGAATGGGAGGTCTTCTTTAAGACCGAGTCTTCTCAAAATGTCCGAGCAGCTAGACCCTGGAAGTCTCAACAACTTAGTTGCTAAGCAAGACTGGAGCCAGAACAATAGCGATAGTCATGTTAACAAGGTAGTGGGAAATCTTACCCAGACTCCAACCCTAGAAAAAGAAAAACAGGCAGCTAAAAAATGTTAAGACTAGGAGATATAATCTTCCTCTGGGAAGAGCCCCCCAATTAGTTATATAATACAAAGTGGTCAGCCATAAAGTCATATACATACAAGTAATATCACATAGACTGAGCAGGTTGTGTTGATATATTTTGAAACACACCCACGCCCCCACCATCACCACTACCACTACCACCATCATCACCACCACCAACAACAACAGCAATTAAAAAGAGACCATGAATTTGAGAGATATCTCACAAAACTCAGGAGATAGTTCAGTGGGTAAGATCATTGGCTGCTCTTCAGAGACTCAGGGTTTGATTCTCAACACTCACGTGGTTGCTCGTGACCATTTGTAACTCCAGTCCCAGGAGATTCAACATCTCTTTCTGGCCTCCTTAGGCACTTGTATGCATGTGTTAAACAGACATATATGAAGGCAAAACACCCTTATGCATAAAAATTAATAATATAAACTTTTAAAAAGGATTCAAAGTATCTGTAATTAGTTTAGACAATAAGCAACATTGCAGAGCAATGAAGGGGCCAGTTATCAAACAGAACAGCAATCCTCAATGCATACAGAACCAAGTAGTGTTTAAAAAAACATGTGAATCAGAACCACAAAATATGAGAGTTGTAGACCTAAACTCCAGCAGTGTGTGATTGACAGGCATGGCGGCAGAAACTCAGCATGGATGTAGGGAGCTGAGCTTCGCCACCAATTAACTGGACCTTATTAACATTTATCTGATACTTCACACAATAGCAGAATATACACTCTTAAGTTCACATAAAATATCTATGAAGCTAGACCACCTCCTGAACCACAAATACTTAAGACCATTAAAATAATGGCAACCATGCAAAATATTCTGTCAAATCACAATGGAATTGATCTACAAGTCAATAGCAGAAAAGCAGCTGTGACTGATCAAACTATTTGGATATTATAACCTCAAGAGAAATGTTAAATACTTTAAATTAAGTGAATGAAAGTACAATATGTTGAGTGTAGACTGAAGTCCATGCCTAGAGGGGAATTCATAGCATTGGAAAAATATATAAGACAAAAAAAAGATGTGAAATAAGCAATCTACATTTCCACCTAAGAGGCTAGAGAAAAAATAAGTGCAACTTACTTGAGCCCAAGGAAAAAAATTCTGAGCATCAATCAATAAAACCAAAAACAGATGATTAATAGAGAAATTTATCCAAATCCAAAGCTGGTTCATAAGAACAATTAATTCATAAACCTCTGGCCATCTAATCAATAACAAAAAGAGATAATACAATATACATCTGTGAAAGAGGGCTCATCACTACCTCCCCCACAAACATTAAAAAAACAGTAAAAGAATGTCATAAATCTTTATGTCAACAACTTAAAACAAATAAAACAGATAATTTCTTTGAAAGACACAATCTGTCAAACTCATATAAATAGATGACATTAATAGGCTCATTTTTGTTACAGAAATGAATCAACAATTAATAATCTCTGAAAGGAAGCTGGAGGAACAGAAAAAAAAAAAAAGGCCCTCATGACTCCAGTAGAGAATTCTATCACATATTAAAGGGAGAAAATTGTGCCAATTTTTCTCGTGTCTTTCAGAAGTTAGAAGTATAAATAAATAAATAAACAGATAAATAAATAAATAAATAAACACCACTCTAATGACAAAATTAGAAAAGAACAATAGAAGAAAAGAAAACTATGGACCAACATCTCTCATGAACAAAGATAAAAAAAGCCTAAAACAGCACATTATCACGTAGACCTAACAATGTTTGCAACAAGTTATGTCTTATGACCAGGTGAATTTATTTTAGATATACAGGCTGGTTTAACATTTGAAATTTGCTTTTGTTAGTTAGTTAGTTAGCTTGTTTTGCAAGACAGTTTCACTATGTGGCCCTGGCTGTTCTGGAACTCCCTCTGTAGACCAGGCTGGCCTTGAATTCCTCTCAAATGCTAGGATTAAAGGTATGTACCCCCAGCACCCTGCATAACACTTGAAAATTAATCATCTCATCATCTTGCTGGCAGGCTAGGAAAAAAATTATACGATAGCATCAGTAGATGCAGAAATTATTTTTCGGTGTTAATGTAACATGTTAATATACTTGATAATGTAACATGCTAATGTACATGTTAATGTTTGCAACCCAGGATGACAGATGGCATAATAAAGAACACTTACAAAAATTTCAAGTTCCAATCACATTTCATGATTTAAAAGAGGTTCTTTCTCTACAAAATCATAGTCAAGAACAAGATGTCTCCCTGACCACTCCTATTCCACATGGTACCAGAAATCAGTACAAGAATAAATGAAGGATAAAAGGCAAATAGACTAGAATGGAATAAATTCCAAAGAATTAACCAAAACCCTTCTGAAACTTATTGATAATAATATTAAAATTACAGAATAGTTACCACATAAAAGTTAATTAACTTTGTATATCCTATCTATGAATTTGACATTTTCAAATAAGAATTTGACATTTTCAATACAATATCATTCATACTCCCCAAAATGAAAAATCTTAAGTATAAATCTTAAAAATGATTTGCAGGAATTCCTGTAAACTGAAGAAAAATTGTAAGCCTCTGATGATCTAACCAAATGGAGAGAAATTCTATGTCCATGGACAGGAAACTTCTATATTGTTAAGGTGTCGGATCTGAGCCTAATTTATCTATAAAAACAACCAAATCCCAGAGAAGATTTTAGCATGTTCCTGTATAAAAAATGTTTATATGAAAAAGTAAAAGACCTAGAATAACCAAAATAGTACTAAGGGAGAAAGTTAGAACTGTCATTATTTGATTTTAAACAATACAAGGCTACTGTAATCAAGGCAACAGGATATTGGCAGAAAATGGATAATCTGATCAGTGAATCAGAATTGAGCCCAGAAAGAGACTCTAACAAATATCATCAAAGGTTCAAAGGTAATTAAATTGGAGAAAGGATTCTTTTTAACACAATAATAATGCTAAGACAACTATACATTTATTTTTTTAAATGGGAGGTGCTTGTTAGAACACGGGCCTGTACTTTGTGACTGACACCTGCCATTTTCTTTCAACATCAGTTAACAGTACTATCAAAACCCAAAGATCCAAATGTTTGAATTGCTGGTATTAAAGACTTTCCTAGGAGCAATTTTGGAAAGAAAAAAATGGGAAGTAGGGAGTGGACACTAATCGTTTTGCTGTGTCTTTGTGGGATGGTTGCGTAGGTGAGCCATGCAGAAAATGGGAAACTAGGTATCCTGCCAAGTCTTACTTTTGCCCATGTTTCTGTCTCCTGATGACATCTTTCATGACTCCCCTAATGCTTGCACCCTGCAAAGCTCTCTCCCCAGTAACTTGGTATTGCCCCAACTCAATCTTGCCCTCCTAGACTTCACTCAGTCCATCCTTGACCTGGGACTAACCACTGGCCCACTGTCTGGGGTCCATAGTGGGCCTTTTATGTTTATGTTAATTACTCTCATCTATGTGCCCTTTCCTTCAAAAAAGAATTTCCCATACTCGGCTTTAATAGAACATCAAATAGAGAAGAAAAAGGGAACACAAACTTTGCCTCTTTACCTACCCACATAATTGCCTTTCCTTCCCAAAGCAGCAGGCTGACAGAGATAGTGCCTGTGACATCCTGATTCCCTTAGTCCTGAGGTCATGAATAGTAAAATATGCAAATTTCCCAATTTTGTCCTGCCATTGGTCAATAATGTATTACCAAATGCAATCTCCCTGGAGCATTGTGCTCCCCCGCTCCCCCCCCCCCCAGTTGAGTAGAAGAGGTTTCTCAACCATACCCAAGCCTGCATTGTCTCTCTCCAGGCTAGCCTGTCCTTTGAAATCCAGACTGCTGCCCAAACAGCATTTTGGCAGGATGACCCCCCCCCCCAATTGAGTTTGCTCCTTAGGTTCTCAGAGAAGAAATTCTGTGTTTGTGCAGGTTACAGCAAAGAGGTAGAAAGTCGATGTCCCGTTTATCATTTGTATTAGGTACCCTCCCATCTCCAGAAATGGATTGCAGTCTATTGTTTACATTTATAAACTAAGGGACCAAAACACAGTTAGTTAGTTGTTAGTTGTTAGTTGTTAGTTGTTAGTTGTTAGTTGTTTTTTCTCTTTCAAAAGAGAGAAAAAAAAATCTCTGGGACCCTTTGGCTGATGTGACTAACCAGAAAGGCTGTGTGCGAGGTAAAGTTTAAAGCTGCAGTCCCTTTCATCACCGAGCAGCTTTTGAAGCCAGAGAACTAAGCTTTCTTGAAAGAGTAAAGGTCCTATAGAGCGGTCTGCTTGATGGCTTGAAGGCTCAAACTTTGTAGTCTTGCAAACGATGCATATTTCATTTGCACAGTTTTTGGGACCCATGGTAGAGTATTCTGATGGCATGCCAGCTCAAAGCTTAGGGATACCCCAACCATCTATGGTGGCCCTACTTTTTAAGGCCCAAATGAGCCCAGACAGTTTGGCATGTTTTGTGTTTCTAACATGTGAAACTCCTCCCACCCCGATTATAAAATTATATCTTATCAGAGTCAGATTGAGTGGACCATCCCACTCTGACCTCCCACTTTGTCATCCTTAGGGCCTGGATACCTGAGGGTAGAGAAGCAAGTCCCACCTGAGGGGCTGTTCCTTTATAAAGTCACTGTCTTACTAAGGTGCTCAGCCCACAGCTGTTTGTAACAGGAGTCTAAGCAAGCTGTGCATTTCCTGATAGGACTGGAGTCTTTTCAAGGCATAAGAGTGTCGAGGCCCGAGCAAAATGATGAGGCCCGGGCTGCCCCGCATTTGGCTGCCATTGTATCCCAGCCCAAGCTGTGGCTCCAGTCCTCCGGTCGGGGGTTCAACAAGAGAGAGAGTGAGAACGGACTCGAAGAATGGAGACCAGACAGAGTGTGATTCAATCCCGCTTATTCTTCAGTCTCTCTTCCTAGTCCAAGTCCCAAGTCTAGCTGTACTCTCTAAAGAGTCTCCCTAAAGAGTATATCTCTCTGCCGTCTGCCTCTGCCTTTTATATGTCTCACTTCTAAGCCATGCCTCTAAGTTACACCTTTAATCATGCCCTTGGGTCTTGTCTCTAAATCTGATCTCTAGGTTACACTCTTAAGTCACACACCTTTAATCTCACACACCTTTAATCTCACACACCTTTAATCTCACACACCCAGGGAAAGTACTGGGTATCCAAAGCAAGATGTTATCAGAGTGTGCTCAGTTGTTGTAGGCTATTGTAATACAAGTCTCATGTCAGGGTATATGGCTCAAGATGGCTGCAAGGCTGATAGCTGCTTTCTGCTAAAAGTCGGCCCCCAACATAAGAGGAGACATGGAAGAAAGATGGCCGCTTGAAGGTGTGTCCTCTTGTAGACCCAAGCCTCCCAAATTCTATCCTGAACTCCCCCCGCCCCCACCATTCTAGAAAAATGGTGCTATGGTGATGAATTTGTAGGGACTCAAGTTCCGGGCAGCTATCCACTGAAGCACAGAGGAGGCCAACTCAGGCCCCACACATCAGCAGTAAGGCCTCTTCTCTCAAGTTCTTCCCTTTCTTGAGGTTCTTGCCTTGCTTTGAGATTTCCTGGTTTTGTTTGTTTGTTTGTTTGTTGCCCCCCCCCCCAAGATTCGAATGTCCGAGGCTCTAGATCTTTACATAGAGAAACGTGTTCTTGCATCAACCGAAACTTCACTCAAATTTGCATAATACTGAAATATATCTAACTGTTAAAGAAAATGATTGTCCCTTTAAGAAGGGAGATAGGGTCCTGAGCACCTGGGAAATGCTATGGTGGACTGGAGGTCAGAATGGTGGGATTGCACAGTCTGGTTGATATGCCCATGGTGAAGACACTGACAAGCTCAGTAGTGAGTGCTGAATGAATGGACCACTCTCTGATGACAGAGTACCTCCCACCCCTGGGACACAGTACCTTCTATTTAAGAAAACAGCATCTTCTCGTAGTGTAGGTAAGAGAAGGGAGGACCACTGGTAGAACACGGTAAAAGATCACTGTCACCATTATGCATGCTGTGTGTCATTCACTACCTAAGCATGACCAAGGACAAGGGTGGTACTGATTCTCCACAATACTCTTTCTGCAGAGCTGAGATTTTTCATGTTGAATTTCAGTAAATCCAAGGCCATGTCTCTCAAAGTATGGATTCAGGGTGCTACAGGGTGGAAATGACCCAGGGTCCCATCTAGCCCTGGTGAATTAGACACGTCAGGTCAGCAGTTCTGTAGAAAAACAGCAGAGTAAGCATCATGGAAGATTCTCAGGGCCATGCTTTCGACCTCATAAGCATGACATTGAAATTCTAGGCTTGGAATCTAAATCTATTTTAATAAGCTTTCCAGAGAACTCAGTCAGAACAGTGACTAGGATAACATCTTGTCAGGTTTAAAGTGCTCCCCAGTATTTATTATCTCAATATGTAGATAAAAGGGCAAAAGGAAAAAAGGAAGAAACAAGTCAAAAGCCTATAAACAAATCTGAACCAGCCATGTATGGTTCAGTCTTCATGTTCACATCCTGCTTTGTAGTTCTGTCCGACCCTAACCCTAACCCCGATCTCATCTCATCCCACCCTCATCTCATCCTCACATATGAAGTGCCTTGTCTAAGACCCCACTGAGAAGACTCCCTTCAAAGATTAGACTCTTTAGATCTATACCAAGTTAGACCAAGGCTTTACATTAACCTGTGACTTGCCCCCTTGTTGGGTTATTTTTTGAATAGCCATGGAGAGAAAACAGTTGTGAACTGTACTGCATGGACTAATTCCTAGTCCTGTTTTTGCATGCACTTTCTGGAATCAGCAGGTTTTCTAGGTTCTGTATTTGATATATTGGAGACCAGCTAACCATAGACTATGTCTCCCAAAGTCAGCTACTTCCTAGAAATAGTAAAATAGTCTGTGAGCATACCTTTGACATGCAACCAGACAACTCAAAGCCTGTAGCTCCAGGCAATTTTGTGTAAATTTGTGCTTGCACATGTACCAGTGTTGTGAGGACAATGGGACCAAGGGTGTCCCACATGATTGGAAAGTACTCTATCACTGGTTTATCCTCAGTCCCACCCACCTCCAGTGGCTCTCACACTCCAAGCAACTAGTAACCATCTAACCTATTCATCCTATACCAGATATCAGACAACTAGTACCAGCCCTATGCCCCAAATCCCATGAAATATTCCCAATCTTGAGCCTACTTACTTTGTCTTTTAGGTTTGTTGCCATGGAAACCACCACTGATGCCACTGTCATAGCTCTCCCCTCACATTTGGCCTTCAGGTGACTCTGACACATGCCTGGTGATTCTTGTTTTTTTCTCATGTGGAACCATGAGCCACCAAATTTACAGTGTCAGGCATCTCCTGATCTGACTATAAATAATACTTAGGTTTCAAGTACTCTTTCCCTTTCTGAAGGAAGAACATGAAAGCTTCTTAATGTACAAGTTTTGGCTGATTCCCAAGGTGCCGGAACAAGGGAGTAGGGGAAGATTTGATCACCTTAGGAGCGCACTTCTTTCTCCCTGGGATGCCCCTAGTCAATACCTCTTTCAGTCCCTAGTGTCCCCCAGAGTAAGACATTTTTAGTTGAGCACATGGCTCCCTGGGACAAAGACTACATTCTCTAGCTTTTCTTGCAGCTATGTGTTACCTTGTTTCTGAAAAATGAAATGTGACAGTTGGTAGGAGTTTTTTCTTAGAGACAATGCAAACGTGCATTGTGCCACTTCTCTACTTTCTGTCATCCCAGATAAAATATGGATGTTATTGTTATGCCAAAGAAACACTTTAGAGATAAGAATTGGTCCCTGGTAATCATGGTCTTGCCATACCAATATTCAGTGACCTACACTGATTTGAAAGATAAATTAATATCTGTCTTGAATAAAATTTTCTCTCCTTTATATCAGAACAAACCCCCAATACCCAATTTGTTACTATGAGTGACATTATAGAGATGGCTTTACTAAACATTATATACCATGAGGCAATATAAATTCAATATTCCATGTTGAAAAACTTTCATTGTCTGTTATTTTAGTTGCAAAATAGTTCTTAAAAATGAACAGCAACAAAAATATTGACTGCTCCTATATGTGTTGGCACACACCTATAATTTCAGTACTCAGAGGCTAAGGCAGGAAGACAATGAGTTTCAGGCCAACCTGGAGAACCTAGTGAGACTATCTCTCAAAAAAACAAACAACAAGCAAAAACACCAACTGTAAGCAATGATAAGGCAAATCAAATTGCAGAAAGAGGCAAAAGAAAAAATATTTTTCCATAATATTTTTATATGTTTGTTTGCTTTTGCTTTGAATTTTTAAGGCAGGGTATCATATATACCTCATGCTGGCCTCAAATTTATGATCCTTTTGCTTTCTCTCTTGAGTGCTAGGATTTTATAAGCACGTGGCACCACTCCATGTTTTAATTTTTTTAATATCTTAAAACATGAGGTTCACCTGTGTGTGTGTGTGTGTGTGTGTGTGTGTGTGTGTGTGTGTGACCTTAAATTTTGCACTGCAGCAAATCCATTCCCCTGCCTATGATGTTATCCTATAATCTACCATCCAAGGGCATATGAATAAGAAAAGTTTAGAACACTTGAATGTTCTGGAAACCTCTGACCATCTCAACATATCTTTTGAGAGGTAAATTAACTTTAACTACAACTATCTTATCTGATGAACAGGATGAAGGTGCAGATTTATCTGTGCTCTATAATCTAAATTCACTGAGAGTTAATCTTTTAGACTTTCTGAGCTGAAAATATCAACTGCTTCTGTAGACCTCAGTTACATTTCTGTAAGTAATGACTTCAAAGGGACAGCTTGACCAGTCGTTTTCAAAGCAACTTCTTTTATGTTAAATCTGCTGTACAATGGGAGACTCTCCAGTAGCAAAGTCAAATTGAGGTTTTGTCTTCTCACTTAAGCTTATTCATCAGATGTCCTCAAGTAGGACACCCCTGAGTTGAAAGAAGTAAATGGGCAGAGCACAGAGGCTCTTACTTTAGTTTTTAGGGAAAACAAACAAACAAACAAAAATCTTTGTCTAGACAGATATGCAACTGTGGCTGTTTGTACAAGCAGCCTACTGAAAACATACAGGAAAGGTCTATATTTTTGGAGAAATCAAGTCACTAATAGGCAACAAAGCAGATAGGAAGTAGCCTGCTATGTCCTTGAGTAACTCATAGACCTCCTACCTCTGGCCCAGTTGAAAGTGTGTACCATCCATTAGAAAAGCACTTTCTCTAACATCCCCTTGAAGCCAAATGCAGTCTACGTTACCATTTCCTGCCACATAGCTAATTTCTTGGAATTTCCTGGATGATAGGAACATCTTTTGTTCTCAGGAGTTTAGTTTTGGAGGATCCTAGGAAGGAGTCTGGTCACCAGAAAGACCAAGCACTGATTAAGAGTTGGGAACTCAGCCTTACCCACTTCCTCAAGGAATGGATGAGCCCAGTTTGAGTTATATAAATCCCTGACCTGGGATTGGAACAGTGTCTGGATTGTTGAAAGCAGAGGATGCTCTGAAAACTAAGTATCTGGAAAGAATGTAGACATTTCATAATCTTTTCCACATAACTTATCTTAAAAATTTCTTCATCTCTGTGATGGTTAATCAACTCAATGGGATATGGAAATTAACTTAGAGATGTGTGTCTGTGTGGGTCTATGAGGGAATTTCCAGATCAATAAACTGGAGGAAAAGACCATCCTTCCAAGAGGTCAACCCCTCCTGACAGTGGTATAGATTTAAAAAAAAAAAATCCAAGCTTAAAGGAGGGCTACTTGTCTGCCTGCGTTTGCTTTTTTCTGGTTAGTGTGTCTAACTGTTGTTGTTCAACTATCCCTCTGATACTAGGTCCAGCTTTTTCAGGATCCAATAGGAAACCAGCAGATCTCTGAAAGTCTTCCAGGCTCTCAGCACCAGACTGTAACTGTTATACATTGAAATGCTGTCTCAAAAAAATAAATAAATAAAATTGGGAGTGATAACTTATCCCTTTGATCCCAGCCCTAGGGAGTTGCAGGTAGATCTCTGGGAATTTGAGGCTACCATGGTCTATACAGTGAACTCCATGACGGCCAAGGCTACTCTGTGAGATTCTGTTCCCCCGGAAAAAAAAAAACAAAAATAAACAAACAAAATCACATAAGTAAAAACAAATATCACACCTTCCTAAATTAAAACTTGGCTCTTCCAAGATTTATTTGAAAAGAACTTTTTAAAAAATTTAAAATTAGAGTAACAATTTCTGGCCAATAAACTAGTTGTTTGCTATTTGGCAATCTTAGTAACAACTGAGGTTTATTGATACTGTTTCTATGCTAAACACTAATATTCTGAGAACAGATGCAGAGGAGATAAACATATGAGTCTGGTAAAGGAGTTGAAACAAATGTGAAATTAAAGGACATCAAAACAAAGCCAGTAATCATCTCTGAGACTATGATAATTCTACATATGCCAATTATGCATCCCAAGACACACCAGATCTGTTAACTATCATGAGCCAATTCAGAAGGCACCAATTCTGGATGTATTCCAACCTAATTGGATATTTTTGTTTCTTCAAGAGATAATTACAAAGAGCTTATCATGTTTTATATACACATAGAGACCATGTTCATCTGAAAATATAGTAATAAGAACTGTGGGACTTGCTGAACTTGAAGAACCTCTTCTATAAAAATGAAGTATGAGGCTTTCACCAGAACCTGTCCTACCTACCAACACCCACAAGTCCCTTCTGCACCACATCCAACCTGTCTGCCTTTGCCATATTCCTACATCCTTCTCTAGGTCTAGCCTACTAATTCTTTCTGCTCTTCTCCATCCACCCTACCAAACTTGATAGATCACTGGCCTTATTTCCAGTTCTGACCATCCCTTGTCTGCACTATCAATAATTTCTAGACTTATGAGAGGATCCTACTTACCAATCCTGAACCCATAGTTCCTCCCATGCCATATCCAACCTTTCACCGTCAGATATACCTCCAAACTACAGGCATAGATCAGGAGACACATGATATAAATGACTCCAGGCCACTATGGTTAACTGACTTCATTCCATACAAGCCATTTCCAACCTCTAGGTCCAACCTATCTGCACCCCCTTCTCTTCTGCCTCAACCTGCTGTCTCCATATCAAACTTAAGAGTAATGAAAAGTTAACATAGTCAGATCTCATCACAAAAATACAAACAACATGAAAGATCAAGTCAGAATCTTCTCTCCAAAACTACTAGTCCTATAGAAATGTTTGTCAGTGAGAATTACATAGATGAACCACAAAATACAAAATTTAAAAGAATGATCATAAACTCCATTAAAGACTTTAAGGAGTTTAAAGAAGACACAATGAAACAGGTCAATGAAATTAAGAAGGAAGTGTTTAAGGAAAATAAATGCTTGAGTGATGCCCAAGAAAACACAAAAAAAGGCTCATATAAATAACAAAATCAACCCAGAACATGAGGACAGAATTCAATACAGAGATACACTGAAGAGGAGTCAATTTAAAATGAAGATGGAATTAGAAATCCAATAATTCAGCTAGAAACCTCAAAGGAAAATCTTACAAAAATAAATCAAGCAGAAGATACATCAGGACTTGAAGATAAAGGATCTAGACTAAATGAGAATGGAATATGAAAAATGAAAGGAAAACGTAGAAAATATGAACAGTATTAAAAACCCTTCAAATTAGTCATGGAAGAAAGAGAAGAATACTAAGCCAATGTTATATATCAGATCTTCAGAAAGATCATAGAAGAAAACTTCCCTAAATTAAAGAAGGACATATCCATATAGATATAAGAAGTACATAGAACACCACGTAGACAAAACAAGAAAATAAAATCCATATTGCATATCATAATTAACAGACTAAGCATATATAACAAAGAAAATGTGTTGAAAGCTGCAAGAGAAAAATATGTCATATGTAAGGAAATCCCATCAAAATAGCAGCTGATTTCCCAATGGAAACTTTGACAACCAGAAGAACCTGAAACAATGCAGTTTAAGTCCTAAAAGTCTATGAAATCCAGCCCAGACTAATATACCCACCAAAACTACCTACCATAATTGGAGAAGAAAGATAAAATTTCCAGAATATAGACAGCCTTTAAAAATTATACTAAATGAACCAAACCTAAAGAAAATAAAGCAAGTAAAATTTCTGGCTGAAGATAAGAATGAACATATCAGAGACTGTGGATAGAAAAATGAAGCTATAATTACTGAAACACAAAGTACCACTGAGATCACAAACAACAACACCAAAAAATCAACAAAATTATGATGACAACATATACACACATTTATAATAACTTTAAATATCAATGGCCTCAACTCTTCAATCAAAAGACACTGGCTAACTGAATGCACCAAGTAATAAAATCTATTTACCCTTGGTCTACTAGAAATACATCTCGACTTTAAAGATAGACATTTCCTTAAAACAGTGGTCATCAACCTCTGGGTCACCACTTCTTTGGGGATAACATATAAGATATTCTACATACCAGATATTTACATTAAGATTCATAACATTAGCAAAATTATAGTTATGAAGTAGCAATGAAATAATTTTATGGTTGGAGTCACCACAACATGAGGAACTGTATTCAAGGGTCACAACATTAGAAGGTTGAGAACTACTGCCTTAGAGTAAAATAAAGAGTATTCCAAGTAGATGGGACCAGGCAACAAACAGGCTTCATTATTCTAAAATCAGACAAATTACACTTTGAACTAAAACTAATCAGAAGAGATAAAGAGGGACATTTCATCTTAGTCAGGGAGGGGTTAACAAGAATACATTACTATCCTAAACATATATGCACCAAACTCTGGGGCATCTGATTTCATTAAAAATGTACTATAGAATTTAAAGACATTTATTAATATCAATTCATCAATAGTGGGAGATTTCAATAAGCCACTTTCTCTAATAGACAAGTTGTCTGGAGAAAAATTAAACAGAGAAACACTAGAATTAATTGACATCATATATCAATAAACTTAAGAAATATCTACGGCACATATAATCTATAAACAGTGAATGGTACACATTCTTTTTTTTCTAAAAATAGAAAAACGTCTTGGGCCACAAAACAAATCTTTACAAATTAAAAAAAAAAAAAATGAAATCACTCCAGTGCCCTATCTGACACAATGCAATGAAATTTTAAAATTTCATTACATAAATCTCTTGTAAATAGACCAAACAGTTCATTATTGAATGATGAATGGGTCAAGAAAAAAGTCAAGAAAGAAACAAAAGAATTTTCTGGAACTAAATAAAAATTTTTTTAAAAACCCACAACAAAACCTCTGGGATACATTGAAAGCAGTCCTATGAGAGAAAGTTTAAAAATCTGAAAGCACAAATAAATGGCTTAATGATTCATCTTAACATTTGGAAAACCAAGAACAAACCAAATCAAAACCTGGTTCATGCCAAGAAATGATAAAAGTTGGAAGAGAAATCAATAAAATAGAAACAAAGAAAATGACATAAAGAATCAACCATCCTAAAAGCTGGTTCTTTAAAAATATGAACAAGATTGACAGGCCCTTGCCTAATTAACCAAAAGAAAAAAAAGAGAGGACCCAAGAGAACAAAATCCAAAATGAACAAGGAAATGTTTTAACAGATACCAAAGAAATTCAGACTATTATAAGGGAATCCTTAGAAATAAAAACTTGTATCTTTTAAGTTGAAAAAAACTAAAGTAAACAAAGGAAAAAGAATAAATTTTTGGATTCAGATAAACTGTCAAAACTAAACTGAGAAAAAGTAAAACTTAAACAGATCCATATCAAATGAAGAGATTAAAATAGTAATAAAAAGCCCTCCAGCTTAAAAAAAAAATTCTAGGGCTAGATGGTTTCATGGCAGAATTATACCAGACATTCAAAAGGATCTACAGTCAATATTTCTTAAACTATTCAAAAATATAAATAGAAAGAACATTCTCAAACTTCTACAAAGCTACTATCACTTTAATACTAAAACTAGGTAAAGACACAACAAACAAGAAATAAAACTATAGGCCAATATCTCTGATGAAAATAGACTAAAATTAGTCAATAAAATACTTGCAAGCAAAATATGGACATACATAAAAAAACAATTATATACCACATGACCAATTTGGATTTATGCATGAAATGCAGGCATGGTTCAACATTCACAACTCAACCAATGGAATAAATCTCATAAGTAGATTTAAGGATAAATTACGTGATCATCTGAATAGATGCACAAAAAGTATTTGACAAAACTGAAGGAACCTTCATGATAAAAGTCTTAAAAATATAGGGCTAGAAAGAACATACCTCAAAACAATAAAAGAAACCCACATATGGGACCACTAACAAATGGAGCAGGGGTTGTCTCTGTTCCCTGATATTAGATCCCCTTCCCCCAACCTGGACTGCCTGGTTAGGCCTCAGAGAGTAGTCCTGCTGGTACTAGATGTTCCAAGGTGGGTTGGTACCCAAGGGGTTATCCTTGTTCTCTGAGGAGAAGAGGGCTGGCAATGGGTGGAGGGATTTTAAGGGCAGGACTAGGAAGAGGAGGGAAGGGGGTTGTGATGAAGCTGTAAGGTGAATTTTAAAAATTAAATTTAAAAAAGAAATCCACATATAGACACAATAAAAGAAGCACACTTCTCTATACAAGAAACCCAGGGGAAACATCATTCTAAAATTTAGAATGGAGAAAAGATTGAAGAAATCACCCTGAGTCAGGAAGAAGATGGGGTACCTGGTAGTCTCACATTTTCCACCAAATATTTTGCTGGGGTACTAGCTAGAGCAATAAGGCATGAAAAGGAAATTAAAAGGATACATAAAAGAAAAACTCCGGATTTGCAGATGAGATGAGAGATTGCAAAATTTCTACCAAAACACTTCTAGAAATAATAAATTCAGAAATGGCAGGATACAGAAACCACTTGCCCAAATCAATAGATTTCCTACACATCAATAGCAAACACACAGAGGAGATAATGGACAGACTTTCATTTATAACAGCCTCAAAAAAAATCGAAATAAACCTCATAGAGGAAGTGAAGGACCTCTACAATAAAAACGTTAGACCTCTGGAGAAAGAGGTAGAGAAACACCTTAGAAAATGGAAAGAGATCTCATGCTCGCACATTGGTTGAATAAACATTGTGAAAGTGACCATTTTTGCCAAAAGCTATTTAGAGATTCGATACAATGTCGACCAAAATCCCCATCTCACTCTTTACAGAAATAGAAAACATTATCCTAAAATTCACATGAAACCACAAAAGACCTCGTATATCCAAGTAGTCCTAAAACAAAACAAAAACAAAAAGATGCTGGGGAGATTATAATTACAGAGCCATAGTAATAAAAACAGTACAATATAGCACAAAAAAAAAAAAGAGGCATGAAGACCAATCAATGATTTAAGACCCAAATGCGAGTGTAAGTAACGTTATCCACCTAATTTTTTGGCAAATATGCAAACAAAACAAAACAAAAACCCATAAGCTGGAGAAGAGAAAGCTCCTTCAACACATGGTGCTGGGGAAACTGGATGTCCACATGAAAGAAGAATGAAATTGATCCTGTATCTATAACCCTGCACAAAAACTAACTTCAAAGGAATCAAGGGCCTGAACGAGAAACCCGAAGCTGCTGAAAGAAAACACAAGCAGTGTCATACATGATACAGGGGTAAAGGACGTCCTCAATGGAACTCAGTTTGCCCAAGAGTTAAGGCCGACAACACACAAGTGGGACTTCATGAAACTGAGAAACCTCTGACCAAATAAAGAAACATTCAACTGGCCAGGTTATGGTGGTGCACATCTTTAATCCCAGCGCTCAGGAGGTAGAGGCAGGTGGACCTGAGTTCGAGGCCAGTCTGGTCTATAGAGTTAGTTCCAGGACAGCCAGGTTTACTCAGAGGGGAAAAAAGAGGAACAGAGAGAAAAGAGGGAGGGAAAGAGAGAGAAAGGGAAGGAGCGAGGAAGGGAAGAAGGGAGGAACAGATAGAGACAGAAACAGAAAGAGACAGAGAGAGACAGAGACAGAGACAGAATCAACTGAGTACAGAGGAAGGCCACAATGCAAGAGAATCTTTGCCAACTGTATATCTAACAGAAGATTACTATCCAGAATTTATAAAGAACTCAAAATAAACAAAAAACAGTGATTGATTCATTCAAAAAATAGGCCCAGAACCTGAATAGAACATTCTTAAAAGAAAATGGCAAAGAAATATCTCAAAAAATGTTCATCATTCCTAGAAAATAGGAATATACAAATAAACAACTTTTGAGGAAGCAAGGGTGGGCCGAGTAGCACCATCAATTACTGGCTTTTTCATTAGATGCTCCTGTGCTCACTATGTGAATGATACTGTGGGTATGTACATTCTCATATATTACTCAATGCTCCTAAAATAGAGCCTTCAAAAGATGTCTACAGAAAGTCCCCATGGAGAGAAGATCGTCTTAGTAGTTCAGGTATAAAGCAAAGGCAAGACCCTGGTGGATCAGCACAAGTCCTGGCATGAGCTTTTCGAAACCCTCATCTCAAAAGCAGGCTGGGATGATACAACCAGATCTGATAAGGGGTTGGCCAAAAGCTTTCATAATTACCAAAAGAACCTTCCAGCAAGAGTCTTTATCTCCACCATCACTAACAATGATACTTGCAAGTATACTGTGGATAAAATATTAGGGTAATCATAGCTATGCTTTTATGTTTGACTGGGGGGGATTCAATTTCAAAAATCTTAATCATTGGGACTTAAGATGGATTATCTTTCTCCCAATGAGAAGGTAGGCAGTCCCTACAAATAATGCTCATAAGATTTCTGAAGAACTCAAACCTCTTCCATCTTCTTACTCAAGTTTTTACCAGGTAGCTTTGTCCCCAGTGTTGCAAGACAGCTGCTCTTGTGTCACGGATCGGCATCTATTAATAGATAGCTCAGCTGCATTGCTGACAGGAAGAAGGGCAAAGGAGGAAGGATGGGATGACGAATAAGATGCAATTATCTGCTCCAAGCAGCTTTCTTTTTCAATGGCTGTCCTCATTTATTTGACAATTTTTATCTTCCTTCTCATGGGAATTAAACGCTCATGTCTCCCGGAGGGTGTATGCTCCAGGCTACACATGAGGAGCCCGGATTGCTTTCTTTTTAAGAGTCATTGAAAACATCCCAGCCGTGCCTTGCTGTGAAGATTACTAGCCAGCGCTCTCATCATGTCACTTTGTCATTGTTAATAAGATACCATTAGTTTTATAATTCTTAATGTACCGTAAGACCGTACATCAACCCTTGTATCAGAAAAAAAAAAACCAACTGACAATGTAAGACTGTTAACATTTGTACATCACTCTTCACTGACATGTTATTTGGTTGACACGTGTGTTTTGACATCTTTAAACTTGGCCTGTGTATGTGCTCTCTTCATGACAAGGTTGTTCCCCTTTTGATATCGCTAAGGGTGGCATTTTCTTCATGTCTGATACTAGAAGCCTCTGGTTAGCACTGGTACAAACAGGAGCACCAAGGTGATTTCTGGGCATTTTTCTTTCTAGAGAAGAGAGGAAAATATAATTTAATTGCTAGAAGAAAATAACATGAATTGTGGCATGTGAAATACAAGACACACACACACACACATCTATGCCTGCATTCCCAAGTATACAAGAAATAGAATGTTCATTGATTCCTCAAATAATTTTATTTTCATTGGTTCCTGAGTCATTAAGCATTGATCTCAGTCTTTATGAGCTTCGGCCTGATAAATGGTGGAAGTTGTGAATGGTTTCAGAATTATATACAATAGCAAGGCCTGGAGAATCACAGGAAAACTCCTTCTTTGGTCATGTATTCACATGTTGCCATGGAGAATGTCTCCATCCCAGCGTGAAAGCTTCCTCAGGTCCCAGGACCATCTATGCTTCCCTGGTTTTGTTTGCAATGCTGGGAGATTTTCAAGCTTGCTCGTCGGCCTAGAAACTGCCCCACAGCGTCTCTTTGGAGTCTTGCTAGCTCACAGCACCATCTTCTCTGTGTTCACCACTTTTCTAAATCCACACAAATCATTTTTCTTGCCTGGAGATGGGAAAAATCCATGTTCTCTATGATTTCTGGCCAGATATTTTATCCATGCTTCAGATCCTTTAGCCCACTCTGGGATTAGACTTTTAGAAACTACAATAACAAAGGCTGAATGATGTCAGTAAGGTGCCTGACCATGGGCATCTGGAGTGCTTTTCTCCACAACAGAAAGGAAACAATGGGTTGGGGGTGGGCAGGTATCATACTTCATGGGAGAGTTTGAAACAGGGTGTGCTGTGGGAATATTGCAGAGATGCCACAGGGCATGGAAATACAGAGGCCTTATAGAGAAGGAGCTTATCATAAAGCATCTTTTATTCTATTACTTGAGGTCAACCTCTGTCAAGAGGCCAGTCTCCCTCCTCCCTCAGACATCCATCCATTTGCTCTTGGAAAACGCTGAGGTGTTCACAGGCCCTAGTCCCAGTGTGAGGTCAGCCTAGTTATCACAGTATTGCACCACTGCAGAGAAATAAGCAGCCCAAATTGCACCTTCCCTTGATTTGAAAGCATCCTGCTCAGGGTCCGGTAAAGTAAGTGGGCAACTTTCTAGCGGCTCAACTGACCCAATATGTGAGGCATCCAGGAAGCTTCACCCTCCCTTCCAGCTCTGCAAAGTACCTAAGTAATTTGCCTTGCAGTACTGAACTGCAGAGGCTCCCCCAGAAAACAGCTGGCTAGCTTCAATCACCTTCTTAGTACCCAAGACACCCAAACACTATCCTTGACCTCAAGAAGCAACAAGGTGGCCTGGAGCATGTGCCTCTCAGTTCCAGAACATTCAAGCTCAGCAGCTTGCTCCGGCAGCTCAGACTAAAGAAGTACAAGGAAGCAGATGAGGTAAGCAGCCCCTCCTCTCATCCCAAGACTCCTGGAAGCTTTTAGCCTATTCTCAGAAACCCCTCCCACTTGTACCCTGGGAAGATCACCTGGGGCAGGTTAGCCTCTTCCACCCGAGGAGCCCTAAAAAGTCAGCTGTGCAAAATGCAGACAATGAAAAGTGTCTCACCTTGATTTACTACTGTACCCTGAGTTCCAGGCAATTCTTGGATACGGACCAACACCTCAGCCAGACACCAGGCAAGCCCTAACACATGTACCTGGTGGGCTTATGAGTGACATCATCCTCACACAACCCACAGAGTTAGTCGCCCCACATCTGTAACCAGATACACCCAGAGCTAACACATTTGTTTTTTAGATTAACACAGATAAAAAGAGAGAAGACCTAAATAAACAAAATCAGAGATGAAAAAAAAAAAAAAAAAACCAGAGTGCATTGATGTCACAGAAGAGAAGGATCATTAATGAACTGTTAGGAGCCATGTGGGAAAACTTCCCAGACATCGATGAGAGTAGAAGAGAGGAGATGCAACTTGTGTGTCAAAGCCAGCATAGCTCCTGAAAGGCCTTGATCCTGGGTCCAGTCTGTATTTTCATTTTATATTTTAAAACCACCAAGTGTGGTGGGAAGCAAGCAAGATTTTACAGAAGCATATGTGTCACTCAGCAGATTGTTAAGGGCCACAGCCCATTGTCTCAGCTGTTTCTCCAGAATATTCTGTTTCAGGTAGGAAGTGAAATCTCACTTGGCATATAGGCAGTGCGAGCAGTGCTTTAAGCAAATCAATACATCAGTGTCTAGTCTTTTCTACCTCAATTCTACCCCAGAAGAAACTGCACACCATCCTCCATGCTGGAAAACTTAGGTGTAATGAATATATTTCTGGATACAGCTGACCTACAGGACCATGAGGATGCAAAAAAGCTAAACTGCCTACTGACAAATAATGATATAAAGCTAGCAATCAAAAGTCTCCAACAGAGAAAAGCCTAGAGGTGGGAGGTTTCAAAGCTGAACTTTACCAAACATCGTTTTAAAAAGAACTTATGCTGGTACACTTAAAACTGTCCTATAGTGCTTGGATGGCTTTACTTGTCACCTTGGTTGGAAAGCATGCACTTGAGTGTCTGTGGTGTATTTCTAGAGTCAACTAGACCCTGAGGGTGCCAACCTACTTAGTCGAATATTCCATAGATCGTGTCATCATGACATGATGGCGTCATTAAGAGGTGGGGCCTCTGGAGAAAGTAGGACACGTTGGGATGTATTAGTCAGGGTTCTCTAGAGTCATAGAAGTTATGGAATGTCTCTATACATTAAGAGACAAGGCTAGCTGTTCCAGCTGATCTTTTGTACAAGATGGAATCTGAAGAAGTAGGTTCCAATAGATATGCTGGTAACTAAGTGCAAGCAGGCACTTACTTTCTTCCATTGGCATTATCTAGGCCTCCAGCAGAAGGTATGGCCTAGATTAAATGTGTGTACCACTATGTCTGGATTTGGAACTTGCTCTGTCTCAGGCTGGCCTTCAACCCAGAGATCTGCTTGTCTCGGTCTCCTAGAATTAAAGGCATGCCTAGGTGTAAGCTTTTTGTGGCCACTATGCCTCAAGATCTGATTCAAAAGCATGTGTCATCCCATGTCAAGATCTGGGTCAGCAGCCTGTGTCGTCCAGCCTTAATATGTGGATCACAGGTGCCCCCCTCATTTCTGCACTAAAGTTCGTTCCAAATGTAGTTAAGCTGACAACTAGGAATAGCCACCACAGGGATGAATATCATGTTGGGGTCCTTTCCTGTATTCCCCTAGCCTATGTTTACTAACCACAAAAATGTGTACTTTTTCACTCCACCACACCTTCCCAGCCATGATAGACTAACCCTCTCCTTTAAATTTATTTTCTTGGGTGTTTGGTCACAAGCACCCAAAAGTCTGATCAACACAGTAATTGAAAGAGAAGGAACCTTTCCACAGTCTCTTTCTGCAAAACCAGGTCACACCAGGTCTAAAACTATACAAGGACACAAAAAGAGGATATATAGACCAGTATCCCTAAGGAACCTAGATATAAAAGTTTTCAATAAAATGAAAGCAAATAAAAATTAAATGGCATATAAAAAAACTGCAGGTCATGATCAAATGGGACTTAATCCAGGGACACAAAGTAATAACTACAACAGTCTGTCACCAGAGTTAGGGGTAAAAAAATACTTCAATAAATAAAAATAGTTAAATTCAACATTCCACCATGAAAAACCACTAGAAAATTAGCTATCTAAGGATGTACCTCAACACAGTAATAGCTACATACAACAAACAAATAAGTTATATGGTGTTTAGTGGCTAAAATCATTTGTTCTAAGAGTAGGAACAAGAGAAAAAATGTTCACTTTTACCATTCTTGTTAAATATATTGTAAGTCTCAACCTAAACAGTAATGTATGCTGAAGAAATAAAAAAACACCCAAAAACAGAAAAAGGGATATTCAAATAGTCTTTTAACATATGATGTTAATTTATATATAAAAAACCACAAAAACTTCACTGAAAACTATTATAATTGATAGATGAATTTAGTAAGGTTGAAGGATACAGAATCTACACACACACACACACACACACACACTCACATACATGAAACCCTTTTTCTACAAAAAACAAAATTACTGAGAAGTTAAAAAGACAATCCTATTGTCAATGGTTATAAGATTTTCTAGTGATAAATTAACCAAGAAAGTAAATAAATTCTGTAATGAAAATTCAGAATAATGAAAGAATTTAAAGAGGACACACACACACACACAACTGTGTCCATGAACTGGAAGAACTAATATTGTTAAATACATCCAAAGTGTTATCTATAGAGTTAAAGGATGACAACCTTGTCATGACAAAAGCACACACAGATACTTTGTTCAAAGATGTTGACAAATACCATCACTGGAGAATGGTACTTTACTAATCTTAACATTCTTGCAGTGTCAGTGTGGTTCTTTTTACTGTTAAAATGCCAATTGCATTCTTTACAAAAAGTGAAAAAAATATTACTGACACTGGTATGGAACACAAATGACCATACATGCCAGATCAATAAAGAGAAAAAAATAACAAATTTGGAGACATTACAAAACTTAACCTTAAAACATACTATAGAGTAGTAGAGACAAAAACAGCATGGCATGGCATGGCATAAAAAACAGGCATACAAACCAATGGGACACTATAGAGAGTGAGGAGATGAATGCATTTTCAACAAAGGCCATAGTAGGATCATGTATTTAAAAATGAAAGCCTCTTCAACAGATGATCCTAGGAAACTGGATATACTTATGCAGAAGAAAAGTTAGAGAGAATTAAAGAATTAAATTCTGTTGTGTATGGTGAAATATGTGGAACCAGAGAACATTACGTTAAGTGAAATAAGCCAGATAAAGAACAGGCCTGTCTTCACTTCTGTGCAGAAGCCAAAACATTGATGGCCAAGAACTAGAAAACAGATGTGAAGGATGTGTGGTCAACAAAGTGTAGAAAATATAGCTAAGAAGGAAGAATAACTTCTAACATTGAGTATGAAGAATAATTTCTAACATTCAGCATGATGGCCTTCGTTATGGTTGGTAACAATTAAATGATTATATCAAAATCACTAGTAGAGAGAACTTTGAACATTCCCCAAACAAAGAAATGATGTGTCTAATATGATAGATACACCAATTAGCCTCAAGTGATGAACATACCCAGTATGTCCTGGAATCTTATTATATCAGCCCATAAATGTGCATAGCCATTTTTAATTAAGATAAGAATTAATTAAAATAAAAAGAAGACTTAGTTACTTCTGCTTTAGATCCTGACACTTTTCTCTCCTCAAACACTGAGACAAGAGTGTTCATCAGGGATGAACTATCAAAGTTAGAGTGATGGTGGCACAGATCAAAGAGCACTATGTCAAAAAAATGTTCTCCTGGGCCAGAGAGATGGCTCAGTGATTAAAATCACTTGTTGCCCTTACAGAGGACTCAGGTTCAATCCAGGTACCCACACAGTGGTTCATAACCGTCTGTAACTCCAGTTCCAGGGGATCCAAAGCCCTCTTTTGACTTCTATGGGCACCAGGCTCAGGTGTGATGTACATGTATACATGTATGCAAAATATTTTTACAAATAAAATAAAAATTTAAATATGCATTCTCCTGGATATGTATTCTACTGGTTATATATTGTTTATCTGTGAGAGAGCAAAATCTCTTAATCAATATCCTGTATTAGAAGAGAACTTTGAAATTGAAGATTGTGTTTCTGTTTTCTTAATCTTTTACAGTGTCTTCGGATATGAGAAAAGTGAGATATATTGAAGAAATGTAAATTTTGCCTCTTGCCCCCCCCCAATTTGTCTTCACTGAGCTGAGTGTTCAGTTATATAAGCACATATTGAAAAGAGGAAGAAAAACAGGAAATTGCAGCAATCCTAATACACAAAAGCACATGTGGATATAATCCAAACAGCATATGATGATCTTAAGGAGGAAGACTCACAATAGTTAGTGTTGGTAAACCGCTTTGTGTTTTACTCACTTGCATAATTTAACTTGATACTCACAATAGCTCTGCAAAATATGGTGGGATTATTATTTGCTTCACAGATGAAAACTGCAATATCAAAATTAAGTAACTCCTTCAAGTTTACACAATTAGTTCATGGGAATGGGGGCAGAGGTGAAGCCTGTGAAAAGTCTGCCCAAATTACAGACTCCAAAAGGAAGATGGGAGATAGAGGAGATGTGCAGATGTATTATAGAGAGATGTACTTTGCATAATTGAATGTTTTGTGTAAAATTCTAGCCTGGTGAGTTGAATTGCTTAATATAGTGGCTCTAAATCCAATTTAATTGGAATCTCTGGGGGTGAGACCCAGGCTGTGGTAATTTTTAAAGCTCCCTGGGTGATTGTAAGCACCAGCCAGGTTTGGGAACCACTGACTTTTGTTGCTTCAAGCAAAGAATGTGTGTGTGAGTGGCAGAAGAGAAAAAAGCAACCGTGTGGGAGTAGAGGGAGGCGTAGGAGGGAGACTGTATTTATTCAGGGTTATGGGGACCACTTGCTTCTAACTTTACTAAACCTTTATCAGGCTTAATGTTAGCCTTCACATTTGGTTTTAAAACCTTAAAAAAAAAAAAAAAAACTTTAGAAGAGTTTACTATTCACATACTCCAGTGGGACAGTTCTATTTATTTTAAAATGGTTTTCTTAAAAGGGTTTTAATGTATGAAATAGAACTTTATATTTATGCATATGTAGAGTAGCAATTATGTTTATGCATAATTGTGATGATTAGTGTTGATTATTAATAAGACTGAAAACCATCTGGGAGATAGGTTCACGACATGCCCTAGGGTGGGAGGGTGGGATTTCTTGATTACTAAGTTAATAGATGTGGCAAGACCAGCCGATTGTTGGCAGCATCTCTTCTTGACCAGCATCCTTTGCTGAGTAAATGTGGATAGGAGGTGAGCAGTTCCGTGGCAGGCATGCACACATTGCTCTCTTCCTCTGACTGTGCAGATGATGTGACCAGTTGCTCTAAGTTCCTAATTGCCTTGGCTTCCCCCACCAATAAAATAAAACCAATCTACCTTAAGCTGCTTTCGTCAGGGTGCTTTTATCACAGTGACGGGAAAAGAAATCAAGACAGTAAGTACTAAGAGTAACATAAGTAGAAATTGACATTGTTCAGAGCCTTTACATTTTTGATTAATTAAAAACTAGCTGTGCTGGGTTGGGACTGTAGAACACTTTCCAGAAGATTAGATCCTCAGGATCTAGGTTAGATCCTCAGCACAATAATAATAATAAGCACAATAATAATAATAATAATAATAATAATAACTTCCAATATAAATTAGATACTCTAATTTAAAAATAAGAACCTCAATAACTTTGGAAGGTCATGAGACACTGCTCATGTGGGAAATGTATTGAGAGATCAGTGATTTTATTTTATATCAGCATTTTCAGAAACACACACTGAACTTCGAATAACTCACTTCATTTTTTCAGTGTTTCCCAGATATCCAGGGATACTAACATGGTAAAATATCAGGTGAAGAATTCATAAGTTTACTTCTAAAAACTATCAATGACATCAAAGAAGATAGTAACAAGCAGGTGAATGAAGTAAGGTGACCAATTCAGGACCCAGAGAAGAACGTCATCAACATATAGGTGGTTGGAAATGTGGACGTGGAAGTCAGTGCCATGGACGAGGAAACTAGCAAAGAAATTGAAGCAAAAAAATTTAAACAGTACAAAAATGTTGTGAATGACAAAAAATGAGTTAAGTGAAAATGCCAACGGAAAGCATCACCTGTAGATAAAACCAAGTGGGATGTCATCAATGAACAGACATAAGAATCCATTGGGTAGGAGTAGCACCTGGTATAAAAACCAAAGACAAAGAAAATCTATTTAATGAAAAACCAGAAAAGTCCCTCAATCTGGGGAAAAAGAAGTACACATCCAAGCACAAGAGGAATTTGGAGTCCCAACAATTTATAAACAGAGAAGAATCTCTTCATGACACATCAATTTCTCAAAAAGCATTATTCAATACTGTAGTAGAAAATGGCCAACTCAGAAAAGCAATCACATCAAAATAAAACGGGGCCTCTCAGTAGAAATATTAAAAGCCAGATGATATATCTCAAACTCTGAAAGCAAATAGCTCACCAATTAATGTTGCTATCTCCAGAAAAATTATCTTTTAAAATTAAGAGGGAACCATTTTGAGATATTCACGAACTAAAGCAATTCATGACCATCAACCCAGCACTGAAGAAGAGATGTACAGGAATTTTAGAGGAAGACTAAAGTCTAAATCATGAGAGTACAGGAAAGAGCAAATTTCATGAGAGGACTAGATTGACAAAGGAGAACTAGGAATGATTTAATTCATTATGTCTAACACAGCAAACACCTAACATGAGTATGAGATAAAGAAAGGAACAAACATTAATCTAATCATGAGTAGGAGAAATCAAAAAAATGTCTCTCAATAATAACCTTAAATGTGGCTGAGATAATCACTATTGGTAAAGTGCTTGCTACATAAGCATGAAGATCTGAGTTTGATACCTGGCACCCACAAGGAGAGCCAAGTGCTGTGGCACATGCTAGTAATGCCTATGATAGTGTGGTAGAAGCAGGTGAATCTCTGGGACTGGATGGCTAGACAGCCTATCCTAACTCTTAAGACTCAGGTCACAGTGAGATATCCTGTCTCAAAATAATACCTTGAATTGACCTCTGGCCTCAACACAGAATTACACACACACACACACACACACACACACACACACACACACACACACACATACACTAAATAAATAAATAAGTAAATGAACAAGTAAACAAAACTTAAACATGACTGATCATGAATTCCCCACCAAAAGATATGGATTGGCTGAGTGGACTTGTTTTTTGAAGATCCAACTATCTGTTGTCAAGAAACACACCTCACTTGCAAAGACTGTCAGGAACTGATAGTGAAAATATTGGAGCCAATTTGAATATATCAAGTAAATAGAAGCTGAAAACAGTTAGGCATAGTTATCCTTATAGCTGCTGAAATAGATGTCAACCCAAAATTAGTAATAAGAGATTGAGGGCATTCTTCAAGATGCTATAACAATTATAAATATGTATGCATTGAACACTGAAGTTCTCAATTTTATAAATCAAACACTAATAGACATAAAAGCATCAAAACTCTGAGTAGCCAGCACTCACAGGTGGCCCAGGGCAGGAGTGGCCGGGGACCAGGGGGTTCTGGAAAAAGTACCCCGCAGACTCCAGGTGCCTGCAGTCCTGCAGTACCCCGGTCTTCCAGGGGCCCCAGCCCAGGCCCAGAGCTGGCTGCCACACCCGCCAGCATCTTCTGCACAGCTTGACCCACAGCAGGAGCAGCAACTTTTCAGGAATTCTTAGCCAATGCCCGTGCCTTGGAGGCTGCTGCCAGCAATACCGTATTTTCACACATAGGCTGTCGACACTAAAACCAAGTAAGTATAAAACTTACAAAATAAAGTTATATGCCAATTTTCCTGACAAAATAGATGCAAATAAAACACATTTAAAAAGCTATATATGCACCATGATCAAGTGTGTTTCCTTTCAGGAATGCAAGGATGTTTAGACTCACACAAATCAACAAATGCAATACAGCATACAAATAGACCTATGGACACAAATTATATGCCATCTCAATGAATGTCAGAAAGGCCTTTGACAAAGTTCACCACCATTTTATGAAAAATTCTTGAAGAAAAAATTAATATCCCAGCATAACGAAGACCTTATAAGACAAAGCTATAGTCAACATTATATGAATCAGGGAAAACTTGAAACATTACCTCTAAAATCAGGAATAAGTCAAAGTACCCATTCTCTCCAATCTATTTAAATATTGAATTCTTAGATAGAGCAATAAGAAAAGAAAAAGAAACAAAAGAAATACAAATAGAAAAGGAAAAAAAGTCAAATTACTCTTATTTTTAGATGATCTGACCCCAATATTTAAAAGACTCCACAGAAAATCCTTAGACCTTGATAAACATTTTTAATCAAATATTAAACAGATGCACGATGTGAACTCTCAGCTATTGTTCTTGCCATCTGCCACCTTTATTCAGTCATCATGGACTCTAATCCTCTGAAAAATAAGACAGAAATACACTCTTTCTTCAACTTTTTTTGGTCATGATGTCTTATCACAGTAATAGAAAAGTAACTAAGATAAGATATATAATCAACACAAAAAAATCAGTAACCTATATTGATGTCAGTAATTGACTTTCTGAGAAAAGAATCCCTGTTCCAATAGCATACAACAAATATTTCAAAATAAATCTAAGGGTGTGTGAAGACTTCACCAGTGAAAACTTTAAAGCATGAAAGAAGAAATCTGAAGATGACAGAAGATTGAAAGACTCTCATTCTTATTTATTGGTAGAATTAATATTGTAAGACTGGCTATGTTACTGAAAACAGTCTACAGGTTCATCCCATCAAAAGTCAGTGATATTGTTCACAGAACTGAAAAAATGTTAATAGAATTCGCCTGAAAGTACAGAAACTCCAAGTAACCAAAACAGTTCTAGGCAGAATGAAAAGATATCAGCTGACTAAAACATCAGTGGGATAAGCTCAAATACATGAAACATTCTGCAAAGACACAAGAAGGGGAGGCAGGGATGCTTAAATAGTCCTAGGGTGATGAGAGTTCTAGATTTGTCTTCATAAAGCTATTTAAAAATCCATGAAGGAATAAGGTTTATTATAAATAATTTAACCTAGCACACAAAACCCCAAGCTACTTAGAGAAAGACAGCAAAATCTACACACTCAACAAGCTAGTATCACATTGACCAGCTTCTAATTAAAAATTGCTACGTTGGCAAAGAAATGACAAGTGAAACCCATAATCCAGAGCGGAAAATCAATAGAACCAGAATCAGTGTTTACATAAACTACAGAATTTAAAAGACACCAAAACAGCTGTTATGAATATGACCAAACATTTCTAGGAAACATCAACATACCGTATAGAGAAATGGGAAATATAAAAAAATGGCTTAATAAAATTATAAATCTGAAAAAAATACACTATCTCAATTAAGAAAAGAAAGTTACTAGATAGTTTGATAGCACATTTGGATAGCATAAAACCAAATAAGACAATGAACTTGAAAAAATAACAGAAATTATCCAGTATATATGTAGAAAAGTAAGGCGCAAATAAAAAAATTAAACATTTATTTTTATTTTATGTATATGGGCATTTTGACACCACCTATGTATGTGTACTGTGTCACTGCCTATTGCCCTCAGAAGCCAGGAGAAGGCACTGGAGCCCTGGAACTGGAGTTATGGGTGGTGGTAAGCCATAACTGAAGTGCTGGGAACTGAATCAGGTCAGTTAAGAGAAGTGAGTGCTCTTAACTATCTGCCGAGCCTCCTCTCCATGCCCATAAATGGAAAAGTCTTGGAGATGTAGCTGAATTTATAAAAGGAAAGAAAAAAGTATTTAATGATGAAATGATTGAACATTTCAAACTTGATGAAAACTCTGAGCTTACAAGTCTAAGAAACTCCATAAAACCTAACCAAACATATACCCAAAAGTTATAGCATCAACTATACTGCCTGATTCAATTCACCAGGTGAGCTTATAGCTACTAGGCTGTGTCTGCCTTGCCTAACAAGTGGGAACACTGAAATTACAGACCCAGCTGGGTTTATAGTCTAAAAGGTTACACTTAAACCCAATAACAAGTTTACAACTAGGAAATCTGAAGCTGAAAACTGGTTAAATGTGTATGTTGGCCTGTGGTCAAGACTACAGGGGATTACCTTGACTGCCTTAATTAACATGAGAAGACTTCACCTGAAGTGGGTAACGCCTCATCTGGGTTTCTGGCACTGAAGAAAGTGAGTTGAATAGTAAGTCTGTACACATCCATATCTCGCTGCTTTTGACTGTGCATGCAATGTGACCAGCTGTTTTAAGTTTCTACCTCCTTGACTCTCTTTCTATGAGGGACTATAAACCTGAAATTATGAGCTAAAATAGACCCTTTCTTCTTTAAGTTGCTTTAGCCAGGGTAGTTTATCTCAGCAACAGAAATGAAAATAGAAGATTTATGTATGTGTGTTCATGTATGAAGTGTGTGTGTGTGTGTACACATGTACTCAGGTATGTGAAGGACAACTTCAAATATCACTCCTCAACATCACCCACATTTTTTCCAAAGTGTCTTGTTAGCCTGAAGATCACCAGATAGGATAGTCTAGTCGATCAGTGAGTTTCAGGAATTTACCTGTCTTGCCTCTCCAAGCACTGAAGTAATCACCAAGATTCTTGGCTTTTTAAAAGCCTTTTTATTGAATTTAACCATAAATGTACACAAAGTAAATCCACTGTCCTCTGTGTATATTATTCTATAGTATGAATACATCACTATCCATTGTATTTTTAAATGAAACTAAGTTTTTATAAATTATATCCCCATCATGCTTTCCCCTTTCTTGTCTTCTCCCAGATCCTCCCCACTCTTACATTTTCATGCCTTGCTTCTCTCCTTAGAAAACAAACAGGCAAATAAAACAAACAAAAAAGAAAAATATGTGAAACGAATACACACACAAACAAAACCCATTTTAAAAAAAAACCCACAAAATCAGAAACCATAACATACAAACCAAAGAGCAGTAATATATCTGGCTTTTTAATGTGGATTCTACGGAATTGATCTCAGATCCTCATAGTTACAAGGCAAGCACGTGGCCAACTGATATATCTCCCCAGTTTATGTTTTCTAAGATCGATGTTGGAAGGAGATAACAAAAATAGGATTGTAGCACTAGGGTTGTATTAATTTCTCTACATAGACAAAAGTCTAAACATCCTATGTAGCAAGCAACACCAATGACAGCACCAGAGTAATGATTCCACCTGTCTGGGTCAGGGAATCAATGAGTGTAAACTGTTTGCTTACCAGGCAAGGGGTTACATATTGAGGAATGGGTGGCTCCAAAATGGCTGCTTTATGGAAGGAAGCCTCATCCAGCATGGACGACTTCCCTGTAACTGTATGAATGGATTCCCAGGTATCTTCCACTCTAACACATGGATTCTTACTTAACCTGTGGGTTTCTACCCCACATAGGGGGCCATATATCAGATACTTAAATTATGATACATAACAGTAGCAAGATTATAGTTATGAAGTAGCAAGGAAATAATTTTATGTTTGTGGGTCACCACAGCATGAGGAACTGAATTAAAGGGTCTCAGCATCAGGAAGGTTGACAACCACTGCTCTGTTACTTCCCAGGACCACGTGAAGCTGGGACAGAATCATGTGTACCTGGGAAGTACGTGAAAGAAGTGAGCGGCTGGCTTGTCAGGTAAAGGTCTAATGACTTGCCCTACTCTCTTGCAGTGTAAGAACTCAACACACTCCATCTTGAGTCACAGAAACTCCAGTTAATGTGGTAATGACTGTCATGTTTGGAGAACAATGTCTCACAACAAAATCTTTTGAAAATTAATTTTCTTTACATGTGAAAAATTTCCTCTTTCTTTCCAAAAGATTGTTTCACAAAATTGGGAGAGAATCATTGCTTTGGCCACTTTTTTTTTTTCACCTAACAATATACTCTACATTTTTCAATGGGATATATCCATCCATTTGCTCAAAAACTCAAAAAATATTGTAATGAAGTTTGCCTCAGCTTTCGTAGTGGTAACAATTGGTTTTCCCCTTTCTACTCAGTAAAATGATGGACCCCTTTGTCTTAACCTGGCTTTGAAAAGAATGCCCCAGGTTCTCACTGGTAATTATAGTTGCAGGTTTGAGATTTATAATCTCTAGCCTGTTACCTGTCCTTTTTTTTGTCTTCTAGGAGGTTGATTTACTTACACATTTATTATTTATTTTTAAGTAATGAATGACTATGGAATTGCAGCAAATTTCGCCTTGGCTCCAAGTGCAATTGGGTGAGAATGGATCCTGAAGATGGGCAGGTCAACAGCAGGACTGTTAATAGGTCTCTATCAAAGGAATGGGGATAATACACCAGCGGGAAAAGAAAGAAAAGGACATTTGCTGTCAAAGAACAGCAAGAGAGCCAGCAAAGAAAAGGTCAGAAAAATCTCTCATTTCCTGGAGCCATCCCTAGGAAATGAGTTTGAGATGGTTGAGATATTTCTTGTGGAAGTGTCCAACCAGCAGACAACAACAAAGACTTCAAGAACATGAGATTTAAAAAAACCCAAAAAGTTAGGTTTACAAATTTACCTGCATAGCAGTTAATCAAGATGGCGAGGAAACATAAGATGGCCAAGGGGAAGCCTGTGGGATGATGAGAAGTTCAGTTTAAAGAAGTAGGGACTTTCCAGCGCTCTAGTGGCCCTTTAGTGGTCAAGTGGGCTTTTTTCTGAATGCTTCAGTGATGTTGTACTAGACGTATGGATAGGAAAAATGACATGATGTGAGGTTAAGAGTAGAGTTCTAAAAAAAAAAAGTCTTTAATCTACAACAGAAAAGGCAAAGATCACATAAACAAAAAACGAGCGAATCCACTGGGGAGCTGAGTGGGAAAACCTCAGCCTTTGCTACAAAGTGGATAATGAGGTCTGCCAGAGAAGAGATGAAGCGGCCTGAGATGTGAGAATTGCAGAATGAACAGCTGTGGTCAAAGGTGTGTAGTGAGTCGGTTAGGAACGAGACAGAAGCCTGCAGGTCCTGGAAGGTCACATCGGACTGTGTATCAGAGTTAGCAGTTCAACCCATCACAGACCCACTGTTCTCAGCTCCCGTGTGGTCTCTAAACCCAGCTCTCCCACATGGAGCTTCTTACTTGATCCTTAAAGGAACCTTGCCAGATGGGTGTTGTGACCAATGCCAGAAGATGTTAAGGTTTGAATGTGCCCCTCAAAGCTCAGATGTTAGAAGCTTCATTCCTAGTGCAGTCAGCGTTGGGAGGCGGGGCCTAACAAAAGATTACATCATGAGGGCTGTGCCGTTTTCACAAGGGAGTTTTTGTTATGAAAAGCTAATCTGGTTCTTTCTTCCTTGCTCTCTTGAGTTCTCTTGTCCTTCTACCACAGGATGATACAACATAAGCAGCCTAACCAGAGGTGACACCTTGGAACTGCATTTTTTCAGCCCCCAAACTGTAAGAAATAAATTCGTTTCCCTATAAATTGCCCAGTCTGTGGTTTTCTGTAATAATCCTGCTAAATGGAATGACAGCGACTCCAACCCAGCTCTTTTCTGTACCTGAAGCCCATGTTAACACCTCTTCCTCACTCCATCCCTACCATATGGCCCAGTGTTTGTGAATTCCTTGGACCCCCTCGGCTACATTTGGATTTTTTTCTTTATTGAAAATAGATTTTTCCTTCCTACAGCATATTCTGATTAGTTTCCCTCCTCCAACACCTCCCAGTGTCTCTCAACCCTCACTCTCATCCAGATCCACACCCTTTCTGCCTCTCATTAGAAAACAAACATTTGGTTTCTAAACAATATCCTGGATGAGATTTACAGGCATGGTTTCACTTTGTTAAGACTGGGATGATAGACTTAGCTCTATCTCATTTTCACCAGTGATCTCTGGCTTGGTTTACTGAGAAATCTCTCTTATTGGGAGACTTGGGACCTCTGTTTAGTCTGAAGTTATCCCCTCAAAACTGTGTCCTGTTTTGCATACAGTGCATCTTTTAATAGCATTGTGACTTTTCCAATTTCCTCTTCTAAGATTTTCTCTTCTATTTCCTGCTAAGAAAATCTTGATCCCCTGTGCACCGAAAGATGTAGGCACATGTAATAGAAACTCCAAGGTATTGTCTTGGAAGAAGAACATCCCCCAGAGCAATAAATTCCCAGCTGTGTGCTTCCTCTGGGTCCAAATTAAAGACCCATAAAACTACCCTCTGAGATCCCCAAGAGTAGACACAGTGGCTTCAACAAAGAGCTTGAAGACCCATATGGTGAATGTCATAAGTAGTTAATGAATCCAATTGCTTGCTTTCCAGATAACTTAAAAGAAAATTTGAATAGTCTCAGGCAGAGAACAACCGGCTACCATGACATATAGCACCAATAGTCCTAATCAGTGGCAGAAGTTAAAACCACTGAGACGAGGAATGTGTCACAAGATCTCACCATCCTCCATCTCTGGGTCAGCCCCTTGCAATTTGCATTTAATCCTGTTTAATGCAGTAGTTCTCTTGGTTCTCTTGGAGTTTGATAGAATGACATAACTTGTTAACACTAACAAAGAGAATTCTCTCTCCCCTCTCCCCTCTCCCCTCTCCCCTCTCTCCCCTCTCCCCTCTCTCCCCTCTCCCCTCTCTCCCTCTCCCCTCTCTCCCCTCTCCCCTCTCCCCTCTCCCCTCTCTCCCCTCTCCCCTCTCCCTCTCCCCTCTCCCCTCTCTCCCTCCCTCTCTCCCCCTCTCCCCTCTCTCCCCCTCTCCCTCTCCCTCTCTCTCCCCTCTCCCCTCTCTCCCTTCTCTCCCCTCTCCCCTCTCTCCCCTTTCTCCCCTCTCTCCCCTCTCTCCCCTCTCTCTCCTCTCTCCCCCTCTCTCCTCTCTCCCCTCTCTCTCCCCTCTCCTCCTTTCCCTCTCCCTCTCTCCCCTCTCTCCCCTCTCCCCACTCTCTCCCCTCTCTGCCCTCTCTCCCCTCTCCCCTCTCTCCCCTCTCTCCATTCTCTCCCCTCTCTCCCTCTCCCCTCTCTCTCCCTCTCCTCCCCTCTCCCCTGTCCCCTCTCCTCTTTCCTCCCCTCTCCTTCTCCCCTCTCCCCTCTCCTCTTTCCTACCCTCTCCCTTCTCCCCCCTCTCCCCTCTCCCCCCTCCCCTCTCCCCCCTCCCCTCTCCCCCCTCCCCTCTCCCTCTCCCTCTCCCCTCTCCCCTCTCCCCTCTCCCCTCTCCCCTCTCCCCTCTCCCCTCTCCCCTCTCCTCCCCTCTCGCCTCTCCTCCCCTCTCCCCTCTCCTCCCCTCTGACCTCTCCCCTCTCCCCTCTCCCCTCTCCCCTCTCCCTCTCCTCCCCTCTCCCCTCTCTCCCTCCCCTCTCCCTCTCCTCCCTCTACCTCTCCCCTCTCCCCTCTCCCCTCTCCCCTCTCCCCTCTCCCCTCTCCCCTCTCCCCTCTCCCCTCTCCCCTCTCCCCTCTCCCCTCTCCCCTCTCCTCCCTCTCCCCTCTCCTCCCCTCTCCCCTCTCCTCCCTCTGACCTCTCCCCTCTCCCCTCTCCCTCTCCCCTCCTCCCCTCCTCCCTCTCCCCTCTCTCCCCTCTCCCTCTCCCCTCTCCCCTCTCCTCCCCTCTCCCCTCTCCTCCCCTCTCCCCTCTCCTCCCCTCTGACCTCTCACCTCTCCCCTCTCCTCTCTCCCCTCTCCCCCCTCCCCCCTCCCCCCTCCCCTCCCTCCCCTCTCCTCCCCTCTCCCCTCCCTCCCTCTCCTCCCCTCTCCCCCTCCCCCCCTCCCCCCTCCCCCCTCCCCTCTCCTCCCCTCTCCCCTCTCCTCCCCTCTCCCCTCTCCCCTCTCCTCCCCTCTCCCCTCTCCCCTCTCCTCCCCTCTCCTCCCCCTCTCCCCTCCTCCCCTCTCCCCTCTCCTCCCCTCTCCCCCTCTCCCCTCTCCCCTCTCCCCTCTCCCCTCTCCCCTCTCCCCTCTCCCCTCTCCCCTCTCCCTCTCCCCTCTCTCCCCTCTCCCCTCTCCTCCCCTCTCCCCTCTCCCCTCTCCCCTCTCCCCTCTCCCCTCTCCCCTCTCCCCTCTCCCCTCTCCCCTCTCCCCTCTCCCCTCTCCCCCTCTCCCCCCTCCCCCCTCCCCCCTCCCCCTCCCCTCTCCTCCCCCTCTCCCCTCTCCTCCCCTCTCCCCTCTCCCCTCTCCCCTCTCCCCTCTCCTCCCCTCTCCTCCCCTCCCCTCTCCCCTCTCCCCTCTCCCCTCTCCCCTCTCCCCTCTCCCCTCTCCCCTCTCCCCTCTCCTCCTCTCCCCTCTCCCCTCTCCCCTCTCCCCTCTCCCCTCTCCTCCTCTCCCCTCTCCTCCTCTCCTCCTCTCCTCCTCTCCCCTCTCCTCCTCTCCTCTCCTCTTCTCTCCTCTCTCTCTTTCTCCTCCTCTTTCTCCTCGTTTTCCTCCTCCTCCTCCTCCTCTTTCTCAGCAGAGCTTAGCTGTGAACTCAAACTCACAAATCTCCCTGCCTTGGCCTTGCAGAATATTTCCATTTTCTATTGGGCACCCATCATTAGGGTTCTTAGTTCATTCCCGCTGCTATTACAAAGCACCTTAGCCTAATACATAAACAAAATTACTTTATTTCTCATAGTTCTACTAGATACTGGAAAGTCCAGGATCAAGCACTAGGAGATTCAGTGTCCTCAGCATCATAGATGGCACTTCTTGTTGTGATCTCCCAAGGCAGAGGAGAACAAGGATGGTCTCACTCACTTCAGTCATTTTATATGGGTGTTAATCCTACACATGAGGATAGATTTCTCAAAGCTAATCATTATCTTCTAAAGGTTCAACATCTTCCTGCCATTCCATTGGGAAGTAAATGTGTGCATTGCTTTTGAAGAAATAGAAAAAGTAAAATCTTAGCAGCCCCTAAGCAACGAGTAGATGCCACCACATATTAGATACTATGCTTGGTGTGGCGTCAACAAGGACATAGAACATCTCTTTCCTTGAAGACTGTTGACAGGTGAGTAAACAGATGGATTATAATATGATGTTCTAGAGATGCCAAACAAGGCAGGGATGCCAAAAGAAGCCACCAACTGCATTTGGGGGGAGGGTGTCCCAAGCACTAAGGAAAATATGAACACATGGGCACTTTATAAAAATACAATTTTTAAGGTGTTGTCATTATTATCCAGGCTCTAGTATTACAAATTTCAATTTCTCATTAGAATCTCCAGGCCTGTCTTAGGATTCTACTTTTCCCAAAAACATTTCTGGTGATATTCCACAGGTGTGGATGCTGTCGAAAAATTTCTGCTCTAAGGGGAAGGCTGGAAGGACCATGCTGGGAAAGAAGATTTAGATTTGACAGTGACTGGTGAAGGTGTACCAGAGAGAGGGACCAATGGAGGTGCAAATGACCAGCAGAGCTTGGCTTATCTGAGATTACAGGCATCTTATACCTGTGAGCCAGCACATGATCACAGCACATGGGATTCAGCCTGAGCCACAGCAGCAGCCAAATGCTAGGCTGTCGTCACTGTACTTCATAGTACAATGTGGTTCTCAACCTTCCTAACACTGTGACCCTTTAATACAGTTCCTCATGTTGTGGTGACTCCCAACCATAACATTATCTTTTGTTGTTTCTTTATAAGTGTAGTTGTGCTACTGGTATGAATTATAATGCAACTATTTGATATATAGGATATCTGTATGAGACTCCTGCAAAAGAGTCGTTTGAGACCCTTCCATCCCACCTTCACCCTCCCCACCCTCCCACCTCCTGAAAGTGATCATGAACCACAAGTTGAGAACCACTTGCTTAGACAATGTTCCTTCTATAGGCTGGGGTATAGGAGCATGCTCCAAGCTTCCCTGTGAAGAATGGACCAAAAGAATCATGATGCGCTTCCATCCATACAAGCTGACAACAAATCCACCCTAGCTCCTGAGCCCTGTTTTCTGTGCCTACAGCACCTCATCCTCCCGTTCGTCGCCACCCTTTGCTCCCTAGGGGCTGATGAACCCTACTGAAGTTCCCTTACTTTGCTACCCTGCATTTCTGGTCTTACTTTCAATACTTAGTTATTCAGCATTTAACAAATCCCTCTAAATTTTTTTTTTCCTGGCCAGCCACTTCTGGATGTCCAGTTACCCTACTTCTCCAGGGAAACAAAGGACATTCTGTCCAATCAGAAAGAGAAAAGGTCTCTGCTTCCCAGCTTGGTCAGCCATTGTGCCTGGCTGTCTTCATCTCTCCAGTCACTAAGGTAGCTGGAAAACCAGTGTCTCTCCAACTGATCAGGTGTTTACCTGGAGGTGAGGTGGATGGGCAGGGACTTTGCAAATGATACTCATGTGAAGATAGCTATAAGGGTATCAAATATCCATATCTATTCTTTGCTGCTTGACAATTAGCCTCAGTGGAGAAAAAAAAAATGCCTCTTCTCATTTTGTAAAATAAAGGATTACCCTGCACCCACTCTAGTCTAGCTCTGATGCTTGGCTTCAGGAGGGATCAAGAAACAACTGGATAAATTAAAACAAATGAAAAACCAGGGTCCTATGCACAAAAGGCTTTTGGTCTTTGCCAGCCTTGTAGATATTTCTTCAAGGAAAAGGGTACATTTTCCCACAAAGGCTTATGATTTATAATACCCAAAGTGACACCAAGTTATAATGCTGATCCTTTTGAGGTAATTGGAATTTTTAGAGGATGATTAAAGTTTTCAAAATAAAACAAACCAAGCACACAAACCAAAACTGTGCCTGATCACTTTCAGGTATGTTATCCCTTGTGAAGCCCGAGAATCAATTTTGTCAGATAATGTTATGAAACACATACTCCTGCTACAGCCAATTCTTATCTTTTTTAAACAAAATAAAATATTTAGCATTTTATATTTCCTATTATTAGGGAATACAATTACGTAAACTTAGCATGGAATTTTTAGATGCCAACATGTGGATTATTACAGAGAGTTTTAGAGTAATTTCTCATGGCTCAATAGCAGCTGTGCGAAGGCTCTGAGTCAGGGTATTGGTTGTGAAGGACTGTAGCTTTAGTCCTGGAGTGTCTAATGATGGGGACACAGTCCAAGAACTGCATCATTAGGCAATCTCATCACTGATCATGGAGTCACTGAGTAAATCCAGAGGCTATAGGGACAGCCCTGTGGCCTCCTCATAAAGTCAAGATGGGCTGATTCCAGTGTCACACAGAAGACTGTCCCACTATAAACCTTTTTTTTTTTTTTTTCAGTAAGTGAGCCATTCCAAAATCTCAATTAAAAGCACAATATAGAAAGCATGTAAACCAATAGTGGTCATACATTATCATTTCAAATATGATGTGCTGGATATTACACTATGGGCTGTGCTTTTATGCACCTGGTAGCACAGTAGGCTGGTTTACACCAACATTACCCCACATTGTGCTTTGTCATTACCAAGGCTGCAAGGTCACTAGGCAACAGGAATGTCTCAGCTTCGTTATACTCTCATGGCAATGCTGTGGCATGTGCAGTTTGCTGAGAACTAAAATATCAGCTTGTAGCCTGACTATTTTAATTCAACACATGCTAAGTTCCTTCCTGTTCCAGGCACAGCAGGAGTTCTTTAAAACAAGTATATCTTTTGCTGCCACCCAAAATCTTCAGTTCCTTGATGGCTTTCCTGTTCAAAAAGGGCCCCTCTTGGTCAATATCTGACCCTGAGAAATGTATGTACCAAACTCCAGGCCAGGAGTCAGTCCATGAAGACAACAGGCTCGGTTACATAGTTTAGGCTTCGTGTGTTCCCCGGTGTCAAAGAGCATGAACAAGCATTGGTATGAGATGGGTTGTAAAAGGGCGTGGAGGAGAGGTGTCTCAGTGGCAGAGTGCTTGCTGAGTACATAGAGAGCCCTGCTTCTAGTCCAAGAGTGCAAACCATAATAATAACCCTGTAAGTGATCAAGTAGTTTGTGGCTTCCCCACAGTGGACCCAGAGTCAGGACACAACAGATAATGTAAAATTCATAGATATGAGCTGTACATACAGACTAGTGGTGAAAATTAAACATGTCACCTCTAACCAGGGAAAGAGATCTAGGAAGTGCGAGTTTACAGTGTGAAGCAGCCAGGAGATTGATGTGGGGCAGCTTACACAAGGCCTTAGCAGAGGAAGCTAGCGTTTGGATGATGGATATAGGGTGTGGGTGTTATAGAGAAGCTGGAAAACTACCCAGTAACAATCGATCACCCAGACAGCTATTGAGGAGCTGGTCTATGCACATCTCTGCTCAGAGCTTAGAGGATGTGGGTCTGGGATGGATAGCAATCTGGTAAGGGAGGCCAGACATGGACATAAGAAAGACTCTGGTGATGAGGTAAGGTGACGTGTGTTAAGGTCTGTGTCCACAGTGTACTGAACACATTTGGAAGTGGCGAAACTCACAGTGGATCACATGGGGCAAAGGTCAGGAGCCAGGGGTCAGGGGCCAGGAGCAGCCTTCTTAAGTTGGTAGGTAGGAATTAGAAAAAGTAAAGAAGATGTGGGAGGGAGAGGGGGATGGGAAGGTGTCTAATATTAAGCAAGCAGGGGCATGAAAGTAGGGGTAGAAATTATTGATACATTGGCAAATGATGTGGATGTGGATACTGGGAAGTAGGGCCAGCTTAGGCTGTCATGGTCACTGTTTCTGTTAGCATTTTGTCTAAGCTCCTCCCCACAGTTACCTGGCAACAGCCAGGTTTGCCTGACTTACTATAAAAGGGGTTGCTTGCCCCCTCCCCCTCTCTAGACTTCTTGCTACCTCTTTGTCCTGTAGTTCCCTTCCTCCCTTCCCCTGTCCCCATTCCCCTCCCCCCTCTCTCCCCATGTTCTCATGGCTAGCCTCTATTCATGTTCTCTCTCTCTCTCTCTCTCTCTCTCTCTCTCTCTCTCTCTCTCTCTCTGTGTGTGTGTGTGTGTGTGTGTGTGTGTGTGTTCCTTTCTGTCTCTACTACTCTCTCAACTTCCCTCCCCATGCCCAAAATAAACTCTATTCAATACCATAGTGTGGCTGGTCCCTCAGGGGGAAAGGATGCCTCAGCATGGGTCCACAGAGGCACCCCCTTCCCCCACACCTGATTACACATCCACCAAACATATTCCTTCTCTCCTTATCTTTTTATAAAATACAACCATTTCCAACTGCCAGAGATGGATGGAAATTCTGCCTGCCAGAGATTGCAGCCATGCTAATGAGGAAACCAGCTCAGCTCTGTCCTTGGAACTTAAAGATGTGTAATTGAAGCTGAACAAGTGTCAGCAGCATGAGGATGGCTTGGAAGAGCCAATGCAGGTCTTGTGGAGGATATTACATGGGTCCACTGCAACTGCGGGATCAGGGAAGACTGGTGAGGTTGAGAGAAGGCTTGGAAAATCAGAGGTCTCTAAAGTCAAGGAGAAGCAGCCTCTGTACCCAGTGCATTTCACATGATACAGCAAGAAGCCATCCCATTCAGTAAGAAGATCAGCTGCCCAGGAAGCCCTGGAAGCCTCATAGACTGGCTGTTTATAGTATGAGTTTGGACTGTGAAGGTAGAAAGAACTTAGGAGAAACATCACATACTACATATGACTGGCTCTCTGGCTTTCGAAGAAAAGATTTGCACCCTAGCTGTGTAGACTCGTCTTATTGCCACACTGACAACACTGTCCAGAAAGAGCTTCAGGCTCTAGTTTGAAGTTGAAATACCTATAGAAAAGCCAGATATGAAATAATGCCATTATTTTTAAAATAGAATTACATGTTCCATATATTTTCATATTCTAGAGCTGGACATAGAAGTATACCAGTTATCTCAGATCCTCAGTCCAGAATCACTCTAGTCTAGGAGTTACATGCTGGCCTGAAAAACATGTAAGAAATTTTGTCTTCCCACTTCAAAATTTTTTCAAAATATTCCCATGTACAGTTATTGCAAAAATCTTTACAATGAATGCTGAAACCACAATCATGGGCATTACAATTTGCCTCTTAGAGAAGTGTGGTCTAACTAACTACAAAGGGCAGAAGGGAAGAAATGAGGTCCAGCCTTAATCTGCTCAACTATAAGTCAGCAGTCTCCAGCCATTTGGTTGCACTTATTCCCATCAACCCCTTTGAAAGTATGTGTGTGTGTGTGTGTGTGTGTGTGTGTGTGTGTGTGTGTGTGTGTGTGTGTGTGTGTGTGTGTGTGTGCGTGTTTAGGTAACTGTTTCCAGGGCTTCTGGTTACAAGGACCATCTGGGCTGTGTGAATAAGTCATCTTCAGCAAAACAAAGTGCAGCTCAAGTGAGACCCTATGGACAAATGGAACAGCCACCAGTTCTGTTGCAGCTGGCTGTGCGGGGCAGCCTCCAGCCCACTCGCCCAGATGGCGTTGAGAGACCTGCACCTTGTTCGCTTAAGGATTTGTTCCTACATGGCATAGAAACAGCCTGTTCCTGTTTGCTCTGCCGGTCTGTGGCTGGCCTGAGCTTGCAGGTTTAACGCAGGAATGGGTCAATCGGTACAGAAGAAAACAAAACCGTTCGTCCTCACCTACAGCAACCCCTAGCCTGGCTAGCATGCTGGTGAATGGCAGCCAAGTTATAATTGTGTTCTTTTGGGGGAGAACCTGAATTCAGCCACTCTGCACTGTGAGTTGGGAATGTCTTCCTTCCTCACCCATAAAGAACACTGCAGTTGGTCTACAAGCACGTCTGTAGTGGTTTCAGTCCCCACCCCAAGCCACAGTGTAAAAGCAGATTGTAGTGGTTTTGGCACATTAGAACAACAACAAGACTCAGTGGGTTGATCAAAGGCTCAGACGTAGGAGAAGGCAAGACTGGCTTCCTAGCTGGGCTGCAGATCAGTGGTAATTGATGGGAGTGGCGGGAAGGAGTATGTGAGGCAAAAATGGAGCTGGTAAGAATCATCTTCACCAGAAGTTCAAAGAACATGAACATGGTGCCTCCCACTCCCCTCCCTCTAAGCACAGAATGGTTTCTACAAACACCGGTCTTTGGGAGCAGCGTTTCAAAGCAGTGCTTCGTTATCTCTGAAATACTCAAGGCTGTCAAAGCAGCATCCATCCCGATTCACACAAGCTTCTGACAAGTGACAGGAGGCTTCACACAATAGCAGCTCTCTTCTTTTCCAGGATGGAAGTTCAGATTGTAGGAGCACACTCAACCTTCAGACTGTTTTCTGACTACTTACAGGAAAGAGAAGACACTAAATTGTTCCAGAGTCAATTAGTCTGACTCTGGCTTTGTTTCAACTAAGACTAAGACACATCACTTCTAAGACCTTGCTGAAGACAGATGCTCACTGCCACAGAGCATGTATGCATATCCCTTAGCTGTTGCTGCTCCTCCCCTAAAAGATTCTAAGTTGCTACATTTCCAAATGCTGTCACATGATGGTGACAGTTGTTTTACTAAGATGGTATTGACCATAATGAAGACATTTTTGACTCACCTTACTAGAATTCCTTCAATGACATTTCTTACACTAGCTCAAAAAGTAAGACATTTCTTACACTAGCTCAAAAAAATAAGTTCAGCCTTGATTTATCTCACAAAGATGCATCTTTTTTGACACAAAACTCATACAAAAACAACAACCAAACCTCCATAAACCGTTAGTGTATCATCTTCATTATTTAAATATTTCCAGATCATTGGATACTAGTTGTAGAAGTAAAATAATCTACATAAAAATGTCAGCAAAAATATTTGCAATCAATATATCTAAAAGCAAATCTCCCGAATGCCTGTGGGGAAACATCCTGATGGCAAGATACTCGACAACTTTCTGACCTACAGAGAAGCTAATGGCACCGGGCTCAACTTACTCAATGCTAAGACTTTTACAGATAAATGATCCCAGATTATTGCCTGAAAATACAAAACTGCTTAAAACATGGGAAACTGTGTGATTTTACCAAAAGTCAAATAAATGTAAATAGAAAGCAAAAAAAAAAAAAAAAAAAAAATCGGCCATAAGTAGTCAGGACTCTGCAGAGCATGGTCAGTCTAGCGTGTACTACACAGAAGCTTTATATAGTACCAAGGAAACACAAACGGAAACAGGATTTGGGGAAGAAGACCTCCAGTAAGGTAACAAAATGTTAGGATTTTGGAGTAACAGAGTTTTGGTGCTTCCTGTTCTACGAATTGATTTTAGGAAAATAGAACGGTTAAAAGTTCGGTCCAAAGACATACACATTACACCAATTCGTGTAGAAATTAGAAGGCAAACTATATGTCCAACACAGGAAATTAACAGTGATTAGAGATACAGGTGCCAGAGTCAGATGGATGCATACACAGTTCGTCTTTGGTCTTTAAGGATTGAATGAATAATGTTAGGGTTCAGTAGGTAAGAGCATTTGCTGCCAAGCCCGACAACCACATGGTGGAAGAAGAGAATCTACTCCTGAAAGTTATCCTTTGACCACACACACTATGCACTGTGGCATGTGAGCATACACACACACTCACACACACACACACACACACAGACTCATGCGTATACGCACATATACACACATACAAAAAAAGGTAAATAGATAAATATAATCAAAACTAAGGATAATTAATTATGTAATGCTGACCAAATAGCTGAAACTTTATATCTAAATTTTCTTATCCAAATTCTTACTTAATTGGACTTTTGCTAAGATGACATGGAAACCATGCCTGCAGGCTGCTTGGAGCAGGATGTAGAACACAGAACATGCAAGCTTCTTAGTGTCATCATTTTGTTGTTATTCCTCTTCAGTGTTACACAGCTCTTTGATGAATATTCAGCAACACAGCACATATCTATGATGGCGACTGAAGATCTAAATAGATCTGGATTATACACAATCACCCAGAGATGATGGGCTAGATCATGCATGATGAACAGGAAGGAGCGAAAAGGGTGAACAAAATGAAAGTAATAATTTAAGAAGGTCATCTGGCTCTTCAAGTCAGGAGCAGTTTTGTTATGAGTGTTCAATTTCTGTGCCATTTCCAGTGTTGAGTAATGAGCACGCTCACTTTCACCTTTGAAAGAGGACATATAACAGTTTTTTCTAAGACATCCTCAGACTCTGGTGTTTGGTGTCCAGGCAGAGCAGTAGCTGTTTTTAGTCATGGCTTCCAGGCAGGGATGGAGGACTGCAGGGCTGCAGTATAGAAAGGATGCACTGGGCTAGAGTGTTTAGCTGCTGGATTGTGGAGTTGATGCAGTGTGAGGACAATATCACCATTGTCAGTCATGCTGAAACAGGGACACCCTGGAAAGAAATCAAGATTGCACTTTGAGGACCCCAGAAGAAAGCCCCCCTGCTTCCTCCGTCTTCAGGTGTACACCCCACTTATTTTTCTTCTGGGATGTCTGACTTCCCTTTGGTTCCCTGCTGCTGGTGAATGGGTAGAGAGTCCTTTAGCTGAAATAATTTGTTAGGAGTTAAGTTATGCTCCCCCAACTACTCATATGAGGAACTCTTAACCTCCAATGACCTTAGGGTATAATTGGTGAAGATGAGATTATTAGATTGGAAATTTGGAAAGGGGAGAAACACAGATTGTGGGTATATTCTCCACCTAGGAAGGGGGTCTTCTAAAGACATTCTTTGCCTTAATCTAAGGAAGAAGGAAAAGCTAAGAAGACTCCTAGAGACATCTGCTAGTGCCTTCAGAGAGAGAACAGCCTGCTAACAATTTGACTTTAGATTTCCGCCCTTCAGAACTGTGAGGCAATATATGTCAGCTAAGATCACTGAGTATGTGATGCTCTTATGGCATCCTTAGGTAACATGTACGTCCTCTCCTCAGTCTGTGCCAGGTCCTCCTCCTCTCCTCCTCACTGACAAAAATGAAAGGCTCCTGGACAAGAGTGTACTGTGTGGTACAGGGACAGGATAACACTCTGTGCCCTCCCCAGGGGGCACTGTGTAATTGGTGATTCTGTACGTTATTCACAGTCCAGTGGCATTTGCCTTCTGGCAAGAATGTATGGTCATGTGCTGCCTGTCCAATGGGGACAAATTCTGAGAAATGCATTACTGAGGAGCTCAGCATTGTGCAAGCATCACAGAGTGCACTATACCGACTCAGACAATCTAGATAAGACCACAGCATGACCTTGGAGCAATCTAGAGACATGGTAAACATGAGATAGACAAGGCCAACACACACAGCCTCCTGTTTTACAGTGACTTTTTAGTAGTACATGCTAAAATAACAATAAAGGTACTGTGTAGAAAACACACAAACTAGTAGTCATCACTTTACTATCAGATGTTGTACTGCGCATAATTTTGGCAGTGCTACCATGACCACAAACACTTTGCACTGTGATTTCACAGCAGCCACAGCGTTGTTAACACAGCAGGAATTTTTAACTCTTCCAATCTTATGGTACCAGGATATTGTGGTCCAGCCCTGGCATAAAATGTTATGGAGCACAAAACTGTGTTTCACCACACCAGCAGAGGCCATGTTTAACTCTTATATCTGAGACCTAATGCCTGCTTATGACAAGATTCCAGAGCTTCTATGAAGTGTTTATCTCAAGCACCACAAAAAAAAGAAAGAAAGAAAGAAAGAAAGAAAGAAAGAAAGAAAGAAAGAAAGAAAACCAGCAAGAGCAAACTTCAGTGTGATGTTGGTAAGGAAAAAAAAATTCTATGATTGTATGATTGTCCAGGCTAAATTACAAGATCATACTAATGGATAAAAATGAGGCTCCAAATTCAATTTAACAAGTGAGGATTCACTTCGTAGGGGAGATTCCTTTGCTCATGAAGAGTATCTTTGCTGGAGGTAGACTGTTTTGTGTCCCCTCAAAAATGTATGTGTTGAAGGGCTAACTTGCCAGATGATGGCATTTTAAGATGGGGACTTTGAGAGATGTATTAGTCAAAGGGGCAGAACTAGTATAATAGACAGGCAGGCAGACAAACAGATGATATACAAGGGATTTATTCATTTATTAGACTAGCTTACACATGATGACCCTAGTAGTCCAAAAATGGCTGTAGTATATTAGAGAGAACAAAAGACCAGTAGCTGTTAAGTCTATTAGACTGGACATCCCAGAAGCCTTAATCTTGTGCTAAAGGCCCAAAGGATTTCTGGAGAGCTGCTGGTCTTCAGACTGCACTGGAAGCTCAGAGCTGCTGGATCTAATTACTGGCAAAGGAATGTTGCAGTAACAGAGTAACTGGGTTTGCCAGGGTGAGTGGAAGCCAGTAGGCAAAAAGTGTGCCCCGATCATGCCATTTCATCTGGGCTGCCACCAGAAGGTGGTGTCTGCATTAAGATGGGTCTTTCTGCTTCAAAGAATCCGATGAAGAAAATCCTTCACGGGGGTGCCTGGTGGTTTGTGTTTGAGTTGATTCTAGAGGCAGTCAAGTTAACAACCAAGGTTAATCATCACAAGAAGTAACCGAGGTTAAATAAGGTCATAATTATTGGGATTTTACTGAACATCACTGGTGTCTCTATAAGAAAAGAAAGAGAAGGAAGAATCCTCTGTGTGCAAGCCATAAAGAGCCCTTTACTAGAACCATCTCTGTCACCTTGAACTTGTACTTCCAAACGTGAGAGATGAGTTATGTTGTTTAAGACCATGATCACTTGTATTCTTTTACATGGACTGAGTTGACTGTTCCAATTCTCTTGTCAGCCTTTGATTGGATGCTCCAGGGTACCCCAACTTCCAAGATGGATCCCTATCCTCTTCCTGCAGGACAGGAAGAAAGGATAGCAGAATATACTCTTTCTCACTGACAAGTAGAAGTGTTCCTTGTGTCCTGCTGACTAGAACCCAATCATAGGATCATGCTCAGTGCAAAGAGAACTGAAGAACACAATCTCTTTTTTTCCCCTAAGCAGCCAGTACCTACAATAAAAATTTTATTCTTATGGAAAAGAATAATGACCACTAGGAAATAACCTGCTGTGTTTCCTTTCTTTTAACAACTGTGGAGGTTTGAATGAGAAAGACCCCCATAAGCTCATAGTTGGAAATCTTGGTGTTTAGGGAGTGCTGCTATTTGTCAGCAATTAGATAGAGCCTTGTTGAAGTAGAAATGGCCTTGTTGAAGAATCTCTCAATCTCTCCCTCTCTCTCCCTCCTCTCTCTCTCTCTCTCTCTCTCTCTCTCTCTTTCTTCACCTTTCTTTTTTTTTCCTAACCCATGTTAGGCAATTGCTGAACTTCTCCCCAGCCCTATAAAGTCAAGCTTTTAGCTCAGTATCATTCCCCTAGATATTGAAATTATAAACTGTATGAACTTTACACATGATTAATCCATTAACCTACATAATAATTAGTAATTAATTTAAATTTGTGGAGAGAATAAATAAGGTCACTTTTCAGAATCGGCAGCTTAGATATTTTTATTAGCTACTTATAAAAAAAATCATTTTATCTAACAACCAATACTACTGTTTCTCATACAGCTGGCTTCTGTCTCGTGTATGCAGCAATGGAATGGGCCATTAATAGCAAACACATTTCTTTAGGCTTTAAAACTTTTTAGTTTATTTCTTCAGTGTATTGTGAGTAATTTTATACTTTCCTTTCCAGATCCCTTCCTGCTTATTTGTTAGTTTGTTTTTGGTTTGGTTTGGTTTGGTTTGATTTGGTTGGTTGTTTTAACTTTTAACCCATAGTTCACTGTCAGTGGTTTGCTATTACATGAAATACCTTTCATCACTTATGGTAACATACATTCCTAGAAGGCACCCCATAACGTACAATAAATGGGTGACTATGTTTGATAGTGCTAGATACTTAGAAAAAAGTCATTTGGAAATGGGATGACATTGATGGCCTCTGTCCTCACCTGAGGCGCCTGGACACCCACACAACTTTGCTTGGCAGTTACACAGCATAATAAAGTCACCCTCTGATTTGGGGTTCCCTAAACCCCAAATGTCACATTCAAGCATTAGAGACTCCAAAAGTACTGACACATATTGGTATAGGACGTGGTATGAAGAAGATGCTGTCTGACATAATATTTATGACCTGGTAATTCAAGATCCTCTCTTTCTCTCATAGCCATTTTTATAGGCACAAACATGCTCTCAGCTGTTCCTAACAGTCAGGTCTGTAATGAGGGGGAAAAAATGTAAGAACTGGTACCTAAAGCATCAGTCCATAAGTCTAATGTTACCTAAACTGCCCAAAGAATCACTGCTCTAAGTTACAAAACATAAGTAAGATAAGATGCCAGAGACTCTGACTTGAGAGATGCCCAGAAAGTCTCTGTGGAACTTATTAGTACACAGTCTGTGACTAGGTGAGGCCTGGGATTTTTCATTTCTAGAATGTTCCCTGGTGGTGCCACTGCTGCTGACCTGTTCATAGACTACAGCTTCTGTAGCAAGTCTTAGATCATTTGGTGGGTGCACAATAAATACTGTTTCTAAACAATATCACGCACCAACTGGCAAAGCCATATTTTGTTAGCATTGTTCCTTGTTCACATAAACTCAGGTGTCGCCATCCCCTCATTAGAGAAAGAAAACTGAGAATACAAGGTTCAAATGCCAGCCAGCAAAAGACAAATCATCTGCCTGGTAACTGACCAAACCCTGGTCAGACTAACAGTCTTTGCTGAGTGCCAGAGAGGGCTGTGCCACTTCTGAATAATGGCAATGTTCACCTGTCCAGCCCTCCTCAAAAGGATCTTTGGGGATACCTGACCAGGCCAGAAGACCTTCCAGGGTTTCATAGTTCTCAAGTAAATGGGTTGTCATATAAATGAATCCTTTAGCACTCCAGCCTAATATGTAAATATTTGTTTTCTCCCAAGTGGGGATATCAACATTATTTTCACTGATCTCTATTAGGGAAATGCTGAGGAATTCCTCACAATGCTTTCACTAAATAAGGTTCAGGCAGACAGTTCCTACTGAAGTTTCAACTGAGCACCCAGACAGCATAATACTATCAGTAATAGTCTGATACCGATTACTAAAAGATATTAGTGATTTTCAACCTTGATATTCTGACACTTAGGACAGAGTAATTTGTGGCTATAGAGAGTAGACAGACTATTCTGCAAGGTGTCATGTTAGGCTGAATCTTTATCCTTCAGACACACCAGAGAGAGAGAGAGAGAGAGAGAGAGAGAGAGAGAGAGAGAGAGAGAGAGAGAGAGAGAGAGAGATTCTGTGTGTGTGTGTGTGTGTGTGTGTGTGTGTGTGTGTGTAGCATTGACAGTTTGAAAACGTCTTCAGAGTGCCACAGGAACAGCTCTCACCTCAGAGGGACTAAAGGAGTACAACGTAAGTAATGCCCTAGTTAGTTTTCACTGTCAGTTTGGCACCTGGGAAGAGGAAATCTCAGCTGAAGAATTGCCTCAATCAGATAGGACTGTGTAACAAAGCTAGCTGAGCATGAACCAAAGAGTTAGCAAGCCAGTCAGGGGGTTTCCTCCGTGGTTTCTGTCTCAGTTCTTGCTCTTACTTCCTCCAGTGATGAACTGTTACCTGAAAGTGTAAGCTGAAATGATCCCTTTCTTTCCCAAGTTGCTTTTAGTCATGGTGTTTTATCATAACAACAGAAAATGATACCCGGACAAGGAACTATGGCCTAGAACGCACATTTACATCACTCAAAATACCATGTTCAAACATGGAGCTTTATAGTGGCAGAATAAAGAAAGTCACAAGCCAAGGAATTCTTAATATACATTGATGGGAACATATGTGGATTATAGCAAAGGAGGGAATCTCTGCTGGAGGCCTCAGATGTTGTCTGATGACATTCTTGGCCTTTGAGATGGTAAAAACTAAGGGTCTGTTTGTACATTTTTATTGGATATTCTATTTATTTACAATTCAGATGTCATTCCCTTTCCCCATTTTTTGTCCCTAGAAACCCCCTATCCCATCCCCCTCCTTCTTTTTGCTTTTATATCATTTTAATTACATGCAAGTATTAAGGTCAGTTCTAGGTTGAGGAACTAGCAATACAATAGATGCAAATAGTCAAGGAACAAGCAAGACAATAAACACAAATAGTCAAAGAACAAGCAAGGCAATAAACAAAGTTGTGTGAACACTCCCATGATCACTGTTTCTAAGGGCTTATCAGGATGACCAAAATATCTGAGCTTACTTCCCTGTCCTATCCCAAAGTCATTTTCATGTCTGAAGCCTACTTTCTTGTTCTAGCCTAAAATTTAGATTCCTGCCTGAAATTACTTCTTTGTTCTAGCCTAATGTCAGAATCTTGCCTGAAGCCCACTTTCTTGTCCTTGGCCAATGTCAGATTCTTGCCAAGCAGCTCCAAAAGCTCTCTGCCTCTCCCCTTTTTTATTTCGTAAACAAGACTGAGTCTGTCTTAGGTTGTTCTTCCAAGAATGCCTGCTCCTTACCTGTCATGTCATGGAATATGCATTATCAAAAGCAATTTACTTCTGTCTAATGTTGGTAAGGCTCTGTGCAGAATCTTACCCATCCTTGGCTTGGCAGCCTGTTCATTTAATAACTCTGTCTAGGGATCCGTTTTCAGTTTCAAGCCATGTACTTTGGCTGTTTGTACATTTTTTAAAAAATGATTTTACCACATAATCATGAGGGTGTCAAGTCAAATGCAGAGGTAGGTACAAGTGAATGTCTTTTAAGGTGGCTAAGGATAGATGGCCTGAGATAATTTGACTTCACAATATTCTATCTCTCCATATTCCATCTCTCATAGCCACTGACACTCTAATCAATCAATACTTGTAGACTCTTTAATGCAGCTGTGGTTTTAGTCTGTGAATTTCCGTTCACAAGACATTGTCAATGTCCTCTAGGTACAAGATCTCCTCTCTCCACCACTATGCACCTGTGATCACACCTCAGCATGCTGGAAAGTCAGGACAGATAGCACAGGATGCTGGAAGCAAAGGCACTTCTTGGTGACTTAGCATCATAGATGGGCCAGCAGTGACTCACTCCTCCAAAAATATTGTTTCACATTTGCCACACCAGGTAGGGCATTCAAGGTGACTTCAGAGAAGAAACCAAAGCAAGGTTTCCCTGGAGTTCCATATGCTATATGCTAATTAGCTAATTAATAGAGTCTGTCAAATTTCAGCTCTCTCTCTCTCTCTCTCTCTCTCTCTCTCTCTCTCTCTCATTAGCAGGGAGATATAAAGACCACATCCCATTCAAAAGGAATTGCAATTTGCTCCCAGAGGAGATATAACATAGCAAAGGGTTTAGGCATAACTACTGTGGAAGAGATGGCCCCTGGTACACAGGGACAGAGAATGCAAGTGTCAAAGAGTGGAGTCTAACAGACATACATAGTGCAGCTTACCAATTTTTCCTTGGATCCTACTGCAACAACTCCATATGATGCAGCCCAGTTCTACCTGAACCAAGATTCTTGCCTTTCCATAGTCTCTCACATACCCCATTTCACTCTACAACATACACAAACACATCCACATCCACTGCTAGAAAATTTGGAAGTGGCAAATCCCACCTTCTGAGATAGTCCCGTTTTACACAAAAAAACCCACAGTTCACTCAGACTCGGAGCCCTGGCAGCACCTCCAGGAGCTAAGATCTTGGACCAGCCTGAGATCATCATCAAATCCAGCACTGCCTGACAGAGACCCAGATGTGATCTGGAGTCTCCAGTGTGCAAAATTCACCAGGCATTTATTGTGAAGAGTAGATACAGCCATGTAGTTATGAAGGTTAAACTCAAACCCAAAAGATACAAAGACCAATCAATACTCTTGAATCTTTTTATTCAGCTCCAATCTACTGGAGATTTACATGCCACTTGAGGGCCATCCACTTGGCTGCACCATCTCCTAGACCAAAGGAATCCCCTTCAGTCCCTCACAAGGCCAGAACCCTCTGCCCCTTCTTCCTACTTCACTGTCTCACCCATAAGCTCATCTCATTTTTCTCACCTCTTTCCTTTACTCTGAGCTTTTGCCCTGGAAACTTTCTGTAAATGTTCATGTCATAAACAAGTTCTAATGCCAAATAATTACAGGGAGAGCTTAGAAACTCAAACCAAATCTCTCCCATTTTTGAAGAGACCTAAGCCCAGACACCTTGAGAATAATGCTTTCTTCAATAAAAATTTGTGAAAAATATTCTCAATAAAAAAAACTTTTTTGACTTTTTGTGTAACCTGCTCAGATTTGCATTTCATTTCTGACTGATTTTTTTCCCCTTGTTATGGGCATCTGGCCCTAACATTCTAAGAATATCTCTCCCCAAAGCTTCAGGAGATTTGTGGACTCTGAACAAGTGCTAAATGCTGTAAATTCATCAACATTATTTGTAACCACTAAAAATCGGAAGCAGGCAAAGTGTAAAAGGGAAGATAATAAATTGAATTGTTCTGCATGCACTCAGTGGACTGCTGTAAGCCATATTCAGATTTGTTTTCTCAAAGAACATCTAGTCTAATGGTAATTTTTTAAAAAGCATCTAAATGGTGGTCCCATTACATAAACAGACATAGATTAGAATTATAATGGTGTTTATCTTTGGGGGAGAAGTGGTATTATGAATATACTTTAGTTTTCTTCTGTCTATTATGGTAGAGTCTACAGTCTACCCTGTTAACTACTGTACTTTTTTGCAATCAGGAAAGAACAGGAAAATTTAAATTTTTACTTTATGTAAATGCTATATTGTGGCTGCCTTTAATGTCAACTTGCTGCACATAAGAATTACCTGCATTGGGAAGCTTAACTGTATAACTGTTCTGATTGCCTTGGTTGATGTAGGAAGACCCAGCTGAAGTACCTATTGGTGGCACCTATGGGAGTGGTGCAGAAAGCACAGCCAAAGGACTATGATTCACCTTTTATATGCTTGTCCTTCCTTCCTGAGGAAGGAACTTTCCATGTTTTCCACTCCAGATTGGGACCGCTGAGGAACTTAGCCTTGTGAACCGAACAACTATTGGATTATCAGCTTCTCTTGTGTGAGAAAGAGACTGGGGTTACATGGCCTATAACTATCCAATCCTGAGTCTCTTGGGTGTAAGGCAGTTGTTGAAATTATTTGAATGTAAGCTGATCTAATAAATTTACACACACACACACACACACACACATACACACACACACATTGATTCTGTTCCTATAGAGAAACCTAATACATGTTATAACTAATGTATGTATAACGTATGTATGTATGTATGTATGTATGTATGTATGTATGTATATTTCATGATCACCCTAAGATTGATTCCAGGTATAAAAGAATCCCTTCTGCTAGAACAAGGGTAGATCTAAATATTACAGAAGTCACTATAGTGATTATGTTAGGTAAGGTCATAGGAGAAAGGTCAAGGGATTTGTTGATGTTTCTAGACCACTGCCTTCTTTAAAGGACCTTAATTTTGATGTCTTAATGTATATGGGTCTGTGCACACGTCAGCGCAGTTGTCCTCTGCAAGGGAGATACAACACACTCCTAACCACTGAAACATCTCGCCAACAAATTGATCAAATTACTATTTGACCTAGAAGTGGTAGACCCTCTCTTTCTTCCTACTGGCCTAGAAAAAGCAACTGCTGTGGGTTCTACTGAGAAGACATGAACTCTACCAATAGCCCTGTTCTTGGTGAGGAGGGCCCAGAACCAGTAAGACCTCCCCTACCCTAGCCATCACTTTGGCAGTAATTTTAGGCAGACGACTTATGCAAACCCGACTTGGTTTCTGACCCATGGAAACTGAAGCAATAAATGTGCATTGTCTATGTTACATTATTTGAAGGTAGTTTGAAGGCACTAGAACATCAGCACAAACACTATTTTAAGTATCCAAAGTAAATCCATTGCTCACCCATCACACCAGTCCCCACAGCCACAGGCTGCAGAACTGGGTCCTGCAAGTGACTAGGAACATGAGTGCTGGAGGCTGACAGGCAGGTTGTCTTGAGGAAAGGGGGACATCCTATATCAGGTTCAGTTCACCCTTCCTCTTTAGTAAGATTCACCCCCTACTAAAGTCACCAGAGCCCTGTAGCTTCTCAGCCCAGTGTCTGTGCCATTGTTTCTTCACACAGACACCTGGATCTCTCAGCCTTGTTGATGGCACTTTGGCAATTTGCTCTTACATTATATGGCCGTGCCCTAAGCATACAACACAGCATACTCTACTACAGTGTGTTGTACTTATCAGGATTTGCAGCCTCCACAGTTTCAGTCACACACAGCCCACTCTTGTCTGGAAACACTAAATGGAAAATTTTAGGCAATCAATTTATTTCAGATCGCACACTGTTCTGAGTGGTGTCGAGTTACCTTACTTGGCTCTGCCCAGCATGCGATGACCCCTTGTTCAGCATATCCACATTATACATACTACCTGCTGCTTAATCACTTGGTAATTTTCTAGGCTGTCAGCTCCTCTGCGGGGAATCACATAAAGCTTTGTTCTGCTAACTCTTATTTTCCTCAACAATGGCCTCAACTTGTAAGACTAATGATGTTGGTGATTAAGACCAAGTGGAAGGCTGAACATTCTAGGCTTTGTTATATATGTACATGTACACACCAATGCACTATAGACAGGTTGGATATTGCCTATAATTTTAGAATTCATTGGAGATCTTGGAACACATCTCTGAATAGGAGAGGCAGCTGCAATTGTGTTCTTGCTCTCTCCCCCATGAGGCTCTATTACAATCTCCAAGCTCCCCCATCCTCCACTCACTTCCTCACTTCGCCCTCTATTTCCTGCCCCCCCACACTGTGCCACTGCTTTCAGATGTTATCCATGTGATTATAATTAATTGAGAAACTAGAACTTGTTAGCTAACAGTGGCTCTTATTTTCCCTTAACTTAGAAAGCGCAGCACCCTGTACCTTTCTTCATTCATCTGACAAACCTGGAGGAAGCATCATCCATTCTTCCTATAGAGGCTAGTTCCTTTGATGGTCCAGGACCCCTTGTGTAATAAGAAATCTCTCCTCTGGTGATAGATAATAATGATCATGGCAATTGCTCTCTTCTTCCCCTCCCTTTCACCTTCCCCCCTACTCTCTTGTTCTCTTCTTTCTTCTATGGAACATCCCTGGCAGTACATGCTATGGTTTGAATGTGTTCCCCAGAAGTTCATGTGTTGGAAGTTTAATCCTGCAAATCATACTTTAATGGATTAGGACAAGAGGCCTTCAGGAGCTAATTAGGGTTAGATGAGGTCATGAGAGGGGAGAGTCCCTTAATATCATTATGGGCTTAAGAAGAAGAAGAAAGACTGACGAGCCCAATAGCACTGACCTTCCATGTGAAAACTTCTAGATAACAGCTTTATGTTCCTGGCCATCCCAGACTGCAAAATCCTGAGCCAACAAGCTTACTTATTGCTAAATTGCCCAAGTTCAGATATTTTGCCAGAGCAATAGAAAGTAGACAGACAGCCTACGTGTCTATTTTATATGCAAACTCGTTCTAGTACTTGCCACTTACAGACCCTCCTGCTACTCCACATCTGTCTTCAGACACTACTTCATCTCCCTGCTCTTCTTCATAGTCTTTTATTCTCTTTTTGGGGAGCTCTTTTGAGTTCATGGTTTCAAAGGGTTCAGTCATGGTTGTTGGGTCCCATGAGCTTAGGCAGACCATCACGGTGATAGGAAGATGTAGCATGATAGCATCTTACCTCAGGCTGGTCAGGAAGCAGGGAGAGAAAGCTAGACTGACTTCTTGAAATAACTTTCATGCTGGTTATTTTCTGTCAGCCTTATATAAGCTAGAGTCACCTATAGAGCGGGGAAACTCAACTGATCAGGCCTGTAGGAAACTCATCAGATTGGCCTGTGGGCAAGTCCTTGAGGGCATTTTCTTGACTACTGGTTAGTGTTGATGTGAAAGGGCACAGAGCACTGTGGGTAAAACCACCCCTAGGCAGGTTGGCCCTCGTGGTGTAAGAAAGCAGGCTGAGCAAGCCATGGAAAGAAAACTAAGTAATGTTTCTCTAGATTGTGGTCTCTGCTTCAATTCCTGCCCCCAGGTTCTTGCTTCTGTTCCGGCTTGAGTTCCTATCCTGACTTTCCTCAATGATCGACCATGATAAAGTCATGTAAGCCAAACAAACCTTCTCTCCCACAGTTAGGTCTTGGTTAGTGTTCTATTACAGCAATAAAAATAAATAAATAAGAACAGTTTTGTATACCCATTTTTTCCTGTTTGGTCAGCTTCCATTCATCTTTTACCACATTCAACTGTCTTCTGTCCTAACGCACATCTGAAAACACTTGCATCTCAGTCTATTGAGTGCCAGACTTCAGAATCAGCTCAGAGAGTGCAGATGTTTCTCTTCCTTCCTACTCCATCACTGACAACCTTGCACTGCTCTTTGTGATGTTTCTCCCTCCTAGTTTTTCTTATTCATGCAGCTCTATTGTCAAGATTCAAGGATGTTGGTTCTTCATTATTTTTGTTTCTCTATTTTTCACTCCTATGTGATGACTAGGTTACCAACTTAATGTCAACACCCCCTACCTATAGCTCAACCCCTACTTTCTAAGAATTCTTCAGTATCAACCTCTTCTCTGCCATGAATAACCAAAGTGCCTACATGCTGCTATTTCTAGCTCTAGAGTGCATCTTACATACTAGCTTGTGACTGGCTTCTCATGGCCACTACTCTAGGCCACATCATCATTGGCTCACCACTGAGACACACCTTCACTCTTCTAGATTTGGTGATCTGCCAACTCTTGCCTGTCTGAATAATCTGAGGAGTTTTCTAAACTTCCAGGCCAGTAAAATCTTAGAAGCAGAGAGAGTCACACATTTGTATTGTTTTCCAAACTCCCATGAGTTCCAATCTGCAGAGTGCTTTGGGGATGGAAGTTCTGTCTAGTCACCTACCTATGACCCTTCCTACCCATTTTCACATTCTCTCCAAAGGGATGATTTCTGACATGAAAACTAGATAATGTCACCCCTATTTAAAGGCCCTATGAAAATTCTGGCTGGGATCAATTTCAAGCTCCTGCAGTGGCCACAGGCCATGATCAGGCTCCTTGACTACTTACCCCACTCACATTATTGCTTCTAGTTTTTTCAGCACACTCCACTCTCTCATTTCCAATATCCAGCTTAGATTCTGCCTGCAACTTCTCCAAGGAAAGGCAGTCTTGCTCATCCTTCACCTCTTCAGACAGTCCTTTGCAAATGACCATCTGTCTCCATGTCTAGTCTTACTCTGTCTTGGCTCTTGACCTCAGTACCATATATCTCCACCCACAACTAAATATCTTGGCTTCCTTCTTTATTGCCCTCCACCACTCTGCTTGGTGAACTCTACAAGGGCAGAAAACACATGCTTTGCCACTAGTGTGTATATGGGTGAAATATGGCACAAAGCAGGACTGTTCAATCAAAATAATGTGACAGGTTAACATCCAAGTTCAAAAAGGAAGTTGAATAATAATGAGCATGAAGTCAGCACATGTTTATTGTACCCAGGACAAAAGGAATCTTAGATCCATAAGGAACCAGGTGGACCTTCGTGACACTCAAACACAACATGTAATCTCTTCAATTTCCTGCTTTGCAAAATTTCTTGCAGATAAGGTCCTAATAAGACAAAAGTTAAGCTTTGTGTTGAACTTTCCATCTCAAAGCAGCAACTCTAGCTGTAAGGGAAGATCTTCTTCTGCAGCACTTATGCACACATTTGTTATTGAAGCTACAGCTGAGCTCATACCAGGGCTGTCGTTCAAGCAGCACTGAACTGTGGCATTAAATGGAAGTCCTGGAGGATCCACCAATCTCCAAGATAACCCAGAAATCCTACTTCCGTGCTTTCACCCTTGGTCTTTCTATCAGAAGGACCTTTCCTGCTGTTTAGCAGGTGTCTTAATTTGTAGGAATGATTTCTTAAAAGTACCATAAAATGGGTGGTTTCAACAATGTGCACATATTTCTCATAATTCTTGAAATTGAAATGTCCAAGGTGCTATGCAACACTATTCCTGTTGTTGCGAGTGGGGGTGGGTGGAAGGTCCACACACCCTAAATTGGGAACTGACAACAGGTCAAAGTATGAATTCCAGCCAAGTTTAACTCTGCAATCCAATTAAGTTTTATTGGGGTTACTTGCAGGCACAGAAATGACTCAGAGACAGCTATATCACCAAAGCTTACTCCAATATGGGTGGCGGCTCATAAAAGTTGGAAACCTAGAGTCTGCTAAGTAGGTTGAAGCTTGTCCTTTCCAGGTAGTTTAGTTGGTCAGAACTTTTCCAGAAAGATTAGCTGTTCTGTTCTTCGAGTGTCTTTAAGCAGTCCTTACTGTTTGAGTATACTTGGGGAAAGAGGAACATAGAGAATCTGGTCAGTTTTAGGAACTTCTTACAGTCCTTGAGTTGTTTACTTCCTGAGCCTAATAAGCTTCTCTTCAAAATGGAATGTTTCAGTTCCCCTCAGAACATCCTGTGTCTAAATGTACATCCCTGTAGAATGGGATGTTTCATTTCTCCTTAGAGTACCCTGTTGTTTCATTTTCTTTCTAGCATTCTGTTTCTTAATGAACTTCCCTTTAAAATGGAGGAAGCGGATACACAATGCAAGGAGTTGACCAATCGGGTTCCTAGTGAAATTCTCTTCCTGGCTCATCTCTGCACTCTAACTAGTAGAGAGAGAGGGCCTCTTACTCTGTCTTTATAAAGCCATGTTTCTTCTCATGAAAGCCCCCACCTCATAACCTCTTCTAATCATAGTTCCCTCCCAAAGGTCTTCTCTCCAGAATTCACACACTGTGATTAGGATTTCTTTATCCAAATTCAGCAGCTAGTAGTTCCGGGGAGTACTAGACTGGAATATGCAAAGCCATGGTTTCCATCTTAATCACACACACACACACACACACACACACACACACACACACACACACACTACATATACACATTGAGAGGAGGAACAGCAAAGACTATGGTACTTGCTAAACCTGTATTACTCCTGATTCTACTCAACAGTCATCTTTGAATTTGCCTCCTTCCCACTGACTTCTCCCTCATATCTCTCTCTCTCTCTCTCTCTCTCTCTCTCTCTCTCTCTCTCTCTCTCTCTCTGTCACACACACACACACACACACACACACACACCACAGGTTTCAATAGTTCTCTGTGAGTATCCTTCAGAGCATTCATAGACCCTACAGTCATTATTTGCTAACTTCTTCATTTCTCACTGGATTATTGTGAAAACAATTAGAATCGATCAGAGTCAAAATACAGTTACTTTTGTCAACCACTAATAAAACAAATAAAATAATAAATGAATGGATTTTATGCATATTCATGTGATAGTAAGAAATATTACAAGTGAGTTTGTCAGAATCAGAATGGTTCCCAAAGGCCATGACAGTCTTGTACACACACACACACACACACACACACACACACACACACACTCAATCATTCTACAAGAACATCTGCCTACAATGGCCTGCTTCACCTTGGACTGATGCCATCCTTGTTATCAATCCCTGTGGTCAAGGACTACTGCTTCAAAATAATTTATGTCATATTATTTATTTCACTTTCCAAAACTTCCCTTTGCCTCGAGATCCTTGAATGCACATGTAATCTACCGTGGCCCATGGTTGGGGAATTGCAAGGCTATTCCCAAAGAAATTCATTATCTTTAGAGAAGCTTTCTCTTTATAGAAGCTTTCTCTGTCACTTGGGTTTTGACCCTGTTCATCTGTTAATAATCTCTGCTGTCATGGGGAGTGATTGGCTAGTAGATGCTTGTTTATAAGTAAGCATTTCTGTTGCAATCAGAAAATGGAGAAAGGGTGGTGGAAGAAAATAGAAAATGAATAATGAGTGCTGTATGGTGCTCCATCTTTAAGTGGCAGTTCAAGGACCTTAACCCTGGAGATACACAGAAGGAAGCTGGGCAGGAATGGTGCAGGTCACAGCCTGCTTAGAAGCCAGGGAAGGTACAGTGCCAAATAAGGTGTCTTATTCCCATGTGCCCACCAACTACCTTGGTAAGATTATTCCCGTATATATGTTCCTTTGCCTATAAAATGGGACTAAGAAAAGCACTCAGCTGACACAGTTGTCTGGCTATGTAAACAAAACAACATATGCATCATCATTCATGGTGACACACGCAAATGCTCAGATCATTTTCAGCTAAGAAATCAGGTAAGATAAACACACACAGACTCCAAGACCCATCTGACTAGATGTCTGAGTGGTGTTTTTCAATGTTTGCTGAAATGAGAATTTTATTAACTGGCTGTGATTTTTTTTTTTAATGATAGTTTTCAATGTTTGGTAGGATGGACAATTATTAACTAGGTCTGATTTAGAAACTAGTCGGCAAAGTTCCTGCTGGGGGGTGGGGTAAATCCACAATAAATGTCAAATATTAGGAAAAGAGCAAAGAAGAAAAGCAATATTAAAGCCGATTTTTTTAGAGCTGACCTTTCATCTTATGCAAATTCCTCTATTAGACTGAGTAATGGTGCCATGCCTGAGCTTTGCTGGCTTGCTCCATCACCACCGCCCAGGAAAGGGTATGCCCTGAGGTGGATTCTTCTCAACTAATGTTGTCTTAAGCCCCCTTGGAAATCCAAGGGGTCCAAATGGTGTTGTCAGACTGTGTGTGGGCTGGCTCCTGTCTAGAGATTTCTGCCTTTGACATTATGACCCTCAACATTAACGGGATCAGCCCCATCCCAGTCCTGTGGGAAACACCTAGTTTTCCTAGCACAGTCAGTCCTGTGTGTCCCAAGAGAAACCTGGCATCTCATCTGCTCCCTTGCCTGAGGTACAGATGTGGAACGTGTAATGAACATCCGTTTGGTAGCAGCCTTTGAGAGGCTAAAGGAAGCAGTGAGGATCCCAAATTCAGGGTTTCTTAGACCTGTTAGTCAGCTTCCTGTTACTGTAACAAGTATATGACATAATCAACTGATGAATAAAAAAGCTTTAAGTTTTGAAGTTTCTTTTGGTCCACAAGGGATTGGTCCTGTCTTCTTAACCCTATGTTGAAGAAACACAAGAGGGGTATGTACATTAACAGAGCAAACAGGGTCACAGGCCCTGGAGACTGGAGAAGAGATGGAGTAGAGGGGGAGGGGAAAGGGAGAGGATCAGGGTTCAGGTGAAGGGAGAGCCAAGGAGAGGGAGCCAGAAGAGTAAAAGGGAAATCAGGCAAGGAGAGATGAGAACCAGGAGCAGAGGGGCGGGGGCAAGATCAGGCAGCGAAGCCACAGGAGGCTTGCCCTTCTCTCTCTCCCTCCTTCAGGTTGCAATGACTTAACTGAAACTGTTGAAATCCTGAGGACTGAGGCCCAGTGGCTAGTTTTCCAGGCTGTAGAGCCAGCCATCCTGGAGCAAAGCCCAGGGCTGTACACACTTCTGTACGAACTTGTTCAGACCTGCCTCCTGGATGCCTGTTTTCATCACCCCTGCACGGGATGAAAATAGAACTTACCTCACTGGTTTGTAAGTTGAAAATACGAGGAAAAAAAATGAGTACAGTATGCAAAGCCTGTGGAATCTCCTGAGGCTATGTAAATGGGTACGGGTTCATAGCCTTCAGGGCTGTCTGAGTGCTCTGTCTGCTTCCATAAGAAAGACCACAGACCAGACAGCTTAATACAGTCCAAGGGAGGCTGGCGCTCTAGTCAAGATGGCAACAGATTTGATGTCGGGGGAGGGTGTTTTGCTGACAGATAGATATCTTACTTACTAGTTCACATGGCAGAGAGAAAGAAAGAGGGAGAGTGTGCAAGCAAGAGAGCGAGCATCTTTTTAAATCACTGGCCCTTTTTTGCTGTATATACTTAAGGAACACAAAATGCTTGAAAAAAATATATATCCTGAGTGAATTAATACAGTTAAGAAGATCAACTTAGGGCTGGAGAGATGGCTCAGTGGCTAAGAGCACTGACTGCTTTTCCAGATGTCCTGAGTTCAATTCCCAGCAACCACATGGTGGCTCACAACCACCTGCAATGGAGTCTGATGCCCTCTTCTGGTGTGTCCGAAGAGAGCAATGGTGTACTTAATATACATAAAATAAATAAATCACTTAAAGAAAAGATCAACTTATTGGACAACCCCTCCCTCATTCTCTTGTTCCCTGACCATGTGACCAACATGATCTGTTTTGCTCTGTAATATACACCTTCAACAGCTGCTTCATCACAGGCTTGACAACACTAGACTAGACCTTTATCAATAGAGAAGCTTTATCTTATGGAGAAGCTTCCCTCTGTACGTTGACAGTGTTGAACATTTGTTACAGGGACAGAAGGCTACCAACACAGCATCAACTGGAGCCCTGAAGTACTTTTTCTATGTATAGCTAAATTCTCTTAGCTTCATGTCATCCAAATCCATCCACATCACAACTGATGGAATTTTCTTCCTCCTAGAGACTGGGTGAAACACTACTGTATGAGGCTCAAGAGATGGTTCAACTATTAGGAGCCCTTGTAGGGACCAGAGTCGGGTTCCTAGAACTCACAGTCAGCTGTAACTTCAGTTTCTCTTCTGACCTCCACAGGCTCCAGGATGAACATGATATATATATATATATATATATATAATTTTCATATTATATATTATATATTATATATATATTACATACATGCAGGAAAACACATACACATAAACTAAAAATTAAACAAATATTTTTAAAGATCCCACTGTGTATGAGTATCATAACTTCTTTTTCTGTTTGTCTTTGGTAGACACTCAGTTGATTCTACTCTGTTGTTAATGTAAATCTCTAAAATAATGACTCAATTTCCACTGGGCAGTAGTCTGAAGAGGATGCTTTGGATAGTGTCCTACTCTTACTGGCTATGTCACCATGTTAATTTACATCTGAAGGGTGCCAAGACACGCCCCCCACACACACATCTTCACCAATACTAAATCATGTCCTTTCTACAACAGCCAGTCTACCAGGAGGCTGCACTGTGACTTTTATTGGCCTACCCCTGCCAATGGATGATGCCAAGCTCACACACTGTTGACCATGTCTATGGTCATTTTTTCAGTTGCTTTTCTCTTTGTCTTGGCTTTGTTTTTCATTTGCTATTGAATTATATGAGTTTTTTTTTAATATACGTAAGATATTAACCCCTTATCATATATGTGGGTTTTGAATTTTTTCTCTCAGTCTACCTGTCCATTTCATTGATTGGTTCCTTTGCCCAGCACAAGTTTCTAGGTGTTTTACAATCCCATCTGTTTCTTTAGATTTGTTACTTTATATAGATAGATAGATAGATAGATAGATAGATAGATAGATAGATAGATAGATAGATAGTAGATAGATAGTAGATAGATAGATAGATAGATAGATAGATAGATAGATAGATAGATAAGAACAATGTCAAGGAGATTTCTTCCAGAATTTTTATGATTCCATACCTTTTAATCCATTTCCAGTTGGTTTTGGGACATGGTGGGAATCCAGTTTCTTCCTTTTCCACACATAACCATCCTAGCACATTTACTGAAGAATCTGTTTCTCATTCAATGGTCTTAGTGTTTCCATTTCATTATAAGGGCATTATTCCCATATGATTGAGGTCCTGGTCTCACAACTTCATTTAACTTCATATCCAAAAGACCTACCTCCAAATACCACCATATTAAGTTCACAGCTTCAACGTGTAAATTTGTAAGGACAGAAGCATTTGTTTCACATTTGTGACGCTTCCCCCTGGCTAGGGGCTTATGTTCCACTGAGGGGTTACCAGCTGTGCAGCAAGAATAATCTTCCCTGATGGGTACATTTGTATCACTCAAGTGCTAGACATATTTTCTTGACTTGGGGGATTTCTTAGGCTTTCTCTCTAGGTCTCTGCTTTGAAGTATGTTTCTCGTCTGGTTTCCATGGTTTCTGTCTGACTAGTCTCTCTCTCTCTCTCTCTCTCTCTCTCTCTCTCTCTCTCCTCCCTCCCTCCCTCCCTCCCTCCCTCTCTCTCCTTCTACAAGGACAATGTGTTCAGCATACCATTGGGTGCTATTTTTTATAAGATCCCACCTCTTTGATGGGCCATTATGCATCCAGAGCATAGTTTGTGTCTCTCCATGCTATGTCATCACCCGTTTGGTTGGTGACTCTGACAACTAGGGAGCTGGGACCTGCAGGGAATAGAACATAGTGATTTAATACTAACTGACAGGTGAAATAGGAAAAGATGTGGGGTTTGCCTTAGATCAGTAAAGAACTAAAAGCAGTCTACGGGAAGATATAAGAAAATCTATGACATAATTTTTATAAGGCAATGTTTGTCAGATAAAGCAGATTTTACAGGATGTCTCCTTTATGCAAAGCCCAGGGATGCCCAGGGACTTGAATGCCCTATCAGGAAGGTGATCCATTTTATTCAAGAGGAGAGGTGGATGGAGGAAAGCCAGTCTTCTACTGAGGCAGGCTCTGATTTAATGGTTCTGAGCAATGAGTAAGCTGTAGAAATATTCTTCCATGTACCTCATACCAGTTCTCCTACATCTGCCTGCTTCTGTTTGGCTTGCAGCCTTGGGAATCTCTGGATCTAGAACACACTGAGAAATGCTTGCAGTTGTCTTGAAATTGTGCCAGTGCCAGTGCACCTGAGTCTGCTGCAGCTGATAACTACAGAACCCACTGACTTCCCAGAGTAGCACACAAGCCTGGCGTTCTCCCTCTCCTCAACCCCACTTCTGACCTGCCTCCTGATCACTCCGACCCATCTCCTCAGGGGCAAACTAATTAATGACCTACACCTGTACTGCTTATTTCTGGACTGTTCCCTCTTTATGGAAGGAGCAGTGTGTCCTCCGGCTTTGTGAAAGCGAGTACTGGGAGGGGTGGGTGCTTCCTGTTCTTTCCCATCCCTGTTTCCCACAACAGGTACCACTCATATGTCTCTCTCTGGCCATGGAGTTTAACAGGCATGGTTGGCGAATCAGAATCAGAGAAGGTTATGAAATGGTACAGGGGTACAGAACATCTTATTCTTAATATGTAAATACAAGGACTTCACTTTCTATCCCCTTACAAGGTTTTTCTGAAAAACCAGATAATGATTTCCAAATTAAGGACTCTGGCAGTAATCAGCTCCAGAAGATGAAGAAGGAAATGATGAACAAAGGAAGAAGAAAAATATAGGAAAGATACAACTGAGAACCGAGGAAGGGTTCATTTGTTCATTCGTCACAGAGTTATTTGGAGTAGACCAAGCTAGGCTTTTGGTAGTACTTCTATGTGTAGAGGACTTTTCTACCCAGGAGTAAGAGGATCCATTGATGACTGTCCTCTGGCCAATGGTTAGTGGTGTGTGAGAAGTGACCAGTTCCATCTCTACATGATGTAAAAGTCATGGCCTTGGACATCAATAGTTCAGTAGCCTTTCCTACTTGAGCCACAGCTATAGCACAGATCCAGATATACCCGAGGATATCTCACTTGCCTATGACCACTGACACTGAGGTGCCTGTTTATATCTGGAAGGTTGGATGGCAAGCTTTCTCACAAGAAGCCATGTGCTTCAAGAACAGTGCAGACTCCATCAAAAGAAAAAATGCTCCATCCAAAAAGCAGCCAAGGAGGTGTGGCATCTAAGTTGTCAGGCACAATCCCTGCCACTGACATTCTCCCCTTATGTCACCCTTGTCCTCTTTTCCTGACCCTAAGAGGAACGGTTCTAGTCAGCAGATGCATCTTAAAATTTAACTTCTTAATTCAATTTCATATAAGGAAGTAGAAAACAAATACACACATCTGAGGGGGATTTTGAAATATGCTTAGTACAGTCTGGAATAGAGGCCACCTCATCTAATACATATGGTCCAAGTTACCAAAACACCCTATGCAAATCAGGAGCACACACCGGGCATTAGGTGAGTGGAGATATTCCCACTGAAAGAAACCAGGGATTCCTGAGAAATGCTGGTGCCTTGGGGTAGCTGAGCACCTGTGAGACACCCCAGGTGCTCATTGAAGGAGTTAGAGGAACCTGCAGTTCTTCGTGCTAGAACATGACACACATTCCACATGATGCTTACATGGAGAGTTATGGCTGTGAGATGTCGTGAGAATGAAGCCATTCCTGACACCTTCTTCTTCCCCCCATACCCCATAGTCTGTAGTGATCGTTGTCAGCACATTTGGCTCTGGCTCTAAGCTCTTCTTATCTTAAGCTTTAAAAAGTGAAATACAATTACATAATTTCCTCCTCTTCCAATCCCTCCCATGCACTTCATGGCCTCTTTCTTCTTTTGTTTAACTTAAACACACACACACCTAAATATATATACAACCTGCTCAGCCCATGTAGTGCTACTTCTATGTATTTGATTTCAGGGCTGAGTGCTTGGTGTTGCATAACCAAGTAGGGGCTCATCCCTGAGGAAACTATTTCTTCTGCTTTCAGCATTTCTTAGTTGCCTGTAGTTCCTTGCCTATAGATGGGGCCCAGTGAGAGCTCGCCTTCCCTGTCAGTAGGTTTGTTTGGTGCTTTCTTTCTTTAGGTCTTGTTTAGGCAGCCCTGTTGTTTAAGTTCCATGGGTGAGCCAGGCCCCTAAGGCAGAAGAAAGAGCTGTGGGGGTATTCCAAGTCTCTCTGAAAATCTCACTCCAAATGGCCAAGATTGGAGATTGAACAAGTATGCAGAAAGCAAGGGGGAAAGGCTGAGGAATAAGAAAGGATGGAGAAAGGGAGGGTAGACGGGAGGAAATCCCCGTCCTGCTCCAGGTCACTTTCTTGGAACATTTGCCCAGTTGCCGGGAGGGGGTGGTGGTGAAAGGAGCCGAAGTGGGAGGGCATCTGCAGGCGCTACAGCAGCCCCCATCATCCCCATAGATCTTCTTCCTCCCTCCCGATGTGGTGTGTGGTCCTCAGTGCCTCCCCTCCCTCTCTTTGCCTCCAGGAAGAGATTTATTTTAAGGAATTACCCATATGACTGTGGGGGTTAGTAATTCTGTAGTGCCATCCTAGTCTGAAAAGCAGAATTTGTTCCTTCTCATGGAAAACTGGCCTTTTCTCTGGAGGTCTTCAACTTCAACATTATGAAGGACCAATTGCCTTAGCCGACTAATGACAAAAGTATCCAGCATATCCCTTCTATTCGACAAACACTCCAGGGGAACCACTAGGTGGGTATTTGAGCAAGAACCGGGATTCCATAGCAAATGACCTGTAACCTTAACAGCCATGCATCATGCATTAGCTTATTAAACTGTTAGTGTGTCCCTATACAATCATCAGTCCTAGGAATTTCTCAGCATCCTGAACATTCTGAGGAAGAAACAAGCAACATACTCAAGATTATGGAGAGAAGAGGCACAGATCAGTGACAGTGTGAGCAGTGGATGCTGTGGAGAAAGCCATACAAAAAGTACACACGCACACATACATACATGTACACACGCACACATACATACTCATGTACATACACACACACACACACACCATATACACACAGGAATGCGCGCACAGAAAGCTCAGAAGGTTTCCTTGCATCCCACCCTTTTTAGCATCACTAGGCGGAGGAGGGGCTGCTCTTCCACCAGAGGCAGCATCTGCTCATTCATTACCTCTTCTGTGAACCTCAGAGACAGATTGAAAGAACAAATCTTCCTTCTCAACATAGTTCTTTATTGTTACATCCCTTCTATCAGCATCTCCTTGAGCACCAGCAAAGCAATGCATGATGTGTGATGTTCAGGACTTTTGTTCTCCAGGATGCCAAATCTCACAGCCATAATGAATGGTTTACTCTTTCAGCTCAACAAGACACATCCTGGACAGGCAAGGAGTATGAGGAGTTCAGAAGTGCACCTAAATCCTTACCGTCCGTGTGCCCCCTTCTAAACCACACACCAGCATACAGAACGCCACTAACTAATGGATTGAACATCATCCCTCCCACCCCAGCCACACCTAGAACCTTTGAAGGGCTTTCCACTCTGCTCAGGAAAAATCAGCATCCCCACAGTGCCTCACCCAGCACCCTTCCCATCGATCACTCATTTCACTGGCCTGCCCCTCCCTTCTGACCTCGGGCTCACTCTGTTCCAACCATGGTGGCTTCCTGGAATGTTGTGGGTGGACAGCACACCCACAAGCTCCTAGGCATACTTCAACACTTCCCACCCCTCTTTAAAACTGATTTTCCCACAGGAGCACACATCCAAAAAGATGGCAAAGTCAGTGTTTGGCCCACATTTTCCTTAAATCATTTCTTCTGTGTTTTCAAAGGCTGAGAAGTCAAAACACTTGTCTACTACTTAAATGCAAACAGCTGCCTTTTAAAGTAGATTTGCACCACCTGCGACATTGTTTATTAGTTTCTTCTGAACACCCTACCAGTTGTTATCTGTTGCTGTGTAACAAATTACATTAGCAACAGTTTGTCTTTGGTGTATTTATCCTACTCAAACCCTTCACCAAGCTCTGGGTTACAGGCATGCGCCACCACAGCTGCCTAAGCTTGGCAGCTCTAAGCAACACAGAGGTACTATCTCCCAGTTCCTGGACATCAAAAGTGTAGGCCCGGCTGAATTGGGTCCTCCTGTCAGAGTTTTAAGGGTGACAGTGAAGGTGATGATGAGACTGTGTTCACATCTGGAGGATCAACAGGAAGAGACACTGTCTCCAGATGTCTTAGGTTGCTGGAAAAATCTATTCCTTGTGGTGGTGGAATTGAGTATCTCAGATTCCATGCTGACTCTTGGCCAGGGCTTCCCTCAGTTCTGACATGTGGCTTTCTCCATAGACCCATAACATCATGACTTCTGCTTACTTTAAAATCCAGATGAATCGTAAGAGGGAATCTACTGGAAAGTCTTGTTCAATGTTAGTCAGTCTTGTGCCATGCACCATCAGTTAGAAGCAAGTTATGTACCACTCCCTATACACACACACATACACACACGAACTCAAGTGGAGAAGATGACACAGTGTGACATCACTGGGGTGCGGGGAACCCTGAGAACTATTGGAACAACCTTTCTGTTACAGCTCCTTGGGCCTCAGTCATCCAAACCTAAATGATCAGCAGTTCCAAGTTAACAGAGAAGAAAGCTCTCAATACAAAGCAGCAGAACTCAGGATTTATTGGGATCAGAGCCTGTACCTGGTGAAATTTCAGCACAGAATTAACAAATTTTGATTTGCAGAGATACACAGCTGCTTGGCTATGGCCAAGAGAAGGACAAGAGGAGGAAGGTGACATTGCCTAGAGAGTCAGATACCTTAATCGAAAAGCAACTTTTGAGACTGAATTCCACCTTCTTGCTTCTCTGGGAGACTTGTCCATCCATCTTTGAGGCTGTTGCCACCACTATCCTAGAGGAAGCTGGGTGGTAGTGGAAGATCCTGATGCTAACAATTCAAAGTTAAGGCTAGACTCATTTCTGACCCCAGTCCAGTTTTCTTTGTTGGAACTAAAGCCCAGAGCCACAGGACAGAGGGCAAAGCCCCTGAGTGGCAGGCTTTTGCTTACATTTTATGCCTCCTGACATAAAAATGAAATAAAGAGCTTGGGCCTTAGAAGATTGACTCACTTGGTGTTTAAAGGGTGGTCTTTCTGCAAATGTGACTGCAGTGGTAGAGTTTCCCTTCTCCCTTTACGATAAATTATAAATTTGAAAATAATAAGGCAACATAATGAGCGGTAGTTTTGAATGGAGCCTCCTCGGAGGTGAGTTGGGAGCCTAGCATGGAGTTTCTTGGACCCACAAATCTCCAGAGAAACCCAGAATGTCAAGCACACAGGATTATTTTCCCATTGGGAATGATGAAAAACCTGTTCTTCCATCCAGGAAGCTGAGAATTGGAAGTGATCCAGAGCCTGGTGATCAGCTTATCTATTGGGCCAGGTCATATCAAACTCCTACAACCAGGACCAGAGGTGGCTAGTAGCCCAAAGGACTTCTTTGCTATGTATCTGATGGAGGTCAAGCCAGACCCTTAGGCCTTTAAGCTAGTACAGATAGCCTATCTCTAGAACCCATCTTCTTGGAAGAAATGACATGTACCCTGAGTTGAGTTTCAATGCAATTGTGTTTCCTTGGGCAAAACTGCATTACACCAGGAAAACTTTCTTTTTTCCAAATTATACTGGGCTTAAATGCATTGTAACTAAACCACCTGTTACTAGACTCCTGGAAGTTGACAAGATCAATCTGTGCTGGGTTTTATTCTTCTCTCTTTTCCTGCTTCTGTTACCTGTATGACACACCTGCAAGGCCCCCTTCAGAAGTGTTAGGAACCGAATGGACTTTGACTTGCTCTTTGGCTTCATTGTCGTGCGGACTGGGGGGAAGTCTGAGAACTGTGAGAGGTTGTCATTACCCTGGTAAAAGCAGCAGTCCTTTGTGCTGAGAAGGGGAAGCTAAAGAGCTGAGAGCAGTGACGGGTCCCAGAGGTAGGCACTTGAGACTCTGTGCTCATGCATTCAGCGCACAAGGGGAGCAGATCTCAGCGTTTCCGTCAGGGGAAACCGCAGAAGGAAGTGGAACATTAATTTGCAACTCCAGGTCCAGAACTTGTGCTCTGTCTCTGCGCACTACTCTTTGAATGGCTTTAGGCAGGTTTTTACCTTCTCCTTCGTCACCTAGCAATGGGACTACCCATTATTCCCCTCCGTGGGTCACAGAACCTGATAGTGATCTTGAGTACCAACTGCTCTAAAACTGGGATGGATTTTTCAGGCAGAAGATGATAGTCTCTTGTTTTTTCCACATTATCTTGTTTTCTCCATTCTTTACAGGGATTTAAAAGTTATTAAGGACAGTTTTCATAATATCTGGAAAGTCATTTCTCAAATTGATGGGGTGAGGGTGCTCAGGGAACACCCCCACCCCAACTCCTCCAGATTTCTTCTTCTCAACCATCCTTTGTGAGATTTGCATATGCAGCAATGACATAGCCTGTGGTTTTGAAGGGAAACTTCGAAGTTTCTTACAAAGGAGAAATTGATGCTCTGTAGTACACCACACTTACCCTTCCCAGCCTCTCCATTTTCCTCACAGCTCACCACCTATAACCTCAGGCTAGCTCAGAAAACAAAAAAAAGATAACTCAGATTTGTGAATTTTACAGAAACTGAACTAGATAGTTTTCCATTACTGTAACAAAATACCAGATGCAGTCAATTTATTTATCTTTTAAGTTGTTTTTTTATTTCTTCTTTTAGACTACAGATTAAACCTAAGTCCTATTAAGTAAGATCTGTATGTTTGGCCTATGATATTCAATTTATTCAGAGAAAGAATAGTTATGACTTAAAATGTTAGAGGGTCCAGTAGATGACCCCATTATGCTGGGCCTGTATCAATACAGCATATTATGATGAGAGGAGACATGTGCCTCGTGGCCAGGAAGTAAAGGAGACTGAGGAAGGAACTGGAACCTACAGCATTCTTCAAAGGCATCCCTCCAATGATCCACAGACTTCCCACATTCCTTTACCTCTTAAAGATTATACTGCCTCCAAATACTATCACCCTGGGAACATATAACCCTGGGAATTGTGGGGGCTGGACATTCAAGATACAAACAACATCCATTTGCCATAACAAAGTGCCACACACTAGGTAGCTTAAACAGCAGAAATACATTTCTTCACATTTCCACAGGCTGGAAGTCTGTCCTCAAGGTGTTGACAGGGAACATTTCTACTGAGTTGGCTTGAAAAATGACCGATTTCTCTTTGTAATTTCTTCATTTTACCAATAAGTGAGTCTGTGTCCTTGGTCTTCTTAAAAGGACATCCGTCATACTGGATTATACTCAACCCTAATGACCTCACTGTTAGCTAATGACTTTTCTGAAGACCTTGTCTACAACACAATCATATTCTGCAATGCTGTAATCACCTGCTATCCATGAAAGATCGATGCACTGAAAGCCCCGAGTGGATTTCTGAAACCACGGGTTGTACTAAATCTTATACATACCTGTGAAACAGGTTTGGTTTGTAAACCAAGCACAGTAAAAGATTATCAATAACTAATCATAAAATAGCAGAATTATAAAAATATACTATAGTAAAAGAGAAAATTGCTCTCGCTTTTCCCCTTCCTTTCAATATTGTATATCTGTCCTCCCCATGATGGTATGAGATAGTGCAGTGAATGAGATAGATGGCTAAGCCCTCACTTATACACTATGGCTGTGACCTTTCCAATTGGAGTACAGCAGGGACATTAACTTGTATCTCTTCTTCCTTCACAATTTCACAGAGAAGACTGATCTTACTGTAGGTGCAATACCATAGAAGTTTTCTTATCCACTTTTTTCTTTATCAACAACATTCATATTTTCACTTTTTTTTTTTTTTGAGACAGGGTTTCTCTGTGTAGCCCTGGCTGTGCCTGGAACTCACTCTGTAGACCAGGCTAGCCTCGAACTCAGAAATCCACCTGCCTCTGCCTCCCAAGTGCTGGGATTAAAGGTGTATGCCACCACTGCCTGGCTTCATATTTTCACTTTAAGGAAATACTTTGCAGCTTCTCAGTGGAAGATGCGAGTTTCCAGTTGCATTTGGGGACCATAGTAAGTCAATGAGCATGGTTACTAAAGACAAAGATGCAATCAAGAACCTGAATGAGGGAGAGTAGGCCTGTGTGATATTTCCAGATGATAGACAACTTAAAATTTACAAATTGTTTGTTTCTATAAAAACCCACTAAACGTTCACAGACCTTGGTGGATTGTGGGTAATAGAATCAATCTTAAGAAGTAAGACAGTGGACATGGTGGGGGAGACTTGTACTAAGGGCTTACAAATTCCAGGGTAACACACAAGTCAGTACATGACAAAGATGCAGAGGTAATAGCCCTGTAGGGAGACCATGTTCAAAGGTGGAAATGTTAGCTATTTGTTTCTCCTGGCCCAGGAAACTTAAATAATTAAAAGTTATCTGAGCCCACAATGTTAAGGCATCTGAGTTTGTAGCATGGGGAAGACATGGTATTGTGAGTGACTTGGTCCATTGTGGACTAAGGTATGAACAGCAACAACTTCTCATGTGATGGCCAAACCAAACACAGAGAGCTCAAGGAAAGCAGGTTAGGCTAGTGACCTCTAGGGCTTGCCCCCAGAGGACCCACAGCCATCAACCAAGTCCTACTTTCCAAAGTTTCACAGTCTCCAAAAGCAGTGTCCTTAGGTCAGGAAACACTATGCACACATAAGCTGGTAAGGGCCAGTCTAGATTCAATTCACAGCAGGCAGTAGTCATAGAAAATTATTTTGTTTCTCTCATTTTAAAAAAGGTTGAAGAAAGACTAACTTATGTAAACACTCAACAAATGATTGGGGAATAGGATTTACAACTCTGGGAAATCTCCCAGTGTCTTTCGTTGGTAAACTGATTTCTCTCTCTTGTTCCTTTTCTACCATTATGACCCAAGAAAGGGGACCAAGCATGGCTTAGCAGGCAAAACCGTTATCCTTCAGAGATGTTCTATGAAGATTGTAATGTCTGTGATCATGATCTTTATCTTTACAGCAAACAAATGGAACTCCAGAGATTGTTCCCCAACCCTGAAGCCTCCTAAGTGAGCGAGCAGAAAATACTAAGGCCAATTAGAGGAACATCAATGTAGAGGGAAAAGGAGTCTATTTCTGGCATCATAGAAAGCTACCTTAGGCAAAAACAAAGCTTCTTTAAGTCTGCAAAACCTCCAGGTACCCCAAAGTATCCAAAGGGAGGGACACAGACAGGCAGAAACAGAAAGAGAGGCCGGAGTCACAGGGCCTCCGAAGGCAGAGTCAGAAGGGGTTGGAGGGCAGAATGAAGGGGGGGGGGGTCCTTCAAGTCAGAGAGAAAGGCATAGGGTATTACATTGAAAAGTGCCAAAGGAGTTGGGAGCAGGGTTTAGGGGCATGTGAAAGTCACAGCTCACCCTCAAAAGACCTTCACACCTTTGGTGGGTATTCATCTAGTCTAAGACAAGGCAAGGAGATGAATAAGGTATAAGCTTCTAATGGCTAGACCACACAGGTTACATACAGCAAAGGATTCTAGGACCAGGAAAGTAACTTCTATAAATAGAACTATTTATGTGATTTAGACTATTCCTCTTTGCTTTGATTTCTATAGTTTGCTAAGTAGGAAAGCTTTCTCCTTAATAATCTAAGTTTCTCAACCATGAGGATAAAAGAGTGTTGTTTGTCATTTCCATGATGGGTGGAAATGGCCTCCAAGAAGAGGGTGTACATCCTTCTTTGATCAAGGAGATCCTAAAGCAGCTTCTGTGCTTCCCAACAGCTCCTGGATCAAAAGAATTGGTAGACAATAAGTCAGTGTACAAGAGATGCAGAACCTTCTTCCAAACTGCCTCCAAAGACAGTGATAGCATTCCTACTAAGAAACCAGAGTGAAGATCATTCCATAGGGCCAGCTGTCCTGATTTCATTCACACAACCCACTGTTCACTGAAGTTGGCCTGAGGTGAAGGTAGATTATGTAAGAGGAAGAAGAAAGAGATTACAACACAGCATACTCAGGTCAGAGGGAGAACCAAAAGACCTGCTTTGTCTGACTATGGAAGTGCCAAGTGACTCACTCAGAACGATGGTTAATCTTCAATGTTAACTAAGTTTTAAGTCACTGGATCAATTAGGCACAACTTTGGGTATTTCTTTGACAGTATTTCCAGAAATGATCAACTGAGGGAGATTAGGCATGGCCTGAAGGTAGGTGGTACCATACTACAGGATGGGGAGAAAAGGAGGAAAGGGAAGAAATTATCCCAGCACCAGTGTTTGTTGTTGTTGTTGTTGGGTGCTTGTTTGTTTGCTTTGCTTTATGGTCCACTATGGCATGAACCACTCTGCCCCCCACCACTATGACTGATGTGAAACTTTGAACCAAATATTCCTTCTTATCTTACACTGTTTCTATCAGATATTTTGTCACAGTGTTACAGGAGTAAATAACACATCCTTTAGTTTAATGGCCTTTAATTTAAAGTGAGTCTCAGACAAATATAATTCAGGACCCCAGAATGGACCCACATATCCCTATAAGCTCTTTCCAGGAGCTTACACTTACCAGATATAAGATGCCCAGTTTAGCTGGGTTGTAGATAAATGATGAATAACTGTTAATATTGCCATGTCCCATGTAATATTTGGGGCATGTTTATGTCATAAAAATTATTCCTTGTTTGTCTGAAATTCAAATGTAACATGAAGTCCTCTGTGTTCAAGTGCTAAATCTGGTAGCCAGCAGTACTTGTCATGTTTCAAGTTGTAAAAAATGGACAGTGTGATACACTGCTTGTGAAAATGGCCAAATGCTAGGATACCCCAAATGGTTGGCTGGGTTGCTCCAGGGTTTGTTCAGCCCTTCCTAAATGTGTAGCTGTACTTAGCAGCCATTTCTGGATCCCTGGTCCAACTAGTTTAACCAGAAGAATATTTCTTGTTCCATTTCCTGGCAATCCAAAGACAAGCTGTATACCACCACAGTGTGATAAATGCTGTGTGCTACTGAAGACAGTCCATACCCCTTTGGTTCACTCTGATTTCCTCAGTGCTGATTCCACCTTGAACAGAGAACACAGGGTCAGCCACAGTATCACTTCCAGATGTAGCCACATTATTGGAATCACTTCTGAGACATTAGGAAAAGAATAGGACAAACGTTTAAGAGGCATTTGAGATCACGTAGCATATGTATCTGTGAAATTGTGGCCAGTGGGGAACATGAAAAGAAATACAGATTTGGAGTCAGCAAGTATGGCTGTCAGTGGAAGGAACTGGCTCACATGTCATCCACAGAGGACGAATAGTGACAAATGAAAACTCAGCAGCCAGCAAAACTGGCTGGCAAGTAACAGTCAAAAGGAGCAGTGTGTTGGTGGGACTGTCTACACCACAATGCTCTGAATGATGGGCTGTAAATGCTTGGTTTGCTCTTTCTACCTTTGGGACATTGCCCATTGCTCAAAAACTTAGCCTATGTGAGGTCAGGGGCAGCTTGCTCCCTGGCTCACAAAGGAAAATGCTGTGGTTGGTTTATGGAAATTCTTCCCTGCTGAGTCACTGCAGCAAATGAGACTTGGCTGGGATTGACCCTTAGTCACCCTGTTCTGAGTCATTCCCATCAGTAGAGGACTATTTATCCAGGAACGTGACTACATGATCAGTATAGAAGCTCTTCAAATGTCGTCTAAAAACAGTTCTTTGAGGAACACTGCCAAAGGGCGCATACTTCAACAATTTGGTGACGGCCTTGCAATTAGAAAACGAAAGGTTTGAAAGGGCATCTGAGAATGGATAGAAAGAATAGAAGGAGGCAAAGCAGAAAAGCCTTTCACTTTTTTTTTTTTTTTTTAAATTTCAAAACCAATTTTTGCTTAATGTGCATTGGTAGCAACAACACAGGACATTGGTCCCCTGTTGTTTGATTTAGGTTTGATTCAAGCATTCAGGACACAAGCATGCTACCTGAGCAGGAAATGGGCAGTGTACTCAAGTCAATGGAACTTATGGCTGACTCTAGGACCTTGGGCTGCACCTCCATCAGTTGCTCTAGAGCCTTGGTAGCTTTAGCTTGGCCCTCATGGCCTTGGCATCGGTGACATCTTCATTAGGACTCTCTTATTGCTATACTTCTTGGCAAAACTCATGTTCCTCTGGATCCTGCACTCTACTGAAGGGTTTCATGTCTTTGTTTTTTTTATTTTATTTTTTATTATTATTATTATTTTTATTTTTTTATTAGATATTTTATTTACACTTCAGATGCCATCCCCTTTCCCCATTCCCCCCCTTAGAAACCCCCTATCCCATGCCCCCTTTTCCTTTTTGCATTTATACATTTTTTTTAAATAATGTTAGTCATAAGCGTTATAAGTTTGGAATTGTTCAATCAGAGGTGTAACCCACTGACCAACCTAGATATAACAACTATCTTTGACTGGTGGAGATACATGAATATCTGCCTCCCTGTCTCCCCCCTCTTTCTCTCTTTCATCACCTACCTTCTCCTATCCTTCTTCTCCTCCTCTTCTTACTCCTTTTCTTCCTCTCAGTACTCCTCCTACCTTAGCTCCTCCTACACATCACCCTTCCTGTTAAAATGAAACTTTTCTCTCAAAATACAATTAGAGCATAATTATGCCAATTTGTACCAGTGAGGTACAAGATAGTCCTAATACCCAGTCCATCATTTTGTTGACTAACCAGCACCTCTGTCATCTATCCTAACTAAAACATTTAGTTCTGAACCTGGCTTTAGGATGAATGTCAGCTGACGACTATCCACTCAAATCTTTTCTCTTACGGTAAATAGCTATAAGTTTTCAACCCCGTCAGAAATCCAGAATGACTGAGTTAACTATAATTGTGGGAAGCACAAAGCATAGCTTCTAAAACTTAGCCAATTTATAGAGACCTCTGAACACCTGAAAAGCCCCTATACTACCGAACGTTGGAGCATCAAATCTTCAGCCTTCTGGCCCAGAATCATCTGACAGACCTTGGTGATGCAGGATTATTAAGGATTGATTACTCTGTCTAGGCAGATATAATCAGTCGACTATTCTGCATGTGTGTCCTTTTCTGGACAGTAATTTGTCTGTAGAGAGAGAGAGGCAATTCTTGCCTAGTGGCTGTTACCACACAACTGGAGTAACTCCAAGGATGCTCAATTTCTTCTTAGAATCCACAACAGGAAGCTGTCAGGAGCAGACAGGTCTCTAATCAATATGAACATTAATATATAAATATTTGTAGTATTAGTTCTATGGACTTCTGATGTTTTGAAAACCAACTATCCATGTAAGGTAACCTGGACTGTTTTCCATTAACTCCTCTCAGCTATTTCTAAGTAAAATATGGAAAACACCCTAACAATAAACTCAAAAATATGAATTTGCTATAGTCCCTTAACTCATAGGTTAACCGTCCCAAATCAGTTAAAAAAGGGCTGGGTCTAGGCATTGTATTCCTAAATGTGTTATACAGGCACAATGCCCATGAGTATATCAATATTCATCTCATTTTTATATTAATAAGAGGCTCGTACCAATGAAAACCTTAAATTTGAGATCAAAGTAAATTTTGTACCATTTAAGAAATTATAACTTCATCTTGATTATAATTATACAGATTTCTACCAGTAGGTTATGGCTATGCAGTAAGTCCTAGCTAATCCCCCCTGTTCCAACAAAACCACTACTTGTCCCTAGAAAGACAGACCATTATTAATCACATTAGTCCCCAAGCTCAGGGAATAGGGGCACTGACTCTTCTTTAACTTCTTCAAGCTGATTAAGGGCGTTGAGATTTTAGAAGAGGGGTCGGGGGGGAGAGTAAGTTGATAAGCCTCTGATGCTGTGTCTTCACTGAATCCAGATGGAATTCCAGGACATCAGAGGTTTGGGCAGGTCTGTTCAGTATGCTTGATGAGTAGATACACCAAGGCTGTGTATTCTGCAATATACAATTCTCAGAACAAGTTTTAGTATCAAGAAAAAAAAAAATTTCCCACCCCCAGGGGGCTGACATTTTTTTTAAAAGATGATGGTTCTGAAGACTTTTTTTTCCCGCTTGTTAAAATTGGTTGTAGTATTTACGTTTCAGATTTTATCCCCTTAGCCTACTTCCTCCCACCACCCAGAAACCTATCCCATCCCCCTCCTCATGCTTCTATGAGGCAGTGACCACACCTACCCCCCTCACTATCCCCTCCCCGCCCTCACATCCCCCCCCACTGTGTGTTCATTCATTCATTTTTCATTCATTTTTTTTTATGGGACAGGGCCATCCTCCCCTACATATACCTCTGGAGTCTTGGGTCCCTCCCTATGTGTTCCCAGGCTGGTGGTTTAGACCCTGGGGGGCTCTGGTTGTTTGGTATTGTTGCTTTCCACCTGGGGTCAATAACAGATTAGGTGGCTGTACATGGGGTGAATACCCAGGTGGAAAGGTCTCCTGATGGCCCCTCCTTCAGTTTCTGTTCCATGTTTTGTTTCCCTATTTGCTCCCTTGAGCATTTTTATTTCTCGTTCTAAGTAGAACTGAGGCATCCCCTCTTGGTCGTCCTTCTTCATGAGCTTCATGTGGTCTGTGGGTTGAGTCTTCGCTAATCCAAGCTTTTGGGCTAACATCTGTGGAGATATGTTTGTGTAACTATCTTCTTTTGGGGTTTTTGGAAGATTACTTTCTTGCTTTTTCTAGGTTGTAGTTTCCCTCCTTGTGTTGGAGTTTTCCACCAATTATTCTTTGAAGTGCTGGATTTGTGTTGAGATACTGTGTAAATTTGGATTTGTCATGGAATATTTTGGTTTCTCCATCAATAATGATTGACAGTTTTGCTAGGTATAGTAGTCTGGGCTGGCATTTGTATTCTCTTAGGGTCTGTATGATATCGGTCCAGGATCTTCTGGCTTTTATGGTCTCTGGTGAGAAGTCTGGTGTAATTCTTATAGGTCTGCCTTTATATGTTACTTTGCCTTTTTCCCTTACTGCTTTTAGTATTTTTTCTTTGTTTTGTACATTTGATGTTTTGACTATTATATGGTGGGAAGTATTTCTTTTCTGGTCTAAACTATTTGGAGTTCTGTAAGCTTCTTGTATATTTATGGACATCTCTTTCTTTAGGTTAGGGAAGTTTTCCTCTATAATTTTGTTGAGGATATTTACTGGTCCTTTTAGTTGGGAGTCTTCCCCCTCATCTATACCTATTATCCTTAGGTTTGGCCTTCTCATTGTGTCTTGGATTTCTTGTATATTTTGGGTTAGTAGCTTTTTGTATTTTGCATTTTCTTTGACAGTTGTGTCAATGTTTTCCATGGTATCTTCTGCACATGAGATTCTCTCTTCCATCTCTTGTATTCTGTTGGTGATACTTGTGTCTATGACTCCTGATCTTTTTTTTTAGGTTTTCTATCTCCAGGGTATTGTCCCTTTGTGATTTCTTTATTGTTTCTACTTCCATTTTTAGATCCTGCATGGTTCTGTGAAATTCCTTTTCCCGTTTGGTTGCATTTTCTTGAAATTCCTTAAGGGATTTTTGTGTTTCCTCTTTAAGGGTTTCTATCTGTCTACCAGTGCTCTCCTTAAGTTCTTTGAGAGTGTTATTTACGTCTTTCTTAAAGCCCTCTATCATCATCATGAGAAGTGATTTTAATTATGATTCCTGCTTTTCTGGTGTGATGGGGTGTTCAGGGCTTGCTCTGATGGGGGAGCTGGGTTCTGATGATGCCATGTAACTTTGGTTTCTGTTGCTTACATTCTTGCTCTTGCCTTTTGCCATCTGGTTAACTCTAGTGCTGCCTGTACTTGCTGTCTCTGACTGAAGCCTGTCTTTCTAATTATCTAGCTTGTGTCTGATCTCCTAGGGGTCCAGATGTCTCTGTGATCTTTTCCAGCTTCACTGATTACAGTGATACCTCTAGGATGCCTCAGGATATGGTGCCTCCAAGGTAGTAGTCCAGCTAGGTGTCTGCTGTTCTGGGTGCAGTGTCTCCTCTAGAATATCTCAGGATATGTTGTCTGAAGCTCTGAGTTCATTTGTTCCTCTGTGCATCTGGATTGAGTGGACCTTCCAGTATGTCTCAGGTGGAATCCAGGGTCCACACAACAGCAGACCTGGCAGAGGTCTGATCTAGGCCTCAGATCTGAGAACTAGTTTCTAAGACACTGTCCAAGTTAGAGCGCCTGGGATCCCTGTCTCCTCTGGGTTCTTGGAGGTTGGGGGCAGAGCTGCCACCCAAGATCTGCTCAGTGCTCTGGCCTAGACCGGAAGGAACCAGTGTTCCAGGCCGGGAGTGACTTCCTGGGTCCTTTTGGTTCCCAGTTACTCCCTGTTTAGGGCGGGCTCTGCTGTCTGCTTACCTAGGATACTGCCTGAGTTCGAGTGCCTGGGATCCCTGCTTCCTCTGGGTTCTTGGATGTTGGGGGCAGAGCTGCCACCCAAGATCTGCCCAGTGCTCTGGCCCAGACCGGAAGGAACCAGTGTTCCGGGCCAGGAGTGACTTCCTGGGTCCTTTTGGTTCCCAGTTACTCCCTGTTTAGGGTGGGCCCTGCTGTCTGCTTACCTAAGATACTGCCTGAATTCGAGCTCCTGGGATCCCTGCTTCCTCTGGGTTCTTGGATGTTGGGGGCAGAGCTGCCACCCAAGATCTGCTCAGTGCTCTGGCCCAGACCGGAAGGCTTTCATGTCTTTGTTATCAGGGTTTCTTAATGTCACTTCTGTGCCATTTTCTAGACTGGTTGTATGTGGTACCGTTCTTGGGCATAGTCATATCTTCACATAACTCATAGTTCCTGAAGCATCCTGGATCAAAAGAACTAAAGTCATTTATATAACATATGACTACGCTTAAGATAAAGAAACCCCTCCACAGAGGGTAATGTTTATCCCAGAGGGAAAGGTCTCATGACCCCCTCCTCACTCCTAAACATCCAGCCTCTCAATGGAGGATTAAGATAGCTTGACAGGTGAAGGCACTTGCTGTGATCAATCCCCAGAACCCCAGTGCCTACAACTGACTGCTGCACGTTCTGCAAGCTATCCTCTAATTTCTACATAGGCTCCATGGTACTTGGGCATGCTCATAGATGTATATGTACATGCACACATGTATACACACACACACAATTTAATTTTAGAAAAAAAGAAAAAGCATTCCAGCACATAAACTCTGAGGGATACCTCCAGACCCATAGCAAAGGTATTTGAAGAAGCCATTAAGCTGCTTTGGCTAAGTAGACACGAGTCTGGTCTTATTTCTGGCTCATGCTCATGATTTCTGTCAATGGGACTTCCTGAGTTTCAATCTTTTCTTTCATCAGAATGGGTGAGATTTAGCTGCATGCTGCAGAAAACCCAGCAACAGTTCTTATCTGAAGAGGTTTAATTTTCTCAAGACTGTAACCTTCTGAGCTGGTACTGCAGCCCCGGATGGCATCAGCATCCCATCTCCTCCTTTGTTTACTCTCTGCCACCCTCAGCTTTCAACTTCCATCCTTGGTGTTCATTATCTTTCAGGGGTTAGAGGCTGCTCTTTTTCCAAGCTCACAAAAAGAGATATCGAGAGAAGTAAGCATCCTAGAAACTGAAATAGTAGCCACACATTGCATTCAATTGAAACATATCCCAGGGGTGACCCCTAGATGCAAGGGTATTGAGAAATGCACTATTGCACCAAATATGTGTCAACCTCAAACAAAATAAAAGTTCTGGCAATGCAGAAAAAGAGTGAAATGTATGCTTGGTCAGCAAACAGCAATGTCTGCTACACGAATAACACATGAAATGAGGCATATTCATGCTTCTATTCTGCTTTCCATTTGTCCTATGCTCAATAGACATTTATTGGTGGGTGAGTGTATTGTTCAGTGGTAGAGCTGTCATGAGTTTCTGGGCTCAATCTCTAGCACCAAAATAAAAACAAAATCTTAATATACATATATATACATATCATATAAACACATATTTACACACACACACACACACACACACACATATATATATATATATATATATATATATATATATATATATAAACATACATATATGTTATGATACAAACACACACACGCCTATCATATCTAGTCAGTCTTCTCCACACTAGGGGTATACTAATATCTATAAACAGGACTGTGACAAGATAGATGGATTGCCTTCAACCAATAGCTACACAAACTGATCCTGACACAGAGGTGTCACCTTTTACCATTTGGTGGAAAGCAGTGGCCTACAAGTGAGTGGTGGGTAAAGGATGTCTCAAGAATCAATTACATTGAATTGTAAGTTCTACCTGGTACATTACCCCTCACTTCTCTAGCTTGATTGTTTTAGAATGTCTGTCCTCTGCTCTGAACCCCGAGGAGACTATCTTGGAGAGCACAAGGTAAGGTCATGGTTCCAGAGCTTTCTGTGACCTGCTGAGTAAACTGACACTCTCTCACTCATCTGCAGAGCAGTTCTGACAGTGTTAGATTCCTGGAGTGCCATTCCAGGCAGTGTGTCTGTCTTCATACTGCTACTTAAATAAAAGCCTAGCTGAGAAGTCTGGAACCTGCAAGTATCATGGCTGCCAGGATGAACCAGTACAAGCCTCTTAGAAAGCAATAGAGAGACACATAGCAAAAGCATGTGAGCCTCACACCCACTAACAAGGGCTCTGGCTTTGTTTCTGGGAACCAGGTCTAGCAAAACTGTCCAAACTATAAAAAGCCTTCAGGCAGCAAGAGGTTCCACTGTGGCCTTTGGTGTAATAACACACCAGAGGAAGCATCAAATATTGCTTAGGAGAATGGTAGAGCACACAGTAAGGAGAGGTTAGACAGTGTCTTCCTTAGGGTTTCCATTGCTGTGCAAGATACCATGGCCACAGCCACCCTTATAAAGGAAGACATTTAACTGGGGCTGGTTTACAGTTCCAAGGTTTAGTCCATATTCATCATGGCAGGCAGCATGATAGAGCTCAGGCAGACCTGGTGCAGGAGAAGGAGCTTCACTGAAAGTTCTACATCTGGGTCAGCAGACAGCAGGACAATGAGAGACACTGGGCCTGGCTTGAACATCTGAAACATCATGCCCAGTGACATACTTTCTCCAACAAGGCCACACCTCCTAATAGTGACACTCCCTGTGAACCTATAGGGGGCATTTTCATTCAAATTACCACAATCAGCTACACATTGCCATAGTTAGGAAGAGAGTCTCATCAGGAAAGACACGTATGTGAACATTTAAGTGAAACCTAAAAAAATGTAATCTTAAAATCAAGCTATCCCTAAACATTTTAAATAGACCCCCAAAGCAGAAAGTATTGATGGTGTGATAATGGGTGATCAGATATAAAATGACTTGTTCTCTTAGTCATCAGGTTTCTAAGTCTCTTGACATGAGATGAATGGGAAATAAGTTCATGATTTTCAAAAGGAAAGGAAAGGGCTTGGTGAACAGGTTAGCCTCTCTGGTGTGGCATATCAGTTCTGAAGGGAAATAAAAAATCACAAACCAGGACCAGGCAAGTGCGTCTATAATCTCAGTACTCAGGAGACTGAAAGCAGGAGCATCGTGAGCTTGAGGCTAGCCTGGACTACATAGAAGGACCCTGTGTTCTTACTTTTCTGTCCTCTTACCTGTCAAAAAGGTCTATCAGCCATGCAGCTTAGAGGAAAGGCAATAGACAGGAAGAAACGGAAAAGGCGATACCGATTTTAAATCTAGATGGACTTGTTGGGGCTTGTTTATTATAATCTATACCCGATGATTTAACAGAATTTAAGGAACTTCTTAACAAAGAAAATGTTAATTAAAAAACCTGCTGGGCTAAAGAGATGGCTCAGCGGTTAAGAGCACTGACTGCTCTTCCAGAGATCCTGAGTTCAATTCCCGTCAACCACACGGTGGCTCACAATCATCTATAATGGGATCTGATGCCCTCTTCTGGTGTGTCTGAAGACAGCTACAGTGTACTCAAATAAAATAAAATACAGTGTAAATAAAATAAATCTTAAAAAAAAAAATCCTGCTTCCCTGAGGTAAGTAGTATGGTAACAATCCAGATTTACAGGCCAAAAGAGTCCTGGTTTCCGTATGATCATTTGGGCAAGCTAAACAAAACCTTTGCTTTCAGCCCAACTGCAATCATTTCACCGTTCAGAAAGTTTGGAAAGGACTAGGAGGTTTGACCTTGTTGGAGGAGATATGTCATTGGTGGTGGGCTTTGAAGTTCCAAAGACTCATGCCATTTCCAGGGTGTTCTCTGCCTCCTGCTTTCCCTTAGAGATGTGAGTTCTCAACTCTTCCTGTGCCATGTCTTTTCTCTGCCATCATAGACTAACCCTCTGAAACCATAAGCACAGTTAATGCTTTTTCTAAGTGGCCACGGCCATTGTGTTTTTATCACGGCAAGAGAAAAGTAACTAAGACACAGAAGTTCATGTTACATAGCAGGCAACCATATAGCACCTAACCATTAAAAAAAGGCAGAACACAGAAGGTAGTAAATACAGGCTGAGACGAAATGGGTTCAAGGGTTTTAGTTCCAATAGAGGAGACCGAACATGGGCAAAATAGAGTTTTATGCCTGTTCTGGAGGCTGTTTCTCATGTTCATGACTTCTTCACGTCTAGGACCTCAACATTAGGAAGCATAGAAGTGGAGTCTGTGAATCAGACAGCCATTGTGGAACTTCCATGCGTATTTTCTGTGCACCTACACTTACATAAATGTTTGCATATCATTTCCAAAAGTTTGTGGACTTTATCAGCCCAAACTGTACATTGGCTTTTTATTACAGTGAGACTATAATAATGAGTAAATATTGCTTGCATTTCACATTCTCAGTCTTTGAGCTTTAACCGTCATGACAAAATACAGCATGGGAAGCATTGTTTCAACTGCACAGATGATTTCAGAGAAGTCATGGATCCAAATCAGGAGGTGGACAGATCATAGCAACCACCTCTGCTCTTCCAAATACTGACTGGCACAGCTATTGTGGTAGTTTGAATGAGAATGGTCCCCACGGGCTCATATTTTTAAAAACTTAGTCACCAGAGAGTGGAAATGTTTGAGAAATAGAAGAACTAGGAGGTATGGCACTGTTGGAGAAGGTGTGTCACTGGGAGTGGTCTTTGAGGTTTCAAAAGCCTATGCCAGGTCCAGTCTATCAGTATCTCTGCCTGCTGCCTATGGGTTAGAATGTAGAACTCTCAGGTACTTCTCCAGAGACATGCTTGCCTGTCTTCCGCCATGCCTGGCTCGCCACCATGATGATAACAGACAAAGCCTCAGAAACGGTAAGCAAGCCCCCAGTGAAATGTTTCCCTTTATAAGAGTTGCTGTGGTCATGGCATCTTTTCCCAGAAATAGAACAGTAGCTAAGACAGGTGGAAACCACTTATCACCTTACCACTACTTCTCAGAAAAGAAAACAGGCCTTAAGAGGTAAAGGAGTTTGTTTAGGGCCATGTGGACCACACGTGGAGAGCTGAGTGGGACACGTTCGCAAGAAAAGTTTTGAAGCAAAAACTAAAACCTGGTTTGCTACCAAAGTTCTTGTTTCTCCCTCACAGGATGTGGAAAAAAAAAATGTTGAACTTGGCCCCGGACTTTGGTTTTGTTTGGTTGTTAGCATGACTAGAGAATCCTGAAAGATCTGAGCAGGAGCTGAAGGGGATGTACTTTCAAGAAATATACACCAGCCTGGAAGTTTTGAAGGCAGGGTCAAAGTTTGGTGTCTAGCTGAGCACAGACAACAGGACAAAGGGAGATAAACATGCAGCGGGCTCTCAGGTTTACTGGAATCAGCAGTGTGTCCTTGTGCAATCAATCCATCAATGGCCTGTAACACACCCAGCATGCTGTTAGACCCAGTGAAAGAGTAGGTGATTCATTTGTTCGTGGTCAAAGACACACACACACACACACACACACACAAAAAAAAAAAAAAAAAAAATGAACGAAGGGTCAGCAGCAGCCACACTGAGCACAAACATTCTCCTCAGAGTATTGGCCTCCAGAGTCAACACTTTCTTCCACCATGGAAGTTATGAACAAAGACAACAAGGTTTTTATTCATGCAAGAGAATATTCCTCAGAGGGCACATGATTAGCAACACTACCCTGTGTTCTTAAAATTTGCCAAAAGGCTAGATAACATATTAATTACTACTACCTCCAAAGTAAAAAGAAAACAAACAAAGAAAAATAAACAAACATAAATGGCTGAGGAAACTTCTAGAAGCAGTGGATAAGTTCAAGCACTGTTTCGACAATGGCTTCATGGATGTACACTTACATTCAAATACATCAAGTTGTCTGAACTATATCTCTGAAGCTCATGCAAGTCAATCATGCCTTCAAATATGGCTGAAAACAAAATGAAGTAGAAGCTGGTCAGAGAGGACGAGACATTGAATGACATTGAATGACTGTACTTGCGTGAAGTGTACAGAATAGGTAAATCAATAAAGACCATGAATCAGCCTGCCCACCCCCCCCCCCCCCCCCGGTGCCTCTGTGAGTTAGGGGATTAAGTGGTTACATCTAATGAGTAGGTGACTTGGGGAGGGTTAATAAAAATGTTCTAAAATTGACTGTGGTGTCAGTTTAACACATATAATGAACTAGTGTTTGAATTGAATACATTTAAATGAGTGGCTTGGATGATATGAGAATTACATTTCAGTGAAGCTATTTTTAATCAAGAAAAATAAACTATTTCCAAATGCCTCGTTTGGAAACATGTTTAAGACAGTGATAATACTTTGGTCTCACTACATTTTAGAGTGGAAGTGGTATTAATTACTGTGATTAGCAGGCTTGGTGCCAAGAACATGAAGCTGGTTGCAGAATTCAAGTTCACTGTCGGAGGATAAGCATTTGCCAACAGTAAGGACAGTCAGAAATAGGGCTGTGTGTCAAGATTCTGCTTCTCACATCTCAGTTGGTAAGGCTTTCTTTGTATTTGCATATGAATCTCACCACTAACATTGAATATACAAAATACGGGGCAGAGGGAAAGATAGGTTTGGCTAAGTTATAAACTTTCATGGCAAAATATCACAACCTATCCACCTGAGACTTATGGGACCTCTAATGGGTTTTTTAGCATGTTCTTGGAGCCTTGGTATTCATCCATCTCATGAAATATATAATATTGATTATTTCAAAAGGGTTGCATGGAGGATTTAACAGATCATATCTATGAAGTTTGGCACAGGATAAGCCCTCAAAATAGTAACTATTATTATTATTTTTAAATTTTGAGGCTGCACTTCCCAGCTTAATATGTATATGTTCAAATATCTAATCAGTTAAAAAAATTATAAGCATGTGGAATAATTCTCCCTGAAATGTTCTCCATGAATATATTCCATTTATCAGTAGTCCAACATGTAACTTAACAGACTCTCTTCTTTTGAGTTCAAATCAGCACTAAGATTCAAAGATCCCTGGGCCTGTTGTAAGTGGGCACTCCCTGTAAAGTTCAGAACTTATGGTCAGTTTCACTGAAAACAGAAATACCCCAAATTCTTTCCTAATAGCAGAAAGAACACTTAGATATATCCCACCCATCTCTTGGTCTCGTTTTGAGCTCATATAATACATATAAAATAAGAAAGACAGAAACAACCCTTTAGAGGCGCCAGTCCCCAATTCCCAATGCATTAAAGAATTGTTCAGGAAGGAAAAGTGTAGTCTCACATGCTCAACTGTCTCCACAAAGCAAATAACCTAGAAACAAAAATTCTTACAGCCCCAGTAACGGTGATGTTTGGCATTTTACTCATCCCTTACCAGGGATGTGGTAGGTCTTGTTTGGTGTTTGTTTCTAAAATCTCACCCGTATCCAGTGACAATTTATCCAAACAGGTTCTACTGTGATGTACCAATCCCTGAGAAGGTGCATTTAGCTTCCTCTAGCTCTTTCCTCTCAGAAGCTTTCTATAGCCAGTGCTGAGCAGACAAGAACACCACCATCTTCACAGGGTTCTGAAGGGGAAAACACAGCCGAGTTTTCTCTGTAAGGCTCCTAACTTTAGCCATGCTGTTTGCCTGTCTTTGGCAAGGAGGAGTGTTCCACTACATGCATGTTGGTAAGTCTTTAAAATGCTACCTGTATGTGTCGTCATGACAAGGTCCAAGCCTGCAGTAAAAGCCTTTGCTGCCATCTAGAAGCTTGTGTTTTCTTGGTTATTGATAATGTTTTATGTGATTTATGTGAAAAGGACATAAATTGATACCATATGCTTACAGCACAGATGCATATTCATTATTAACTAATTGTTAATTAATTGTTAATATATTAATTCTTTTTCTTGTTGCAATAAAATACCCAATAAAAGCGAGTTGAAGAAAGGTTTTGCTTTAGCTCGCAGTTTGAGGGTACAGTGCACTATGGCAACAGGAGCTGGTCACATTTCACCTACAATCGGGGAACAAAGAGATCAATGCTGGTGCTTGCCTCACCTGCTCCCTTTAATCTAGGACCGCAGCCATTGATGATGTGATCCACATTCAGAGCAGGCCTCTCCTCCTGAGTTAAACTTTTCTGGAAACACTCTCACAGAAATGCAATAGAAATGCATTTCTATTGTGATTCCAAAGTTAACCAAATTGACAATGATGGTTAATGGTCACAACATATACAGCTACACTTATCCAGGTTATCAAATTAAACAAAGTGTTATCAGAGAGGGATTCTTCCAAGAATCCTAGTTATTTCTTTGGAAGTAGAGCTTTTAACTGTGAGCATATACAGAGGTTGAAGCAAGGAGAAGGCTTTAAAGACTAAAATGAGGGGAGTTACATCAGGTATTTTGAAACAATAGTCCCTGACTATAAAGATTGATACAAGTGAGTCAGTCAGTATTGAACCCAGTTGCTTCAAAGAGGCCCCTGCAGAAGCATTTTTTTGGTGTGGGACTCTGATGGCCTGTGGGTGAGCTTGTGCTTCTGGTGGGTTCTTTTGTGTTGGCCATTTTCAAGAAACCATGTGCCTTTTCTTCAGAACCTACTTTATTTAGGGCTTATGTTTTTTTTTTTGGTTTGGGGGTTTTATTGTTGTTGTTTTGTAGGATCGGCACAAGCAGCTCTGTTTTGGCTCCAACAATAATCCTATTTCTTTCACACATTAATTCCTTGAGGCACTTATTTTTATGTAACTCATCCAATTAATAGAGGTCACACAGGAGGACCTTATATAACTTTGACTCTGGGGACAAGGCGAAATCTCCACACAGTGCCTGACACTGCCTCTGAGCCTTGCCCTCCCCCTGGATATCTTGGATTGTCACATCAGCTCTTGGTTTATGTGGGAGGTATCCAACTCCTAGTCTCTAGCCTGAATGCAGACACTGGTACTTGGCCTCTACTGAATGCAGAATGCTGGTACTTGGCCTCTACAGTCTTGGCCAACACTGGACATTTAAATTTTTGTTCCAATTGTCATTTTTCAATCTTGACATCTCTGTATTAACATGTGATGCACACATGCATGCTCTCTCCTCCAGAGCTCTCTAAACCACCATTCTAATCTATAGGCAACTCAATGTATTTAATGAGGAATGTTCATGAATGAGTCTGAGATAGCATGACTATACATCCCACTCCAAACAATGGCAATAACTCTACTCTTCTCTAGAAAATATTTTCTAATTTCTTGTTTCCATTCAAACATGTCACAGAGTGCATCTATTAATGAGAGGCATGGAGTTGGTCCAGACTCGGGTGGTTTAGGGTACATGTGCAGTAAAATAAACTGTGTTCTCTAAGTAAACTTTCTTGGCAACACTGCCCCCATTTACCATCTTATGCCTATACATATTTCGGTATAAGTATGATTAAAATTATATCCATCATTGGATAGGATGTACGCAATAAAGAAACTTAAGTTTGTCAATAAAAACAAAAAACCCATCCCCTTCCCTTAGAAACCAGCATTTCTTTTTTCTGTGTCCTATGAGAGGTACTAAGCAGTAACATCCTGCTCTCTCTCTCCTTTATTTTAAATTTATTTATTTTATTATTCTATGTGTTTGTTTTGTGAGGATACATGTATGTACCATGTGTACCTAGTATACATGTGTGTACCTAGTATCTTGAGAGGTCAGAGAAGGTGTCAGATTCCCTGGGACTGAAATTATAAATGATTCTGAGCCACCAAGTGGGTGCTAGGAATTGAACTTGGATCCTCTACAAGATCAACAAGTGCTCTGAACCACTGAGCCAACTCTCCCCAAACCCCTGCTCCTGAGCTCTTGTAGCTCAGGTAGGTCACTGCTCTCTTTCAGGGCATCTGACCAGTACTTCTTTGTTTTGCTTCTGAACAAAATCATTTGCTACTTTACTATTCATGGTGCTTATTCAATTCTATGAATATGACATTTGGAAATATCTGGTCCATATTGAAACCACTGGTGACAAAACTGTCTTCCCAATGGATATCCATACCATGAATTTACTCTTTAACTCTAAAGATTTCCTTTTATGTTTGTGTCTTTGTTTGTTTTAGTCTGTTTTCCTTTTATGGTCAGAGCACATAAGATCTACTTTCTCAACAAATTATTAAGTAGACAGTGTGTAATTATTCATCATAGGTCTGATACTGTGCAGTCTCTAGAATTTTTTTTTGCATAAGTGAAAATGTATACCTTTTGAACAATCTCCCCATTTCATCTTCCTAAACACCCAGAAATCCACAAATCCTTATCTCTGATTCTATACATCTATTTTAAACACCATGCAATTAAGATATTGTGCTATTTTTTTCTATGTATGGATAAATTCACTTAACCTAATATCTGCCAGGTCCATCCACATTGATCAAATGGTAGGATTTTACTCTTTCTGTGGCTGAATGTCAAGCCGTTTTGTAGCTAGATCACATTTTCTGTATTCATACATCACATCTCGATGACACAGGAGTGATGCTAAATCCTCCAGATGCTGATTTTAATTCTTTTCTATATAACCAGGAATAGGCTTGCTGGAGTGAGTGGCTCTGTTTTCCAATTATTTATTGTGATAAAATACACAATAACATAAAATTTATCATCTGAGCCATTTTAAACATACAGTTTGGTGACATTAACTACATCAACATTGCCACATTGTTGCGGTAATCTCAGAACTATCCATCTTCAGACCTTTCATCTACAGAGCAGGGACTCTGTTCATTAAACAATGCCACCCTCCTCCAGCCCCAGGAAAAATCATTTCTGTCTCTGTTATTTTATATCTAATATAAGTGGGATCAGATGTATTCATCTTTTTTTGTGACTGGTTATTCCACTAAGCATAATGTCCTCGATATTCATCCATATTGTAGAACATGTTAGAATTTTCTTCCTTTTAATGACAAAAAAATTCCACTGTGTGAATGCAATGCATTTTGCTTGTTCATTCCCCCATCAGTGGGCCCTTGCCCATACCTCTTAAAGTTGGGAGATACACACTAAAATCACAGTTATGAGACTATATTCAAGGCTCAAGAAGTTTGATGCATAGGGCCTCACTGAATGGTAGAAATCATCATTGGGTTTAAACTGCTGCTGTCACCTTCAGAAAGAGCTCATAAGTCTCCTCCTGGCTCTACTTCTGCCTATCCTGGGCATTTCACCCATATATGTTACCTTGTGCACCCTTGTATGATTAGAAATAGCCGCCCCTGCTCTATGTAAATTCTACATGGGATTTTTATTTTGTTCAATGTCTTGGGTCATACATTTCTGCTGTACTTCTATGGGATGGTTCTCAGGCTCTGAGAAACCAGTCCAGAAAACAAAAACAAACAAACAAACAAACCATGTGAAAATTCTTACTTGAACCTCACTACATCACTATATACACACCACAATCTCTACTTCACTCCAGGCATCCAAAAGGCTTAGATCTCTCAGGAATGATATCACTGAGTGACTTATTAGCAACCCCTAGGATATTCACCCTTGAAGGAACAGAACCAATTTTCCTTTATCAGAGTTGGTCCTCAGTGGTCCAAGATGGCACTGGCAGATAAAAGTCATGATTTTAGCTTTCTCATATCTTAATCTTTAATCTGGGCTATACTTAATCCTCAGAAAATAGTAAAAGACTTCTAGCAGAATAAGTTTTCATGAACTTCTCTTGGTAGCCTATTCAGATGTTTAGCATCTGTATCAGGAATGTCTTCATATTTAACTGTAATTGTTTGAATAAGAAATGTCTCCATGGGATTTATATATTTGAATACTTCATCCCTAGTTGGTACCACTGTTTGTGAAGGTTATGGAACTTGTATGAGGTAGAGGTTGCTGGAGAAAATAAGTCACTGGGGGCAGGTCTTGAGGTTTTATAGACTGATCCCACTTTCTGTTCTCTGTCTCAGCTTTCTGTCTATGGATAGAAATCTGACCACCCAACTTCCTGCTCTTGCCCCCATGTCTTTCTTGCTTCCATGGATGCTATCCTTTAGAACTGCAGGCCAACATAAATCCTCTCTCCAATTCCTTTTAGTCAGAATATTCTATCACAACAACAGATAAGTGACTAATACGTCAACTACAAATCTTACAGAATAATTGAGAAACATTTCCTCTCAGTTGGTTCATAGGAAAAATACAAAAGTATTATTTACTGTCTCTGTCTCTGTCTCTGTCTCCTATAAAACGAGCCTTTATGGATAAAAATTATGTCACTAAGTCACCATTCATTCTTTTCTTCTAACCAGTAAATTTTATCCCTCAAAACTTTAATTATTCTTGACATTCTTGCTGGAGTTTGAGTTCTCTGCATCTATATGAATTCATCTACCCCAAAACTAGCTGCAGAATTCTAGTTGAGCAGCTCTAAATATAATGAAAATTGCTTCAGTTTCTAATTGTGTAATCTACTTTTATACTTGATTTTGAAACCAGGACACTGTATTGCTGACTCATGATCAGCCCAGGGTATGCAGGATACAAAGATCCATCTTCCTTATTATGGCTCATCATAGATTTGAAAGGTTGGGTTTTTCCTCTGCAGATTGAGCACTCTTTCCATATTAGTTAGTCAGCCCTGTAACTGCCATAATTAAATACCTGAAGCAATTAAGTCACAAATAAAAGGGCTTATTTTGGTTTGTGCTTCTTGGATTCAGGTTTAAGGTCAAGTAGCCTATTGCTTTGGATCTACAATAAGGGCAGTCAACCCTGGCAGTAAAGTTTGCAGAACAGCAAATACTTGATAAAAAAAAAAAAAAAAAAAAAAAAAAAAAGGAAGGAAGAGAAAAGAAAAAAGAAAAGAAAAGAAAAGAAAAGAAAAGAAATCACTCATGAGTCAAACAGAGGGAAGTCTATCCAGAGTCCTACAGTCTTCCAGGAGAGCATGTCCCATGACCTAAGCACCAGCCATAAGGTCCTACTTTCTAACAAGGCACCTCCACAGCACTTCCTAATGGTATACTCTGAGGATGGAGCCTTCAGTACATGGATTTTTGGAAACACTCACCCAAAACTTAGCAATTCATCTTTCTGAAATTTTCTTTTGCTGATTTCTCTCCATGTCTCTAAGTAACCAGAGCCATTTTGAATTCTAAACTGATAGCAAGGGACTGATTGCTATTGTTCCCATCTGTGCTTGATGTAGTCATGTGGCATTGATGAGCTGTGCTCTCTCCTCCATCTCTGCATTACTGAGAACTCCCGACCAGCCTTAGTGATGACCTTGGTATTTCATTTATGACTCCTTCCAATCACTTATTCAGCTCAGTCTTTTGTGGGCCTACTTCCTTGCTCACTATACTGTGGTTCTAAGAATATCAGCTTTACCTGAAAGAGTATGAGAAACACCTTTCTCCATACCTGCTGAATCAAACTCTCACATTAGAATCACATCAACTGATTCACAGGAAGATTTGTGTTCAAAGGCTACTTATTTATGTTGTCCAGTCTTATTGATAAGGTTGTTTTTCTTTAAATGAAATCTTTCTCCAAATTATAGTTAACAGCATCTTAATTTCTATGTTAACCTATTACTACTCAAGCAGTCAGTTCTAGCTGAGTTGCTGTTTTATGAGACAAATTCTTTAGAAGTAACACATAGTTCAGATGAAAATTCAGTATTTGCCAATGAACTGAGTACAAGATAGTCCTTATCTTCAAATGGCACAGACTGGTAGTTCTGATGTTCTCTGGCCCAGTAGGATAACAATACCTCACAATAATACAGCATGTGTTTCAAATAGCCACAAAGTAGGATTTAGAATGTTCTCACCACAGAGAAATGATGAACATGTAAAGTTACCAATGAAGTAATGCCCTAGTTTGAACACTGCACTATGAATACATACCAAACATTACATGATACTCCACAAATATGTATAACTATGTGTCAGTGTAGTTTTAAAAGGATAACACTAGGACAACCTTCACCAGCAAATCAATCACCAAACCTATCTCAATTCCATTTCATAAATCTGTTTTTATGGTGATATTTAGGGCCAGTCACTGTTCTATCTTCTGTTGACTCTAGTTCACTCTTACAATTGATTATCTTTCTTTTTCTCTTTTCCTTCCTTTTCTCATTTCTTCATTCTTCTCTTCTCTTCCCTTCCTGCCTTTCCTTTAATCTATATTTGTTTTTCATACAATGATGCTAGCATTTAAACCCATCTCATTGTGCACACTGCAAACACACCCAGCTACTGAATCACTACCAACCCAAGTCCCATTTCTCTCTCTTACACCATTACTTTTTTATTTCATCAGTGCCTCACAAATGGAATGTGTGCTTGCCCTCTCCTTTCCAAACTATAACTTAGTATATTTTTGGTGTTCACAATTGGGATGATACTACTGGCTTTTGAAAGGTTAGAGGTCAAGAACACTGCTAAATATTCCACAATACTCAGGACACCTACTATAAGAAGTTGCTTGATCCAAAAAGCTACAGTGTGAAGTTAAGAACCCTTGTACTCAATCACTCTACCTCATTCAACACTGAGTCACTGATATGATGTAGTATCTATGATGTTACCCTAGTTATAGATAAGGCCTTTAAGGAAGTAATTAAGGGAAGCCATAATAGTGGGCCCTTAGCCAATGGGATAGATATCCTTGTACAATGATGTTCTAGAAGTGCTTGCTCTATATTTGGGGTCACATGAGAAGATGGCTAGTTGTAAGCTAATGGAATTGCTGCCATCAGAATCTGATTGTGCTAACGCCCTGGTCTTGAACTTCCAACATCTTAGGATAATAAGAAAACAGGATCTATTATTGAAGCCATCCAATCTGTTATATTTCCCTGCTGAAGCCTAAGCAAATGAAAACGATATCTACCTTAAATAATAATCTGCCACCAAAACGCCCATCATCTGGTGAGCAGTTACATAAATGTCAAGTGGCCTTGTAGAAGATACTCAAACGAGCACTAATACTTGTTGCAACAGGAGTGAACTGTATGTTACACGAAGAAGCCTACTGAAAAAGGCAATTTATTACATGGCTTTGTTTTTATGAGATTCCCATGAAAGGCAAGCCCACAGAGACAAAACGTAGATTAGTATTTGCCTGAGGCAGGGGGAGGGAACTGGATTGACTATAAACGGCTTGCAAAGGATTTTATTGGGGTGATGAAAGTGTTCCAAATCTGGTTCATGGCAATGGTTGCACAATTTGGTAGATCACCAAACAGCACACTTCAAGTGTTTAACTTTTATGGTATGTAACATATATCTCAATCAAGATGTTTTAAAAGGAAGTTATTAAATTCAATTAAAAAGATAGTTCAGAAGAAACGTATTCCAAAATCTCCCTGTTCCCCTTTCGCTTCAATTTCCAGCAATTTCCCAGCTCCCACCTACAGCAGAACTCCTCCAGAGCGTGTTCAAGTGAACTCACTTCTATTCCCACCACCTCCTCTTACCAGCCCACTCCAAACCGCCCCTCCCCCCACCGCCGACTGATGCTTGTCTCATTACACCATAAAAGCTTTAACATTGCCTGATATGATGGGAAATTCTCAGGCCTTAGTTACCTCCAGCACTTTCTACAACCTTGGCTTTAATCCTCAGACCTCTACATATCTGCACTCACTCACGTGGTCTTAATCCCTAGTGGCTCCCCTAGTCTTTACCAAAAAGAATGGGAAACTGGAGACAAGGCACACATCTTAAATCTTAAGGTTGCTTTCAAATAACACCGCATGCACACTGAAGAGTCCCACTTCATGCTCCCCTGAACTCCAGTTGCCTGAGCTGTATGAATCTGTGCGGTAGCTGAGGATGTCTGAAGTTAAAGCTGTCCAGCGCTGAGCTCATGGCTTCCTCACCCTCCACCTGTGTGGGCCTCAAGCCTCCACACCCACCTCCATGTTCCCTTGTCCCTTTCCTCCAGGCCTCTTGTTCCATCCCCACTCCTTTCTTTCTAGTTTCATAGCCTATCTCATCTCTCAAAACCAATTAAAGACACAAATGCATTAAAAACTAGGTTCTGTATATGAGAAACAACATGTGATTTTTTTGGTCTTTTATGAATCTGAGTCACCGCCCTTAATTTTATTTAGTACTTTCCACATGCATCTATTCTTTCGCAAATTTCCTAATTCCAGGGTTTTTTCTTTTTCTTTTTTTATTGATTATTCTATTTACATTTCAAATGTTATCCCCCTTTGTTCCCCTCTGCAAACCCCCTATCCCACACTTCCCATCCCCCTCCTACCTGCCTCTATGAGGGTGCTCCCCCACCCACCTACCCACTCCCTCCTCACTGCCTTAGCATTCCCCTACACTGGGATATCAAGCCTTCACTGGACCAAGGTCCTCCCCTCCCATTGATGCCAGATAAGGCCATCCTCTGCTACATATGCAGCTGGAGCCATGGGTCCCTCCTTGTTTTCTTTATAGTTGAGAAAAATTCCACTGTATGCATATCCCACATTTTCATTATCCATTATTCATGCACTCATCTGTGATGGACATCTACTTTAATATTCTACTTTTTTTGTTATTGTGAGCAAAGCAGTGATAAACATGGATGCAAGGTATGTCTGTGGAAGGATACAGAGTTCCTCAGGTGTATGCCCAAGAATCGGAGAGCCGAGTCATATGAAAGTTCTATTTTTAATTTTTCTTTTTAAAACTCTCCGCATTAATTTCCACTATGGCTGAACTAGTGTACACTCCCACTAGCCATGAATGGATCTCTCTTACCCTACATCCTCTCCAGTATTTATAGTCGTTTGTTTGCTTGATACTAGACATTCTGACTAGGGTAAGGTGGGATCTCAAATAATGCAAATTTTTGTGGTAGCTAAGGATTCTGGACACTTACAACTATTTGTTGATCATTTGTATTTCTTCTTTTTGAGAACTGTCCTTTTTATTATCCCATTTATCAACTGGCAGTTTGAGGTGTTTAATTTTTTGCAGTTCTTTATAAATTCTATACATTACACCCCCATCTGAAGTATACCTGGCAAAGAATTCCTCCCATTCTGTAGTATCTTGTGTGGTCTGCTGGCAGTTCCCCTTGCTACACAGAAACATTTTGATTGCACAGATTTCCGTTTGTTAATTCTTAGGGCTAGTTCCTATGCTGTTGTGATTTTATTCAGGAAGTTTATGTCTACATCTATGTCATGGAGTTTGTTCCCTATGCTGTCCTCTAGCATTTTTAGTTTTTAAATTAAAGTTATTTGATTCACTTTGAATTGATTTTTTTTTTTGTACAAGGTAAGAGATGTGGACCTGATTTCATTCTTCTGTGGGTAGATATTAGAGTCATCCTTAATGTCATACCCTGCCTTGTCCCGTCTTCAGCAAATCTAGTTTGATCTTATTCAAACGATATTTTCAACCTAGTCGCTGTCACCCTCCACTAGTCCCCATTTGCCCGAGCTGCCATCATGTCACACCTGGACTCTTTTTTCCCTCCACTTTGATCCTCAGAACCAGCCAATATTGTTAAAATGTTGGTAGGCTGCCACCAGTAGAGGTGACGGTGCATTTTGGGAAGAAAGATGGAGACTCTCCTGAGATGCCAACTAGCTGCTGGGGAGAAAGACAAGAAGAATATGATGGAGACAGATCACAGAAGACACAGGAGTAGATAATGTAGGGAAGCAGGCGAGGCCCTGAAGGAGATGGATTTACAGTCTCTTTAATAACTGGAAAGAGATTCCTCCTTGGGCTGAGGTTTAGAGAAACCTCTGGATGGGTCAAAACCAGAAGCTAGGCATGGTTATCTGGGAAGCAGGGATTCTCTACCAAGAGCAGATAACACAAATCTCTCCTGATCCTGGCCATGCACCCAATATGGCAGTGGGGGAGATAGAAACCAGACGAGTCCCAGTTAGTGCTCAAAAGAAAGGAGAGGTTCCCAGATCAGAGTGTCAGTCACCCCTAAACCACCTTCTTATTGCTCATCTGAAAGCTGTGTACCTAATCTCTAATCCCCAAAGATGACATGAGGTGGCCCGATGAGCACAGAATTAAATCATTTGAGAGCCAATCTGGAAAGTATATTGCTAGGCCAGACCCAGCAAGCATATATTCTAGAGGGAAGATTCTTAGAGGAATCTCAGCCAATGACCAAGGACTAACTGAGATCCCTGTAGCTATGACAGCTGATAGTCTTAGAATCTGACCAGGTAATGGCCAGAGCAGGAGGCTGTAGGGCCAGTCAGGAACAGGTGCCAAAGGAGATAGACATTCCAGCTTTCCTACAACAGATCCACTTCGAGTGAAAATTCTGTAGCTCAGTGGTAGCTAGCCACACAATGGCTTCCATGCGGTGACTATGATGTAGCCAGAGTCCCCATTTACCAGCCAGATACCCATCAACCCACATTCTTCAGGGTAGCATACCCTGCCTGGGAACCCCTAGCCCTCTCCTCCTCAGCCTCTTCTCCCTCCTCAAGATGGCTTAGCAATGCATTGATGCCCCACAGGTTGACTGCATAAAAGAACAAGATGCAGAGAAACTGTCTAGAACAATTGAAAGACAGCAGCAGTGTCTGCTGAAGACACAGGCTTTGGAGAACAGAGAAAAAAGAGCATGAAAAACATGTAAGTCAGGACCGTGCAGGTGACAGAGGGGAAATGGAGTCAGGAGGATGTGAGTGTAATTCATTCTAAGTGCCAAGAAAATAAAACGTAAGTCAGATCATTTGTTTGCCCAGAACTTCTGTTTGCTTGTTTTGTTTTCAGACAGGGTCTCACTCTGTTATGTAGCCCCTAGTTGGCCGGGAGTTCACTGTGTAGACCAGGCTGAACATCTACCTGCTTTTGCCTCCTTAGTGCTGAGATGAGCTCCCTGTAACTCTTACCAAAGCTTGGATTCATGATTCTTACCAAAGATTAAAAGGACTTCATGAGCAGCCCCTGTTCCTGCTGTGTCTCACCTTTAGTTCTTACTCTTGCTTCAAGGAGCTTCAACCCTAAAGGCCTTGCTGCTTTCTACCTGTGTCCTGACACAGGACCTTTAATCATGTTTCCTTGGCTGGAATGCCCTTTCCATGGCTATTTCATGTAAGGAGTATTCCATGTAATGGGTCTTAGAGTATCTTGCTTTTGACACCAGTGTCTCCAATGGAGAAAGACTAAGCAGAGAGCATCTGAGCATCTGGTTGAACTTAGTGTACATGTATTTGGCTAAACCAGTTGGCCAATGAACTTCAGGGATCCATCTGTCCCCACTCCTCCACCTCTCCCCCAATATCCTGCCACGGCTGTGTTTAAGATGAGTATAACCATGCCTGACTTTTTTATATGATTGCCAGGAACCAGAACACGGGCCTCTAGACTTGTGCAGCTGACATGTTGTGGAGTAAACCATCTCCCCAGCTCAATAAACAGTTTAAAACAACTCAAAGTATCTGATAATATTATATTTGTGACTACTTAAATTAAATTTTAAATTTGAGAGCAACTGGGCCAGTGTCAAGGCTCAGAGGATAAAAGTACATGCTGCCAAACCTGACAACTTAATTCAGTCCCCAAGGACCCACAAGGTAGAGGGAGCAACCGGAGAAACTGACTCCCAAAGACTGTCTCTGACTCTACACATACACCATAGTTTACAGCCACATGTGCACACAAATAGGTAACTAGATGAATACATAAATAAGTGAATGAATAAACAAATGTGATGAGAAGTTAAAATTGGGAGAAATTGGGTTTGTTAAATTCACCAGTTTGTTTTCATTTAGGCTCATGTAAATAGTGTCTAAATATTTATTTTATTTTTATTTTAATGCTTTTATTAAAGCCATCTTACTGAAATCAATTTTTTGTTTCTTCTTTTTCTTTTATTAAAAATACATTTTTTCTCCCATTGCATATCCTGATTATGGTTTCCCCTCCCTGTACTTCTCCCAGCTCCTCCCCACCTCCTCTCCCATCTTGATAAATAAACAGGCTTCTATAGGATAATATAATGCAATGTAATATCATATAATATAAAACCAAAACAATGCGTATCAAAATTGGACAAAAAAGGGGCAGTGGTGGCACCCGCCTTTAATCCCAGCACTTGGAAGGCAGAGGCAGGCAGATTTCTGAGTTCAAGGCCAGCCTGGTCTACAGAGTGAATTCCTCCAGGTCAGCCAGAGCTACACAGAGAAACCCTGTCTCGAAAACAACAGAAGAAGAAGAAGAAGAAGAAGAAGAAGAAGAAGAAGAAGAAGAAGAAGAAGAAGAAGGAGGAGGAGGAGGAGGAGGAGGAGGAGGAGGAGGAGGAGGAGGAGGAGGAGGAGGAGGAGGAGGAGAAGGAGAAGGAGAAGGAGAAGGAGAAGGAGAAGGAGAAGGAGAAGGAGAAGGAGAAGGAGAAGGAGAAGGAGAAGGAGAAGGAGAAGGAGAAGGAGAAGGAGAAGGAGAAGGAGAAGGAGAAAGAATTGGACCAAAAAAAAAAAAAAAAAAAAAAACAGAAGGAAAAGAGTCCAAGCAAAGGCACAAGAAACAGACACCCTCTTATTTGTGCATTCAGGAACCCCATAAAAACACTTATATACATAAAGGACCATTAAGATAAAAAGAAAGAAGAAAAAGATATAAATAAAATATAAATATAGGTAATATGCTAAAAAATTAAGAGGAAGATTCTTGAAAACATTATGAGACAAGGAACCTTTAAAAATGCCACTGAGTTAATTTTCTGTTGGCATCTACTGCTGAGCATGGGGCCTACCCTTAAGAGTAGCTTTTTTCCCCAGTGAGACTCCCTTGGAGAAAACTAAACTTTCATTTGCAAGTTGCTATCAATTAGAGATTGGTTCTGGGTTAGGGATAAGAGCATATGTTCATTTCTCCTTTCAGCTCTAGAACCCTAACTGGTGTAAACCCGTGCAGTCCCTATGAATGCTGCCTCCATCTCTGTAAGGAGGACATCAGTTCATATGTGCATCAGTTCTGTTGATTTTGAGTTCCTTGTTATCTTGGGGCCTTTCATCCCCTCTGGCTCATACTCTTTCTGCCTCTTCTTCCACAAGGTTTCCTGACCTCTGAGGGGGAGGGATTCAATGGAGACCTCCCGGTTACAGCTGAGTGCTCCAAGATGCCTCACTCTCTGCATGTTGTCTGGCTGTGGGTCTTTATTTGTTCTCATCTGCTACAGGAGAAAGTTTCTCTGATGATGACTGAACAGGGCATTGATCTGCTTCCCTGGCTGGACTTCTGTCTGCATATTTAAACTAGCATTGATCCTTTCAAAATTCATAAGCTGGACATTGAACAAAGTAGCGATTGCAGTGAGTATTTCTCTCCATGCATAAAATTCAGTGAAAATTCCGGATTCTGCCAAGATCAACCTTACCACAGGCAGGAATCCATGGTTGGACCATGTATAAAAGTTATAATGGGCTAAGAAGGTACAGTGGGGACACTTCACTCTGGATAGTGACAAACACATCAGACAGATGCTTACCTTATGGTCAGAGCCCAGGACATGCGGTAAGCAGGACATAAGGTAAGCAGAGCCAACCACCCACAGTGCTGCTGGCAAAAACAGAAGAGCAGAGAGATGCGTTTTGCAAGATGACTGATGTCACCACAGTGGAAATAATACTGCTGCCCCGAGAACAGCAAAGACCTAGTCAACCCAGACAGGAGGCCCCCAGAGCAGCCCTAAACCTTGCACATCAATGACCAATGTCCTTCTGCCCCACGAGCCTGCACTGCAGTGTCCTGGATAATCTGGTTTTCTGAATAACCTATAATGCCACCAGGAGCCCAAAGAGGAATGTGGCTCAAGAGTTATGGAAGAAACATACAGGAAGCTTCTGCCATTTCACAGGCACTGTGATATTCATCAGAGGTGAGGAAAACATACCTCCCATGACCTCAAGACACCTGTAATGTCATAGCTAAAATAAGCTGGCAGGATGGCTCAGCCAGCAAATGCACTTGCCACCAGGCTAGAAATAGAAGTTCCATCTGAGGAACCCACATGCTGGAAAGAAAGAACTGATTCCTGAAAGTTGTCCTCTGACCTCCACGTGCGTGTGACACAGCCACCGCAAACCACCAAAGGAAAAAAGTGTAATTTTTATAAAAAGAAATTTGGATTTAAAGATATAATTAAAAGATATAATTATCAAGCTGTATCAACTGTACACACAAGAGTGCTCACGTGTGTGTGTGTGTGTGTGTGTGTGTGTGTGTGTGTGTGTGTGTGTGTGTTGCTCCCTAAGGTTGTCATCTAGAAAGAGCTGACTAATCGACCCAAAAACATGAAGAACTAAGGACAGGAGACTCCAGAAAAAGATAGGATATTTAGTTTGGCCTTAGAAATCACCATAAGGATAAGTCAGTTATTGAAAGACAAACACTACATGTTCTTGTGATATTTAAGAGATAAGAAAGTTGATCTTTTACATACAGGAGTAAAATGCTGGTTACTAGAACTTGAAAGGAGAATGAAGAGGGAGAAGGAACAATAAAGGTTGGTTACTGAGTACAATAGGGGTATAGTTGGATAGGAGGAAAAAGGTAGGATAGCATAATAGTTAGTCATTGACTACAGCTAACCATGATTAACTGTATTTCAAAGTAGCCAATAGAAAGAATTTGGAATGTTCTAAGCACAGAAAAATGATAAACATGTGAGGCAACAGATATGTAATATACCTTGATCTAATCATTATAGGTTATATGCACATATCAACATGTCACATGGTACCCCATAAATATGTACAACTCCTATATGTCAGTTAAAATATATTTAAATATTTATCTTAATATATATTCTGCAAGGAATCCACTGGTATACAAAGAGAAAAAAAAAAAGTATATAAGCAAATGGTTTAGGACTTCCCAGCTTAAGGAGATAAATAGATAGGCTTATACCTACTTTCAAACCAGACCCTACACTTACTGACTGTAGGTTCTGTAACAAGCTAGATTTTCTTTCTTAGGCTCAGTTGTTTTTCTGTAAAGGAATCAACAATAGCACTTATTTCTAAGACTACTATAAAGACTGATGAAGTTTAATAATCTGTTTAATAACCTGTTGCTGGTTTGGATCTGGAACATGCTGACAAGGTCCCATGTGTTAAATATGTGCCTTTGGCCTTTTGCACTGATAAGAGAAGGACTCTGTAAGAGGTTGGGCCTGATGGGAAGTCTTAGTAGGTGAAATATGCCCGCAAATGAGTGGTTCTTACTCACCTTTGATTCTTTCTATTTCTCCCTTTCATTTCCCAGATATCATTATGTGATCATCTTTGCTTCATCACACACCCCATCTATGCAAACTACAATCATAGTATCATCACAGGCTCAAAAGCAGTGAGACCAAATGTCCATTTACTGAAACTTACAAAAGTATGAGGAAGAATTAAACCTTGTATCTTTATAAATTGAGTATCTCAGGTGTTTGTTGTAAGACTGGAGAGCCAATGGCTGCATCAATGAATAGACTCAACAACGCCAACAACCACCAACACCATTTCCACACATGCTAACATAACAATGTTCCATTCTTCTTCCTTCTTCCTGTCTCTGTCCATCTGAGGGCTGTGTGTGTGTGTGTGTGTGTGTGTGTGTGTGTGTGTGTGCGCGCATGCGCGCGCACCCATGTGTTCAAGTGCACATTGCCTCTGCATACTGAGTCCACCCTCATGTCCCACATTGCATACTGCTCACCTATAGTCTTCGTTCTCCTCCAACCTCCAGCAGTCCTTGCCCACACTTGATAGGTCTCAAGACAGGCCCTTCATTTGCCTTTCAGGGCTGAAGAGGAACCATAGAGCAGGAACTTTTAATCTGGAGACAGCCTATATACTAACTCAATCTTTGACTACTTCCAACAATGAAATGTTCTGAGCCCTAAGGTGGCATTATTGTTGTTGTTGTCATTGTTATGGTTATTATCATTGGTAAAACAAGGGTAATGATACCTCATTGTGGCCTATTTTTGCTCTTTGAACCATATGCCAACCAATTATGGAACTGTCAGGTTGGCAAAAGAGAAGCATTTACTTATAAGGCAGAAACATAAGAGCAAGTACTAAATCTGCCTCCTCAAGGATACAGTTTAGGAACTGCTATGGTTCAAATGCAAAATCTAACCCACAAACATACATATTTCAATACTTAATCCCCAGCTGATGGTGCAGATTGGGAGAAGGGGTTCTAACTATAGAAGGTAGGATCTTACTAGAGGAAGTGGATCACTAGCCGGTAGACTTTGATATATACAGTCTGGCCCAGCCTCCTGCCCTCTCTCTAATTTCTGATCCACAGATATGTGAGCGGGCAGCCTGAAGCTCCTGCTGCCACACCCATAGCCACAGACCACTCTCGTTTCCTTCCTTTCCCATCCACTGTGACTAAACCCTCAAATGGTGAGCTGAAAGGAACCCTTCCTCCATATAAGTCATTGTTTAGTATTTTGTTGCAACAATAAAAAGGATAAATAATAGAGAGGGATTTGTGGAGTAAAGAACATGGCGATTTGAAGCCCCGAGGAAAGGTACGTGGGGGGTGAGGGGTCTTCATTTGTATAATCTTTGCAGCTTTTCATGGGATATGTATTTAGAAAGTGGTGACATTAACTCATATGAGGGTAGATGTTTGAGCCTTTTGACATCAAATGAGGTCATTGATCTGATATGCATGACAGCCCAAGCATAGGATCAGTGGCTTCAACTCTTTGAGTGAGACAGCAAGCAGTGGTTTTCCTAAAAAACAACCCAGACAAACCCCATCTTCATGATGTGCCTGGTAGACCCAGCATCTACAGCAAAGCTGGTGGGAAACGATCACTGCACTGCTCAGCTGCCCCATCCCCAGTGCTTTTGACAACTAAAAACAAGTAAAAGCAAATGAAGGTGGAAGCTTTGCCTCATTCCCCCCCCAAGCCCCCTGGGTTCAATAGGTCCACTGTCTGGAATACTAAGACTAAATGTGCAGAGCTGCCCAACACAATGCCCAGCATTCAGTAAATACATAATAAATAGCAACATAAACATTATTATTAGGTACTTGTTCATTTTTCTAGAACAAGAATCATAACTCTTTTCCTCTTAACAATCTGATTGTTTTTCAGAGAGATGAGAAGTCTTGAGACTTCAATAAAGCCAAGACTCGTTTTCTAAGACTCCTGAGGGTCATTGTGATAAATGGAAAACAGAAGAGAAAGCCTCTGTGTATTCCATCTTGCCTTAACAGGACCAGGAGCCGTGAGGGACCTTAGGAGACAGGAACTTGACTAGGGGGAGAAACCTGGGCAATGACCAGGTAGAGGCTCTAGCTCTCCTCTCTCCCCCGACAGCCTCATGTCCTCTGCTGTACAGCAATTTCCTCTGAGAATAAAGCATTCCATCTTGAAGGGAAGCTCTTTAAGATTTAGGATGTTCTAAATGGAGGTAAAAACGTTGCATCCTGCAAGGAAGTGCCTTAACACTCAGGAAGTCAATAACTTCTGAAAGTCTCTGACCAGATTCACTAGGTCCCTCCATCGGCAAGCTTGAACAAGCAGTAAGAAGTACTGACAGACACTCTTAGACCAGCCGAGCTGCCTAGAAGAGGCAGCCACCAGCTGAGCTACCCAGAAAAGATACTTGCAAGTTCTGCAGTGAGCTCCAGGTTTCCCACTCTTGTGGGAAGTTACCTGTGCCAGAGGGGGCTTCTGCTGATACTGTCTTTGAGTCATATCTGTTACACTTCCCTCGCCAATATTCCTATAGGTAAGCATAAAGTAACTTGATTTCTCTTCAATTGCCTATCTGAAGTGAGTAGATATCTCCTCAGAAATAAATCACACAATACCCACTTTACAGAGCTCCCAGTTTGGACTATTTTCTGTTGAAGTTAAATGCATTCCTAGGAAAATGTCTGAGAAATTCATTGGTTCTGAGACTGGGATGAAACACAAGATTCCCCAAGATGATTTGTGTTGGAGCAGGTGGGCAAAGCTAAAATCAAAGCTATGCAGGTCTAATTAAGGAACTGCAGGCCTGGAGATGCTGGGGAGAGGAAATGTTGTGAAACCAGGAGAAGTTCCTGGAACCACCATAATTACACTACACAAGGCCTTTCCAGGTAGGGTGCTCGGTGGCTGGCTGGAACAGAAGGGGGAAAAAAAAAACGATGCCAGGTTTCTTGTTCCCTAAATCAAAATGCAAAAGACCAGCCTAACTGTCTTAAAAAGGATGGCCGGGTACTCTAAGCTGCAATGAGAAGAAACTCTGAGTGGGAAAAACAAGATACAAACTAGCACAGAATGCATATTCATATATATGTTCCCATGTCTGGGAATGTTCCAGAAAGATACAAATCAAGCTAGTGGCAATGGCTATCACAAAAGATGCTGCCTGGGATGTGTGAAGAGCTAACATGAAGAAAGACATTCCCACACTCTCACTTATATCCCCCTTTTAAAAAGGAAACGTGAGTTTTTAAACCATATGGATAGGTCATGATTTTTTTCATATTTAGAAAAGCAGGTTTGCAGAGACAGCATGAATGAAATCAGTAAGCTATGAAATCTTTTGATAAAACCAAAAAACCTGAGATATTATTTTTAAACGACTGATGAAAGACCACGGTTAGCAAGAAACCAGCATGCCATGAATCACACTCACAGCCAAACTGTTTTCCTTGGTTTCAGAATCCAGGTTGAGTTGTGCGGTGTGAAAGTGCTATTTATTAAAGTAACTGAACTGCCAGGACATCTGAGAGAGGACACATCCCCTGTACCTGGGCTGGTGTTCTTAGTGACATATGTTTCCATGTCAGAAACCAGTGTCCACTGCATTTCTATGCCTGTTTTTGAACAGAGGGATGGGGTGTCTGCCAATCCATTCCTCATTAGTCAAATTGACACCCAACTCTCCCCAGACCTGGATTTGCCTTGGTTCTGAGCCTGAGAACACCCTGCCTTATACCTTATAAACATATTTTCCCCAGTTTTTCTGGAGCCATGAATATAAAGGTGGGTCAAATCCAAAGCCACAGATTTAGGGATTTGGTGATAACATTTGTTGGTGTAGAAAAACAGAACAAAAAATTTCCACACACCCTGAAAATTGGAAAATTCCCTAATGGGAATGGGATGTTCCATTAAGCAGGAGCAGGAGGGGAAAAAACACTGTGTCTCTCATCTGCTTACACCACTGTGAATTCCCAAAGGCACTGAGAACAGTGAGGGAAAGTGCTCCTGGAGAAATCCCTAAGATACATGCCTCATCAGATGCTGTCGGCCAAAACACAAGCTAGGGGGTTGGAGGAACAGCTTTGAAAAGATACTACCAACATCCTAAATACGCACATCCGGTAGGCATCATGGAAGTCGTAAATTCATTTGTGAACTCAAAAGGCAGCTGAGACACTGAAACTGAACAGGCAACTGACAAATGTTTGAAGGCAGAAGGATCTGGGAAGCCAGACTGAAAGCTTTTATAAGCAGTTTCCTGGAGAATTCCTGAAAATTCTCGAAGCATGTTGGCTCAGTCATGCCAGTGGCATTTGTGAAGATACAGAGCCAGAAACCTAAATTCACTACTGAGTCTACTGAACTTGGCATTGTGGGACATGACAGAGATCCATCCACTGCTCTTAAAGAACTGGTCTTTTTAGGGAGATGCTTACAGATTTGTCATGCTGGCTAGGTCAACCCTGTGCAGTACCAGGATCAGAGTGAGAGGCTCAACTTTTCAAATGAGCACCTATAAATTGTTTACAATATGCTAGGCTTGGTACTTTGAATGAATGAAGTGATTTCTCGCCTCATTTTTTTATGAGGTAAATGCTATTGTGGTCCACCTCCCATATGTGATAAAATAGAAACTTAGAAAGCAAAGGGTCCTAAAACCATCATGTGATGTGTCATTTGTAATTAGAATAAAGTGAGTTTATCTTACCAAAAAAGGACAAAATTTAAGAAGAAATAAAGAGATGACAACGAGAGAGGGAGGGGGAGGAAGGGGGAGAAAGAGATGAAAGAGAGAGATGTGAGAGAGATTAGAATATTATCATGTCTGATCAAACAGCAGAGCGACACAATCTGGCACACAGTCTGTACACAGTGATCAATCAGCTTCAAAAAGCAAACTAAGTTTTCAAAACCCACCAGACCTATCTATCTACATATAACTGGGCTCAACTGAGTGCTTAAAGTGTCATCTAAGGTTGTTAGGGTTAACTGAGTAAACTGTCTTTTGTCAGTCTTGGCTAAGATAGTATGAAACTCATCAGACATATAAGAAACAAAGGGAGCAACGCTGATGCCATCAAATATATTATTTAACATAAGTAGGTTATGTAAATTTGCTTTTTTTCTTACTTGAATAGGTTATGCTACTTATCTAAGAAAAAATAAGGTTAAATCAAAATGTTTCTCCCTTATAATAAATAGAAGTTAGGAAAGTGACAAGAAAGAAAGAAAGAAAGAAAGAAAGAAAGAAAGAAAGAAAGAAAGAAAGGAAGGAAGGAAGGAAGGAAGGAAAGAAAAAGTTATATGCACTAGGAAAGTTAGTAATAGGGGTGGGGTGGGGCAAATAACTTATTTTCCAATATAACGAAATTCTTCTGGACCTGGAGAGATGGCTTAGTGGGTAAAGTACAAAGAGCACCTGAATTTGGATCCCTAACAGCTTTGTAATGCATCAGACATGGCTGTATGCCTCTGTAATCCCACTGCTGGGAACCAAAGGCAGTCTCAGGCTTGCTGGCCAACCAGTCTAGCCAGTATAAGAGCTCCAGGTTTGGTGAGAGTCAGAAAACAAGGTGAAAAGCCATAGTGACAGTGTGCACAAGATCTGTGCAAGCTCAAGCCAGACAAAATCCCAGCCTGTGGCTGAAAGTGCGTGTGAAGTATCATTCCTATTTGAGAAGCTGTTCGGCATTGGATTGCTGCTGAATGACAGACAGACAGTCAGGTTTCTTCAGTGGTGTGGCCCCTAGCATCTCAGCCACACTTAAGGCAGGCAGGTCTCAAGCCCAGGAGTTTTTTGGCCTACCTAAAAACAGAATCTTGTTTCCTTGGTTTGGGGTACAATACAGGGTGAGGATCTGGGCAGGACGGAATGAATATGATCAAAATACATTGTATAAAATTCTCAAATAAATTAATAAAAGCACTTTTTTAAAAAGGCTTTAGATAAAATTTATATTTTAAAAATAAGGTGGAGAGTTACAAAGGAAACGTCCATCAACGGCTGACCCATCCCCACCCCAATCTTCACCCCTCACCCCTCACCCCCACCCTCCACCTAGCACATAAATAGGTGTCTGTTCTCCCCTGACACATACAATAGAACTCTCCTCTAAGAATTAATTTATCGCCCACCCTGAGTATCATGTTTCTAAAAACATGAGTCCATGTATTTTAGAAAGATTCATCTAGACCCAAATAAAATGCACTCTGAAAATAAGTAATGGGTCTTGAATAAGGGCAGAGGAGCAAAGGCACTGACACAAGAGTGAGAACTCCATGAAGTCATGAGCACTTCACAGAGGTGAGCCCCAAACTTAGCTATCAACTGTCTGGCAACCCCAACATGTAGACAGAGGCAAGCTATGTTACACAATGGCTACATGTCTTCACCTGTTTAAAAACCCACAAAACTGGTTATCTCCTGACCCTTTGCCAGGTCTCCTGACCTCCAACAGATGCCAGATAGGCTTGAGAGATCTGGCTGCTCATTCTTCTCCATCCATGTGATGGGCAGGTGCCTCAATCTGCCCTCCAAGTTAATGAACTTTGTAACTCAATTGCCCATGAGTAAGATCTAAATACCTATCCATTAAAACAAACAAATAAATAAATTCCTCAACCCCCAGTTGCTCCTACTATTCAAGCAAAGTTGATGACTCTTGTTCCAGCCCCTGACTGGAATCGCATGCACTTCCTGTTTCCTGATGTCACTCCAGCTGCACCTACCCTGCAAACGCACTGTGTCCTCTGGTGCACAGATCCCCTCTGGTCACTGACTATGCTCACCTTTGTTCTGTCTAACGACACTGCTGGCTCAGCTTCAGTTCCCTGGCTCATCACCTTGGCCACTCTTAGGCCAGTATCCTGATCCCTCTGCCTTTTCCAACTTCCAGAACAATGACCCAAAACTCCAAAGTAAAATAAATGTCTTAGTGGCTTTATCTAGAATTTGGCTTTCCCCATGTCTACACCTGAACCTCTGACCAGTATGCAGGGAATAATCAATATTCTTTGGGTAAATTTAAAAGATCTTAGCAGACCTTAAATGAGAATTTTCTTAATTTGGAAATTTGAATTTGCAGCAAATGTAGATATGTGCAAAATTCCAGAAGAATTTTGCCATGTTATTAAAAATCTAATAGCAACTAAAGCAAGTGTTCTTGATAAACTGCCAGTAACAAAACTAATTATGTCATTTTCCTACAATAAATGGCTTAAGTATCATTATAGTCAGATTTTTGTTCCTGTAAAAAAAAAAAAACACGTGAGAGTATCAACTTAAAAAGTGGAGAGGATTATTCTGGCTCACAGTTCAGAGGTTTCAGTTGACTGTCTACCAAGCACTGTTATTCCAAAGCAGAAGACCACAGTAGGGATCATGTGTAAGAATAAACCTGTTCACATCATGACAGTGGGAAGAAAAGAGAGAAAGGAGAGACGGAAGGAGGAGAGAGAGAGAGAGAGAGAAAGAGAGAGAGAGAGAGAGAGAGAGATTGACCCACCCTGATATACATTCTAAATTAAGCAAGACGGACTTAAGGTATTGTGCTGCACAATCCCATTTATAACATCCTGGAAAGAAAAGCAACAAAGATAGAAAATAGAGTTCCAGAGCAAAGGTGGGAGGAGAGCCTCACCATCAGGTAGAATAGGGAGAGTGATAGAACTTTTATATCTTAATGGTGGGCATGGTTACATGGCATGAAGCATTTGCCAAGATTTCTAGACTTCTGCTACAAGAAAGTGCATGTAGATTATATCTTAACTGTTGAAATGTAAAGAAAGACTTCTTTTTAAAAGAAGCATTATACCCTACGTGAACATGAAATGAATTTTACAGACTTTTAATAATAAAGTTGTTTCCAAGACAAGTTTGTAACTATCCTGAAATGGTATTTGTGTTTCGTCTAGTTCTGTATTTTCCTGTGTTTAAACAGCAGATTCAAAACAAACAGTGAAAATACAGTAACCACAGGACAAGGCAACCGCAGTTGGGTTATTTGAATGAGAGAGATCACACAGGAACCGTGGCTGCTATTTACATTGTGAAGCACTGGAGGGAAATGAGGGATGTGAGGGCTTCGTGTTTGCCAAATGCAAATTTCAGTTGACACATAAGGTGCTCTAGAATATTGTACTCATATCTTTAGCATAGAGTTTATTATTTTTAAACTATTACTTGCTTTAAAACTAATGAAAGAGCATTAAAAACATGTAAGACTACAGTAGGGCAAAATTTAGAAGTTGCTTAAGTTAAATTTTGGAGATTTTTATTTTATTGAAAGGTATTTATCTGTTAGAAGACATAGATTAAGAATCCAGCCACATTGTCTAAAGTACAGATATACCAGCAAGATTAACCTTAACAGTAATTGACCAATGTATAGGAGTGAGGTCTGAAGGCAGAGGTATTCTGGAAAGGATGGTTGTTGTTGTTAATGATGTTAACGAAGACAATTTTTGGTAGACATAAATATGAAAAGGAAAACAATACAGGTTTGGGGAGAGAGTACAGCAGAATATCTCCATGGTTCAGGACTGGAAATGACTAGTAACCAGGGGAGTAAAAAGGGGAGGAGGGATCCGTTTGTCTTCACGTATAAATCTGCTCATCCAAGAACAGAATCCAGAAAACAGATAGGCCAGCAGAGTGAGTATAAAACAAAGAGCCAGTAAAGCCAAGTGTTGGTAAAGGTATAGAGCAATGGGAATTCCTACTCACTGCTTGTGGAAGGATAAACTGATTAAAAAAAAAACTATGGAAAACAGTCTGGTATTATCTAATAAGGATAAAAACAGTATGTCCTAGGAAGAAGTGGAAGCTTTGACTACGGCATGCTAACATGAACTGCAAATTCTTATTCCAGAAAACAAGAGTGGACCTGATGAAATCAGAATGCTGTGTGTTCGGTAATGAGCTGGGGTGGCCCTGGGATATCATCTCTGCTTGACTTTTGGCCTCTTTAAGGAAAAAGTAAAGGTGAAAGCAGAGTTGTGACCGACATGGATGAGCACAAAGCCCCTTGGTGAAAGAATTGGAGACGCACCAGTTTTAGGTATTTCAGAAGCTCTATGCTCAATTTAGCTAGTACTACACTAGCCAAGTAGATACTTCAGGGGACCACATGTGGAAAAGGTACATGTTTACAGGACTGACTCATAGTGAACACTAAAGATTTCAGGGCATGGTGGTACATGTCTTTAATCCCAGCACTCATGAGGCAGGTGTAGGCAGATCTCTGGGAGTTCAAGACCAGCCTGGTCTACATTGCTAGTTCTATACTACATAGTGAGACCTTGACTCAAAAAAGAAAGAAAGAAAGAAAGAAAGAGAAAGAGAGAGAGAGAGAGAGAGAGAGAGAGAGAGAGAGAGAGAGAGAGAGAGAGAGAAGGAAGGAAGGAAAGGAAAGGAAAGGAAAGGAAAGGAAAGGAAAGGAAAGGAAAGGAAAGGAAAGGAAAGGAAAGGAAAGGAAAGAAAAAAACGAAATGAAGATATATACAAGTGAAGGCTTTACTTGAACTTTTACTCTGTGTGTGTGTGTGTGTGTGTGTGTGTGTGTGTGTGTGTAAAATGCATTAAATTAAAATGCTCCAAGTCAACAACAAAACTAACAGATCATTAGTTCTATTGGCCAAGAAATACAAAAGACTCTAATAACTGTGTAATCAGTGCACTCAGAGAATGTTGATAAACTGAAAAAGAAAAACACAGTAATAAATAATTTAAGAGATGACAAGAGCAATTCCATACTCAAAAATTGGGTGACATGAACGAAGTGGAAATTTTCAAGACAGTCACATATACTCTCTCAAACAATCAACTTTAACCCTAGCTCACAAGGCAGGTGCTAAAACTAAAGCTTCTAGCAGGAACATATGGGGGTCCATAATTGTATTTTATAAAAAATCCATAAGAATAGTGTCCACCAAAGACCTATGTATTGAATAAGGAATCCCAAATGTTAGGTTTGCAGATAGAATAGAGTAAATTATAGATGGTGCTGACAGAGATAACAATGCAGTGAACAGGATTATTGCATGTCATTATATAGAGACAGATATACCACTCCATCTGCTTGTCAGAACCTGTAAAACTCTGTGCCATAGGGAATCTTACTGTAGGTAAATTTAAGAGCAATCAGCCATAATATGAAAAAAACAAAATGAAAACAAATTGTAATAAATGAACTGAATTATACTGCAAATGGAAATGGAAAAAGAATCCACATCAAAGAAAGTGGAGAAGAAAGAAAACAGACTTACTTATGCTTGGCGACATCATTTTATGTCCCTGTTGTAAAGCTAAAGACAAGAAATGGGCTGTACAGGTGTGATGCCTGAGTTAGTTTCTCATGAGAGAGCACGTGTTAGCAATTCTGACACTGCTTTAATGCATGCCAGGGCTGAACAAGTAAGTATATTTTAAAGAGGATCGTGGCTGTCACTGCCAGAAAAAGATGTTACAAACGTCTGGGGTATAAATTGGAATGAGAAGCATCATGATAAACTTAAGAGTTTCAATCCCGGTGTACTGCATGGGTGAGCACATACACTCATATCATTAAGACCAGTTCCGTAGAGAACATGAAAGCAATGGCATCCAGAGACCTGGGAGTGCCCTCATGTCTGGACACCTTTTGGAAGGAGCCAAGGTCTCTGTGAGAAGCAGTTAATTTCTGGACAGGAGTGGGGATAACATCTCTTGTGAGTGCTCAAAAAGTTAGGGTCATGTTGTCAATACACAAGATCTAATCTGAAATAGGTTCCCAAAGTCCAAACTATATAATGAGATAAAGGCAAATGCTACTGGATTGAAACTCGCTTTTGATTTGATGCAAAGTTATTGGTGAGCAAACAGATATGTGGGGAAGGTGACTTTCCTTACAGAAATTTCCTAATAAAACAGAAGGAATGCAGAGCATACAGAATGGCCACTAGAACACAGCAACTAAGGTTGTTCAGGAATGGCCACCAGAACACAGGTAGGGGCTGGGGAGATGCTCCATAGTTAAGGGCTTTCAGAGGACCAAGTTCAGTGTCCAGCAGGATGGCAGGCAGCTCACAACTGTCTGTAACTCTAGCCCCAGGGCAAGTGACACCCTCTTGTGGCCTCTGCAGGCACCCAAACATGTGGTTTACACACACTTAGAGGTACATACATATAAATAAAATAAATCTTTAAAATTGTTACAGACAATCTGTTAAGAGACACTACAGTTAAATGCAAATTTTTTAGGAGAAAGGGTAGATTTGCATGGTCTCAACACAACACCCTTAAAAATATCTATTCATCACTGTGGGACTAGTAGCTTTACGGTTGAGAAATTGTGATTTGCAAGCTTAACCTCTGCTCCCTAAGACTGCATTCTAGTTCACTCATTATGTGTGTTTGTTTACCAAGTCAACTCACCCTGTGAAACTGTCATCTTCACAGTAGGAATATTGTGCTCTCTGTCCGCTGGTAAATCTCAAGCACCCAGAATAACAGCTGACATATACTAAGGCTATAATAAATATTTATTGAGATGAATGAGTGCAAGAGTGAGACAGGAGAGTGTAATGCAATTGTGTTCTGTCCCTAATGAAGAGCCACTGGCAATGACAGTCACCCCAGTTGGTTAAGAAACTCCGAAAGATGCCACGAGACTAGAATTACAGCAGAAGATTAATTTCTCTCAGTGTTACCACTGACCCTTGGTGTGACTTTGCCTAGTTAAAACAAATGTCCCTTGGTCCTGGCTGATACAGCCCTACTGTAGGCTGACTTGGCAATCAAAGTATAACTTAGATTTTGTTCACACTCATTCCCCTTTGTCAGCTGACACTGAGCTGTTCACAATCCAGCAACTGTACATACAACACACATTAGGTTTCAGAATGAACTCTCTAACCCCTGCCACAGCTGAACTGAGACATCCTGTAAAAAACATCCTTGTCTCTCATGTTGAGGTCCTATGGGCTCCCTCAAAACCATCTTTCAAGTCAGCTTGCCCACATCTTTTTGGGAAGTGTGGCAGAACCTGGGTCCTAGATCTGACTCCTCCTCTCTGCCCATAGTCCTTTCCAAACGTCTTGGTTGGGTTTCTATTGCTTCAACAAACCACCATGACCCAAAGGCAAGTTGGGGAAGAAAGGGTTTCTACCACTGCTATATGACTGTTCATCATTGAAGGAAGTCAGGGCAGGAACTCAAGCAAAACAGGAACCTGGAGGAAGGAGCTGATGCAGAGGTCATGGAGGGGTGCGGCTTATTGGCTTGCTGCCTTCCCCTGTCATGTTCAGCCTGATTTCTTACAGAACCCAGGACCACCAGCCCACGAATTATATTGTGGCCCCAACCACAATATAGCCAGATCTTACAGAGGCATTTTCTTAATTAAGTTTCCCTCCTTAAAGGTAACTCTAGTTTGTGTGGCAAGTTTACATAAGACCAGTCAGCATACCACATCCTTCTGATATTCTCTGATACCTCTGCTCAATTGTCACAGTAATAGCCATTCCCTGCCCCATCCCCATCTCAGTCAGCCCTGAGCTTTCTGTGGGCCTTAAAAGAGAATCCAGACCATACTGGGTCTCCCCATAGTCTCCAAAACATGTCCCAGACCCATCAGCTGTTGCCATGAGCCATGAGGAGTCAGGCAGTAGGAGATGCATGGGCCCTGGGCACAGGTCCCTCATCTTTACTTCAACAAACTCACTCCTGCTTGCAGAATTTGTTGTTTTCAATATGATTTTCTCCTAGAAAAGAAAGAAATCTGTCCAAGCAGTGGAGAACAAATATTCTGTCCTCAAGATGGACGTTGTCATTTGAAGTTGGAACAAAAGTGAAAATCAGTCATCCCCCACTTAAAAGAACTTGAGCAGAGCTCTTGTAGAGCCCCCAGCTGCTAGGGAAGCCTTTCCAGACTGAAAGGCTGTGGATATCAGCCTTTGATGCCATGCCATCTAGGGCTCCAATTCTGGTGACAGTTCAAGCAAATCTCCCAGTGAAAATGACTCTGGTTTTTCTAAATGCATGATTTGTAGCTGATTTTTTTTAAAGCAATTATAGAGAAGGGCCAGCATCTTTCTGTAATCTAAGAACTCACTCCCTAACTGATATGCTCTGCCAATTCCTATCTTGGGATATTTGAGGGAACACACCATACTCACGTAGAGTCCAACATGTGAACAAGGGCCAGAGTGACTCTATGACTCCTGACTCGTTCTTCTACTTATCTGCCTAAATTTGCCATAAGGCAATGAGTAGAAACTCCATGGTGGCAGGGAAGCCAGCTGCTAGACTCTAGGAAAAACCAATGGGAACTGGAGGTTCCCACTCAAATGAACTGAATTCCAAACAGTCAAAGAAATTAAATATGCCCACTGCTTCCCCCTAAAAGTAGGCAAATGGCAGCTGAAACTATGTTCAACATCCATGATCATTGGTGAAATGCACATCAGATAATTATGTCCTGCACCTCATACCCATCGGGACTGCCATCAGAGAGACCGAATACAAACTGTGAGCATGCAGACGGGCCAGGGTCTACACTCCACCTGTGACAACCCAAACCACAAAGCCACTGTGGAAGATGGTATGGCTGGTACCCCTCCAAATGAAAAGCAGAATCCCTGTATGACCCTTCAACCCTACTGCTTATTGTAATACAAAAGAACTGAAAGCAGAGTTTTGAAGACATATTTGTACATCCAAGTTCATAATAGCATTACTCATGAGAACTAAAACATGGAAGCAGCCTTGTGTCCACCAACAGATGAATGTACAGCGAATTTGATCTAGCCATACAAAGAAATGTTATTCAGCCTTCAAAAGAGTAACTCCTGACACAAGCGACCTTGTGGATGAACCTGGAAAATACTACGCTAAGTGAAATACACAGATACTGAAGGACAACCACTGCCTAGTTCACTTACATGGGTTTTCTTGAGTAGCCAGAATTCAGAGACAGAAAATAGATGGGTGGATGCCAGGGACTGCAGGGAGGGGGAAGTGGGGGTTGGTTATCAGGTATAAAGTTTTGGTTTTGCAAGATGAAGATTTCTGAAAAATACATATGGTGATGGCTGCACACAATGTTAATATAATTAATATTTTAAGTGTCAAGTACACACTTAAAACTGGTTAACACGGTCAGTTTTCTGTTCAGCTTACTTATCCATAACTTTTAAATATTGAAAAAAAGACATTGATTCAAATCTTAAAAGGGAAAGTAGGTGCCTCCTGGGAGAAAAGATAGAGCAACTTTAGGTACTTTTGATTTGTGCTTCAATGAGAAGTGCATGCCAGCTACAGGGGCTAGAGAGATGGGGGTTCATTGCAAGTAGATGACCAGAGTTCAAGTCCCACCACCTACATCAGGTGGCTACTCCAGGGAATTCAACACCTCTGGCCCCGAATTTATCACACATATGTACACATAATTAAATATAAAATTTTAATCCTAGCTATAGTATCATTAGAGAAAAAAAAGATGTGACCCTTTGGGGGGCAGAATGGATGAAAAGTCTTATGCCACACATGCTCTCTGATACAGTAATTCCACTTTAAGAAATAGTCACTGATGTCACAGAACGCACTCTGAGGATGAATATCTGTTCACTAGAGTGAACGATCAGGAAAAAATTAACTGTACAAAAGAGGGGCATGATAAACTAAAGTGTGACAGAGCCACTATATCAGACCGAGTCAGAACCACATTGTTGAAGAGTTCCAGGGAGGGGCCTGGAAATGAATGTCGCTGAATGTTTATAAAGCAGAAGAGCAAGTCTATGTACACACACTTTTACTAAACTTTACGCTTGTACTTAGCAATCATAATACAAATGGCTTTGTGTGTGTCGCTTTTCATTTTCAAACTGTTTATACTACCCATGTATTATTAATGTAAAGATGAAATAAAGATATTGTTAGGTTGAAGGGTCACTCCTGAAACCCCTGGATGCCGGAAGCTGAAGTAGGAAGATTCAGAATCAGACAGGTTTGTAGTGAATAGTGAATCTGTGAGAGAAGAAAAAGAAGGAAGGGAGGGAGGGAGGGAGGGAGGGAGGGAGGGAGGGAGGGAGGGAGGGAGGAAGGAAGGAAGGAAAAAAAGGAAGGGAAAATGAAATGAAGGAAGGAAGGAAGGAAGAAGAAAAGGGGTTGGAAAGGGAAGGAAGTCTCTTGTAGCCAGGTGGTGGTGCACGCCTTTAATCCCAGCACTCAGAAGGCAGAGGCAGGTGGATCTCTGAGCTTGAGGCCAGCCTCATCTACAGAGTGAGTTCCAGGACAGTCAGGGCTACACAGAGAATCCAACCCTAAAAAAAATTTAGGAAAACTAAGAGGAGGTGAGGAAAGAGGATAAGAAAGACAAGGACATTATGGAGACTTGGGTGGAGGGGAAGGAGACCCTCACCCTGGTGTCTGCTGGAAGCTTCTCTCCATCAAGGAAGCAAGAACTCCAACACAACAGACAATTGCTGTGAGGAACACAGGTGCATTTCTTTCTCATAAATGTTAAACTATCCGGGGACCAGCTTACAGCATTAGCCATATGACCTTGGGCAGGGCCTCATTCTTCCCCAGACATTTCCTGGGCATCTCAAACAAGACTATTAACTTTGTTTACAGTGAAGATACCTTAGCTTCCTGGCTCCCTGTGATTCCCTGCTTTGATTTATCGGTTCTGTCAAATGCCCATGGGGAACCACCCTGTAATGTCAGTTAGGCTCCTCTGCAACCCTTTGAAGATAACCCCAGCCCACCAAAAGGACATGAATAGCTGTTGCAAAGGCAATGAGGTATGGCTCCCTTTCTGGAAAGTCCACACCCGGGCCCCACTGTGTCTTGATTTCTCCCTGGCAGCTCTTTTTCTATTTAATCCTCTTGTTTAAAAAAAAAAAATCTATATTTAAAATGTCTCTTAATAAACTCTGACTCTGCATCAAACTGGCTCACCTTGAAATTCTTCTCTAGGTTAAAGCTGAAAATCTGGTTGTACTTGTTTCATGGTCCCTAAAAGGTGATTGGAATTTCTTGGGTGTTGCAAGTGACAATGCCACACTCTCTTTTTTGTCCCTTGGCAGGAGGGAGAAGGGGGAGGAGGAGGAGGAGGAAGAAGAAGAAGAGGAGGAAAAAATGGAGGAGGAGGAGGAGGAGGAAGAGGAGGAAGAAGAAGGGAAAATCTGCTATGATGTCAGGCATGGTGGCTTGCACCTGCAATTCCAATTCTTAGGAAGCTGAAGCAGAAAGATTGCTAGAAATTCAAGGTTAGCCTGGTCTACATAATGAGACCCTGTCTGGAGAAATCAAACTAATAATACTGATAAATCAATACCGGTAAATAAAATAAGGACTGGAGGAATAGTTCAGAGGTTAAGAGCACTTCCTGCTCTTGCACAGGATTAAAGTTCAGTTCCCAAAATCCATGTCATAGCTCATGACCACCTGTAACCCCAGTACCGGGAGATCTGATACTCCCCCAGGCCTGCATGGCACCTGCATACATGTGTACAGACACACAGACAAGAGACCAGGAAGCTTTTAGCTGTGCAAGCAAGCCAAGCTCTTCTCAGAGACCACAAAGTCCTCTTTATACTCTCTCCAAACATCACATGTCCTCCACAGGTCCTGCCTCACTTCATGTCTGACTTAGCACAACTTTAGTTGCATCTGTCTCAGCTGATATCACTCTGCAAATTGGCTTGAGTCCAAGGAAGCCTCGAGAAGCCACAGCATACAACCGGAAGGTTTTTTTGGTGCATTTCTCTCTATGGAGTACAGACAAATGAAGTTCAACTACCAGTGTAAGGCAGACCAATACATGCATGTCATTAGCAAAGAATCCTTCATCATGTGTCCTTTCATGTGCTTGCTTTAGCAGAACATCCTCTCTCCTGTGTCTGCTTCAGTGAAACATTCTTTCATGTGTCTCCTTTAGCAAAACATCCTTTCACTTGTGTCTGCTTCAAGGAAACACTCCTTCACATGTTTTCCCCAGCAAAATACCATCCAACACAACTGGCTTCCAAAGAACCTCTAAGTTTTCACTTGAGGGTTCTGTCAATCGCCCTCCACTTCAGGATCATGAAACACTGCCAAGGCTGATTCATAGAACTTCCAGCTTCCCCCTTCCCTCTCTTCGCCATTCTTGCCATTGTCTCTTCTCTGTTGTGGATTTGGTTTATTATATTATAATAACTAGGTTCCCAAATTACAGGAGAATTTGCCCTTCTGGGTGTGAGATACTGATAGTCCCTGCCCCTAGCTTGTTTTAATTGGTAAATAAAGTTGCTGGCAGCCAGGACTTTGAGGTTCCTGGGCAAGGAATGCTAGTGAAGAAGAGAGTCACTCTTGCCAGAGAGGAGGAGATGATCTCTGCCTGAGAAGTGTAGGACAAAGAGACAGAGACATTGCCAAGCTGAAAGAGTTGGGGGCCATGGCCCACGAGGGCTGCAGGCCGGGGTCTGTGATGACCAGGATGGAAAATAGGTTTTAGTAGGTAATAATTCAGGAATATCGGAGTGTGTTAGCCGAGGGGAGGTTTGGAAGAACCCATGCATTGTACTGTTTAAAGCATATTAATATAGAAGGCTGCGTGCGTGCGTGCGTGCGTGCGTGCGTGCGTGCGTGCGTGCTTGTCTTTCATTCCTGAATCCAAAACATTTGTGCAGGGATCGAGGAGAATTCACATACCCACTGTGGAGTTTCACTTCGCTTCTCCCATTTCTTCAGCCCACCGTCTGGAGCAGTGGTTTTCAACTGTGGGTTGCAAAAGTGGGAGTCAACCCACCTTTTCACAGGGCTCCCCTATAATGATCCGAAAACATATGTTTACATTATAATTCACAGTAGCAAAATTACAGTTACAAAGTAGCAACAAAAACAATGTTATAGTTGGGGTTCACCACAACATGAAGAACTGTATTAAAAAGTTGCAGCATTAGGAAGGTTGAGAACCTCTGTTCTAGTTACAATCAAGAGGTAGGCTTAGGTCGCACAGAAATGGGAAGTGAGACTCAGGAGCAAGCATGGTGACTGGAGTGACTCACCCAAGTTTGCAAGATCTAAAGGACACACATAAGGATAAAATAAAGAATGCTGGACAAGGATTTTGGCACCTGCTCATATATGGTCTTGAAAGACCAATGAATAAGACAGTGACACCTGGAATACTCTGTGTGGTACCACCTAGAAAATATGAAAAGGATACAGTCAGTGACCTGTCAGTCAATGCTCCTTCAAGGTTCCCAAAAAGTCACCTTGGCCCTCTAGAACCAGAAAGCACCCACAAGGACCACTTCAAATGGAAGCCCAGCTCAGCTTTCATCGCAACTCAGATCCCCAGTTTCCAAAGAAGTATCAGGGAGGGCTGTTCTTATTTTCACTTGAAGGGAAAGGGCAGATGTGCACAGGTAGCTATATGGGTATATGGGTATATGTTTAACATTTTTTTTCTTTTGAAAAGGTTGATACAATCTTTTTTTTTTCAAGCTTTGAGGCAAGCTGCTACAGATTCTTTAACTACAGCTGCAAGGAACAAGGTTTAGGGCTTGCTAAGGGAAAGAGCCAAGGAACCCCTAGCTTGCACCAAGCAATCAGTAGGCTGGCAGCTAGAAACCACATCCCCATGGCTCCCTCCTTTCTTCTGTGCTTAGGCTGACTCTAAGATGGGATTGCTCCCCTGCTGCAACAGCTGGAACTCTGCCTTCTTCTACACTTCCTCCTCTTTCCAGATTGGCTGGGCTCAGGGACTTCTGGTTTGAAGAGGGTGATTTTCAGTTTTGAGATTCTGCCAGCTGGAAGTTTCTTTCCCTTTCAATTCTGGGCATGCTGGGAACATAAGCTTCACCTTTATCTGCCTCTCAATGACATCATTGTGTGTCCTGAGGGCTTTCTCCTATTGTTAGTCTACAGCTGAGCTCTGCCCCTTCTCAATGTCACAACCAGGAAACAGCATTGCTCTGGGCTGTTGAAAATAGAAGACACATCTTGCAAGAAGAAATCAATAGGACAGGAAACAGGCAGAAGAAGCAGGCTCTCCCGGAGGCAGGGAAGGCCCTGTCAGTGGCTTCCATTGATCCACTTTCAGTGTTCAAAGCACAGTGGATGGCAAGGCAGAGCAAATCTTGCTACTTCACAAAGGAAGTGCCATCTGGCTTCTCTCTTCTCCAGGAAGTAGCAGGGGAACATGCTAGTCACTTAAGGCTGCTGGTTTGCCTATGCACAGGAGTAAAGCTTCAATACCCGTTCTTGGATATGGATTTCAGGTATGGGGAACAATGTGGGAGTTTGAAATAGAGTTGATCAAGCTTGCATCTGCTGCCCAGGAATTGATACACACACATAAGCCTCTTGGAGTGGAGGGGAGGGACATGAGGTGTGGGACACTTCTGGTGGACCTCAGTCCCACAGTCAGCACATATTCACAATCATATTATCACAGTACATACTATGCAAATTGAGGGATTTAGATAGTGGACTAACTAATAAAGCTATGAATTCCACAATTTGGGAAGTGAATAAAGGCAATGCCCTGCCATTCAAGTGGGCAATGAAGCACTTGGGAAGAGTCTGTAGCAACTGACCTGGGAAAAGGTAGAGAAACTGATCCTATTATTCACAGGAGACCAAGGGGAGGGGGAGGAAAGGTTCAGGAAATTAGACTTTTGAGAAGCTTCTAGATTATTATAAGTGGCAAAAAGCTAAACGATTAATTTTCAGCTCGATGCTTCTGTGTCACAAAAATTGTTCTTTCTCCACAAATCTTTGGTAGAATCTACTAGCTTATATAGAAGCCTTGAGTGTTTTCCCACCAGAGGGCAGATAGGTTGTAAGGGTGAAGGAGGATGAGAGAGGTGGGTGTAAATCTTAAGAGCTATGGGCTGTATAGGCAGCTAAGACTGACATCTTCCCTAAACTTTAAGGTTTTTTACTTTCTGCAACTATTTAATGACAAGCCTACCTCATTCTGTTCCTAAGGGTCCAGGTAATCTAGATATTATTCTTTGAGTAAGTGTTCCCAAAGTCCCATATGTTAAGAGACGTGTCTCCTAGTCTACAGCACTCTTGGAAAGTGGTGGAGCCCCTAAGAGGTACAGGTGCTATCTGCTGAAAGAAAGCTTGATTCTTGGGAGCATGCTCTTGAAGGGGTTTTTGAAGCCCCAGTCTCTTACTGTCTCTCTTTTGTTGCTTCCTAGACATAAGGTGAACAGTTTCCTCTACTGCAAGCTACCACTGTGCTGAGCTGCCCAACACAGCCCCAAAAGCAAGAGAATCAATTGGCTGTGGACTGAATTGAAGCTCTAAACCAGAGGTTCTCAGCCTTCCTAATGCTGAGACCCTTGAATACAATGGCTCATGTTCTGGTGACCTCCAGCCATAAAATCATTTTCATTGCTACTTCATAACTGTAATTTTGCTACTGTCGTGAATTGTAAAGTAAATAACTCATATGCAGGATATCTGCTATGCAATCCCTAAAGGAGTGTGACTCACAGGTTGGCTGTCTCGGGTATTCTGTTGTAAGAAGGGAAAGCTGAGTCATTTACCTGGAAACATGAGAGATACATGCATAATAGGATTGAGTTTGCTCTGTACTTACATTGATGCTTGTGATTTTTATATAGGAATGAAAGGTTTAAAACAGACTATATAAGTGTTCAAATCTTTAGTGTTTATGAATCTCTAAGCCCCCTAGAGCCCTTTCAAAGTGAAGGATTAGTATTCTGGAGCAGTGTGTTAATACTGTTACACAGGTCACTCCATCCACTCCCACTTTCACTCCCTGCAGGTTAGTGTGTGGCTCTGGGGCCAGGCTCACTGTAGTATATACACTGCATGAGACTGATAGGAATCTACTCCACCCAGCCTTACCATACCATTCCATCTTCAGTGCAATGAGCGCCTGCTGTGCTTGGCAGTTGTGAGTCTGGCTCTCAAAGCTGAACTCCCTTCATTCCAGATCTAAACAGTTTGCAGATGGACACTGGTTTGCAATCACAGTCTTAATTATAAACTGTTCTTGCTATCACCGAGCAGAAAAACCTTCCATAAAAACCAGTCCACATGGAAACAAATTCACTACAGCACAAGCAAACACAAATATACCTAGAAGACATGAATGATTAACTTAAAGTGAATTAATAATTAATTAACACCAGTTAGGAATTTATGAAAAATAGTGATTGGAGGAGGAGCAAGGTTAAAAAAAAGATGAAGGAGAAGGGAAAAAGAGGAAAAGAAGGAGAACTAGGTTGTGGGGATGGAACAGAAGGACTGGGAGAGATCCTATCTTGACAAAACCAAGGGCTGAAGACATGGCTCATTGATAGAACACACGTACAAGACTCTGGGTTTCAGTCTCATTACCCTCCACCCCCCAAAAAGTAAGTCTACAAGGTGATATACTTGTTAATTAGCTCAATTTAGCCATTTTACAATATATACATATTTCAGAATGATATGATTAATATAACAAATATATCTGATTTCCTATTTGTTGGTTAAAGTAGTTTTAATCATCTCAAAACCTTGCAAAAGGGGGCCAGTGAGATGACCCGGAAGATGAAGGTGATTTGCACCAAGCCTAAGACCAAAGTGTGGTCCCTGGAGCCCACACAGTGGAAAGAGACTACTACAAGTTGTCCTCTGACTTACCTATACCCACATGCTTGCATGCACACACACACACACACACGTGCACATGCACACACACACAAAAGAGTAAATAAATGACATTTTAAATATATTACTCCCCCCCAAAATCAAAATAGTTTAGAAAGATTATAAGCACTACATAAACAAAGGAATGAGGATTCAAACTTACTGCATAAATTTAAGCCATAGCAAGCAGATCTTCTTGGTATGAAAGACCAGCTTCTCAAAATAATAATAATAATAATAACAATAATAATAATAATAATAATAGCAATAATAAATATAATAGGAAAGCAAGTTAAAAGCATGGACTAGAGCTACAGTGAATGCCAGAGTACAGTATGGGACTCATCCTGTACAATGCAGATTAAAAACAAAACAAAACAAAAACTATGGAGAACAAGGTGGAGAAGTGAGCTTTAACAATGACTTTCTTGGTCCATGCAAGAGGAAGGAGAGCAAGGCACAAAAAATGCAAAGCTACATGCTGAGGGATGAGCAGGATGTACTGTGGGGAAAAAACAAGTTCTGTAAGTCACTTTGCTGCCTAAACCAGGGCAGGCATGAGCAAGAAAGAAATGGGACAACCCCAACAAGTAATTGTAAGAAAGGAGTGTCATTAATTGCTATTTGCATTGCTAATGGAAGCTGCCCTCTTTACTCTTCTTTACTCTACCCAATTGGCCAAACTCACCCTCAGTCCTCCAAGAATTGGGTCAGCATTCCTGTGAAAAAATCCCCCTGGTGGGAGTATTGACAGTCTCCTGCAGTACTGTCTTACTTAGCACCTTTACATGGGAATGAGTGAACAGAGTTAGCAATAACTCGGAAAGCATCATGGGACAGTAAGCTGGGTAGTGTTAACACATGACGCCATTCTGGGTCGAGTGCCTTTCAGCAATCAGTGTTGCTTCCCAGCTGAGCCAGCAGAAGAGCATTCTGGGTCCTGTCAGGTTGTTAGCTGCAACCACAATCAAGCATGCAATGTCAGACTTAAAGCAAATCATAAAAACACACTCTTAATGCTCACTGCTCATCTACTCGTGGGTACCATCATCTTATTGTCCTCCATCTGTCATGACACTGACACTTCACAGCTGACATCTTTGGTGAAATGATAGGAAACAGTGCAGCCAGTCAGCAACAGCTGGGACATTTTTCTGTTGTCATGCCGTGGATACTAGAAACCAGGCCCTTTGTGAGCCTGTGAAGAAGTAGAACCTTTAAAAAGAAGGCAATTTGACAAAGGGGTATCAGTCTCCCAAGGGATAAATGATGATCTTAAATGAGCTAGTTACATAGAGTGGGTTGTGATAAGTAGAACCTAGCACCTCTCTGGAGCTTTTCTGGCTTCCTACCTTGCCACAAGGTTTCTCCCACATGTGCACCTGTTATTTTGATGCCATCTACCATAAGGCCATCACTAGAGGCAGCCAGAAACTGGTGATTGCTTCTAAACTTTCAGATCCATAAGCTGAATAAGGTAGCTAGCCTCAGCTATTCTCTTATAGTTGCACAAAATAGTCAAACACACAGGGTAATTTTCCAACTTTTCCTTACTCTAAAGTTATTGTGGGAAATTGTAGGGCACTGTCATCTTGTAATGTTCCCTTCAGAAGTATGTTCAGTCACCACCACTGTTGGTGTGTCGTAGTCACTAAGAAAAATATAAAAGCTATATTTATGTTGTGACAAGGCCATAGCCAAGGAGCAGATTTTCTTTTATATTTTATATTACTATTGATTTAGAAAATATAATGTAAAGGAAACACATATTATCATTTTCTATAAGAAACTGGGTTTTATATTCAGTCATATATAGTAGTTCTGGCTCTTGGAAGTGCTTGTGAGTTCATGTGTGTCTGCTGTGACAAAACTCTCAAGAAATGCCAAGACAGTAACTTGTTGGAGTTTTAAAAATCTAACACTGAACTCTAAAAAATATACTTATTAATAATACATTGGCAGGTACTGTAAATCAGTTCTCTTAGTTGCTTTCCATGTCTCTAATCAAATACATGACAAAGGCAACTTCACATAGGAAAGATTTGTTTTGGCTCTCAGGTTCAGAGGTGTCAGTCCATCATGGAAGGGATGGCCAACAGAGTTCAGGGCAGGATCATAGGGATCAAGAAGCAAAGAGCCTTGGGGACAAGCATAACACTCAAGGGCCCACCCCTAGTAATTTACGTCCTCTGTCCAGCCCCCACCTCTTGCAGGCTACACAGCCCTCAAAATAGCTCCACAAGCTGAAGACCAAACATTTAAAGCATGAGCCAGCCTATGGAGGACATTCCAACTATAATATTAACATAAAGGAAAATTTTATGCAGTGGTTGTTCCATCCGTGATTGACTTACAGAGAAGAGCAGAGGTGAAGTCTCTGTTTTACTGAAATCTCTCCAGCTTTTACAAGCCATGAAGGGGATGCCTTTTCTGGGCCCAAAGGAATCTCTAACTTTATGGAGAAGCAGGTATAGGAACCAAGACAGCATCCACTTCAGAAATTAGGAACAAAGCTTTTGAGTGCCAGGTGAACAGCTTCTTATAAATTATTGGTCGGAGAGACCACAAGGACCCTCAGAATCAAACACACAATTGTTATCACTCTTGGTCGCCCACCAGGACTAGAGAGTAAGACCCTGTTGATGAAGACGCCACTCTCTTTAGATACAGAACATAGAGAAATCAATGTACTTTAGATACAAACAATTAGAAAAATAAATCTGGAACTAACCAGAGAACTTCTTCCCTGTTGGCTAGCTTTCATAGTGCTTGAAGGTACTACCCCATCTGCTCAGGGAGAAAAGCTATTAGCTGTATTCTAGAGTGGTAAACTGTGCATGCTACAACAGGCCTCTCAGGCAGGATGCTTGTGCAATCGTGGTACCACAGTCATGAGGATAACCCACTCCTCTTGATTTGGATTTGAAGAACTCTCAACAGGAAAGATTTCATGCCTAGTACTATAAAACCTGACAAAAGTCCCATGGATTGAGAGGAACTTAGGGAGAAGCCACTACTGTTGTCGTACTAAATAGGCATCTTGTCATTTTATCTTCTAATTCATGGTTGTACATGATGATTAGTGATACCTTCAACCTTGACCTCAGAAGTGTCTCTCTGTAGTGGACATCAGTTAATACAGAGATATAACTGGTCAAAGTGCCAAGGACAAGTGACTGTTGAGTGTTTAGCCCTAAATGGGACATCTATATCAACTATTACCACTTACATCAAGGCTGTTTATAATCTCTGTAAGTATGGGAGACTTCAGAGCTCTGCTGACTCTTCCTCACCAGTCAGTTCTGAATCACAACATCTCTCCAAGAATTCTGAGACACAGGGCTTGTGTCACAGAGCTGAGAGAATCCCCAAGTCTTACCATCTTCCCAATGAAGACAGAAATCACATCACTCCTGGAATATCCCCATTCCATTCCCACTCCATCACTGTATGCCTTAACCCATGGCTCCTTGGTAAATTACTTGGTTGATTAAATGATCAATAAAAATTAGCATAAAGTCTGTAACACAAAGAAAATAAATGCAGTGTGAAACAATGGAAAGTGGGGTGAAGCCAACGGTTACGGGTGCTTACAAGAAAGTTAACAATGAGAGATGAACATAGAGAAATCAATGTACTTTAGATACAAACAATTAGAAAAATAAATCTGGAACTAACCAGAGACCTTCTTCCCTGTTGGCTAGCTTCCCTGTTGGCTGCTGTAGTGTCCCATACAGCAAGGCAGTGAACAAGGTCCGGGAAGATCACCTGAAAGAGAGAATGGGGGAAACAGGCAAACGCAAAGAACCATGGCTTGTCTATAGGCTGATCAAACCATAACTTTTACTTTTTCACACAGGGGTTACAAACACAAAAAGGCAGGATGTGGGGAAGGGGATGACCCCAGGAGCATAGGTGTCTTCAGGGGGAAGTACAGATATTTTCCAGAACAGGGTATCAGCTGGGTGAAGGTTCAGAGAACAAGTCACTTATGATTCTATGATACACTTGTTTCTTGGGAGGAAGGAAAAAAAGAAGGAAGGAAGGAAGGAAGGAAGGAAGGAAGGAAGGAAGGAAGGAAGGAAGGAAGGAAAATAGAACTTATGAGCCATGGGGTAAGGAGCCAAAAGAACCAGGGTCCCTCAGCCAGGCTAAGAGACAGCCTCCTCTACAGTAGATAGAAGGAGCTGAGCCCCAGGGCATTTGCTGCTAGGCCTCAAAGCCACCAAGCACATCCACATTAAAATGAAGCCCTTGTTATCCCAGCTGATTTCCTTGTAGCCAACACCATGTGAATCCAGCATGCAGTTGGAAGGTAGGATAATTTCTCTTCAGTCAGGCCACCTGCCAGGATAGGGCTGAGTGTTCACAGGAGCTAAGCAAGGAGAACATAAAACCTACTAATGAGGCTCTTCCTAAACACACAGACTGTTTTGAGAGCAGAGTGGCTCTAATTTGTCAAGAAGAAGAAGAAGAAGAAGAGGAAGACAGCATCTGGACAAGGTTCAGTGACCAGCTCTGCTCTGACCAGCTGGGAGTCCCTAAACCAGGCAGTCACTGTGTTTGTCCCCAGGATTCTCACAAATTAATGACAAAAATAAATGGCAGGAACAAAACAGTGGCTTCCAACTCTTTCTTACACAGTGGACCAAATCTTCTTGTTTCCTTGACCTGTTTGAGGAAGACCAGAGGCTAACTTTGTTCCTACCACAGACCCTCCTACCAGGTTTTGGAGCAGGGTTCCACCCAAAGCCCATGCCCAGGAGCTCTAAAATCAGTTGGCCAAGAGGATGCAGGCTGGTATGGCTGGCCAAAATTGACCATATGGAATTTGACTTGAAAAGATTCAGGAAGAATCTGGGCTTTTCAACCATGAGCAGGGCAAGGAAGAAGGCTGGAGATTCTGAACACTGTAGAGCTCAGGGTTTAGCAAGTGATTTCTCTGAGGACAAGAGCTCTCCCGGCAGTGGCAGATGTCATGGTCCAACTTGATATCACATACCTTTGTCATACACACCTTAGAAAAAAGGCCTACTGCCCAGTGCCAGGAGTTCTGGCTGGGAGCCACATCCTGAACTTGTCCTGCCACCTTACCCCCATGAACAGCTCAAAAGCACTGTAGAACTTCAGCACAGTTTGGTTCCTCATTGGGCTCAATGTTGTTTCCTCCGACCTTCAGCCTGCAGCCTGCTTTGAGAGAACATAGTCTGTCACTGATATTCTCTCCTAAGACAAAGCCTATTCAAATAGAATGTCTGATGCTAATATTGCCTCTCATAAGTCATCCCTATGAGTCTCTCACACATGTCCCTCCCTAGCTTTATGTCCAGTGAAACTCCCTGGGAGGGAGTGTTTACTCCCATAGAAATAAGCAAACATCTTTCCTTCTCCATTGAAGAGTTGACTGTGGGATGATTATTAGCACACAGTAGTGTGTGTGCTAAAGTGTCCTTACAGTATACAGGAAAGAAGATGGTTGGCAAATGAATGGATGTGTGCAGAATAAAGTTGTGGTGAATTACCCCCCAAAGCAGATATTCTAAGGAGATTCCTGACACCTTTTTCATAGAGAGTGAAGCCAGCCACTGCAATATATGGAACCCCTAGACCTGTCATTAGCCCTCACCTAGAAGAAGCTGCCCAGGTTTATTTTTTTAACATCATGAGGAAAATGCCAATAAATAAACAAACAACAACAACAAAACAACCCTATCCCTAAGTCAGATGATTGATGACTTCTCATACAGCCCAAAGTCAGCAGGTAACTTCATCTTTTTTAAACTAGAGGAAAAAAGAAAGCAAGCATAGATGTAGTGAAATCCAGTGTGTGTGTGTGTGTGTGTGTGTGTGTGTGTGTGTGTGTGTGTGTGCAGTCCTATGTCTTCCCTATCCTGCTGCTAAGAGGACTCTTCTCTCCTTCCCCCTTTCCCACTCCAATTGCCAGAGTCAGAACAATTACAGAGTATATTCAAATATCCCCTCTGTGACCAAGAAGGTCAAGCCCTCAACTTGGCATCTCATATTTAAATGCAGCTGGTCCATAACCCAAGATGAAAGCTTTGGAAAATGTTAGATCTAATTTTTAGGAAGTAGATCTATCAAAAGTCTTTTTTGAATGGAACACACATCTATTTGACAAACAGATGCCCAGTGATGGTTGCCATTGTGTGTGAAGAGAGAAGAGAGTCATCCAAGGGCGGAATCTAGCTAGTTGGGTACAGAGAAGACAACAGACCTTCCTTTCCCAAATTCTGGAGAGTTTTCCTTTGGGCTAGTACATTTGCCTCTAAAATCTGACTCAGGGGGAAGAAATTCACCCATTTCTTAATGGCTCTCAGCTACAGCTCATAGCGGAAACAACACGCAATTTTTAAATGAATAAATGAGCCAGTCTTGACTTGGAGCTGCCCAGGAATGGTTAATCCTACCCTAGGTCATGAACAATTACTAAACACTTTAAAGATCACTAGAGCCCATACATCTGAACTGAGAGTGTGCACGTCACAGAGAAAATGATGTTAGTAGAAAAGAAGGGCTAGTAATGGTGGCACACACTTGTAACCCCAGCACTCGAAAGGCTAAGGCAAGGGAATTGCCGTGAATTTGAAACACAAGGCTATGTTATGAGATCTTGGAGGGGGGATGGGCAGGGAGGGAAACAAAGGGTTTGTGTTATGGCTGAGGGTGTAGCTCAGCAGTAGATCATGTGCAAGGCTATGGCTTCCATCCCCAGAACCTCAAATAGAAAATAACTCATGTCTATTAAAAGCCAAGCATGGTAGCACGTATTTGTAATGGCAGTATATAGAATACTGAGGTGTAAAGAATGCAAGTTTGACTCCAGCCTAGTCTACTCAGTGAGACTCTCTCAAAAACAAAACATAAGAAAGGATAGAACAGAGAAGGAAAACCAGGATGCTTGCCAGGGAAGCAAAGTCAAACCAGAATGTGTTCCTGCCAGCTTAGCTTGAAGGGGACAGAGGTAGGACAGAGGTAGTGGTGAGCTTTTTCTCTTTCTAGTTCTTTCTTTCTCAATAACTAGAAGGTCAAAGCACCTAAACCTTGAAAAGGAAAAGATACAAGTTAGAAATGAAGGTTTCTCATAGTGATATAATAAAATCATTCAGAAAAAAAAAAGTGCTTTAGCACTAATAACTTAAAAAAAAAAACTGACACAAAGTCAAAGGAAGTAGCATCTATTTGGGAAACAGAGAATCACAACTGGGAATCAACAGATCAGGGCATCTGGACCAAACCCCATAAAGCAAGCAAGGAGAGTTTGCTGTTCAATGGGTAATTTCCTCAATAGCTGTTTTCAGAGACAATACATTGGCAACATTAAATCTTAAATTGCAACCCCATTCTGATTGGCTAGCTAATTAGGCCACTTTCAGCTGACAGGAGTTGAAGGCCTATGGATACAGACTTCAATTAGCCATTGGGGATGATGCATTATCCTTCTACTGTGTGCCTTAACCTCTAGCCCATGTGATGCAATCCTCCTACAACTGCCTTGAGTCCAGTCTGAAATGCCTTTGCCTCCCTGACTGTTTTCTTTCTCAGAATCCAGGGCATCTAGAGAAGTAAGCTTCCTAAATACAGCATTGAACTCAAGGAAAGTCAAGCATAGTGGGGGCAAGAGGAGACTGATCCTGTTCATTCAGAATGATGATGGTGTCATCAGTGTAGGCCAGGCTCCAAGACTAACCATGTGTGAAGACCGAAGCTCTTCAGAACCACCTGCTGCCTTCTTTAAAGAGAGAAGAGAGGCAGAGAAACTGCCCTGCCCTTTGAGAATTCTCCCAGGTCCCCATGGGTGTGACCTCCAGTTGCCTGACACCTGTCTATCCCTTTTGGGTGTTAAAACATGGAGAAAGCCCCTCCTCTCAGCAAGACTCTGATGTTCAGCTCCCAATAAACACTTTGCCAAGATCTTCTTACATTCCATACGATAGGAAGAATGTAAGGAGAAAAACAGAAGAGAGAAATATGCTCCAGATTCCAGGTCAGTGTGGAAATAGTCTAAGAAACTGTTGCAGAAGCCAAACCTTGGAAAAACATTGTCACCCTCCCAGGAATACAAAGCCACTGGGTTCCTTCCTGGGATGGGGCCAAGTCTGGAGGACATCCTGTGCTCCTTTTCCCTCCAGCCTCAGTGCATACCACTGGGATAGCCAAGCCAAGGACAACTGTTGCACGTAGGGTTAGAGACCTCTTAGGAGGAAAAAATACACTAGTGACTTAAGTACAGTTATATGCACAGTACCAACATTCCCATACCATAACACTAGTACTGCGAGATAAAAATTTATAGCATCTAGTTTTTTATTGGCTATGCCTTCTCTATGTTTATGTGTGATTAGATACTCACTATGCTTGCCATTGTGTTAGAGTTGCCTGCAGTATTCAGTAACATGGAGTTCAGGTTTGAAGCTAAAGAATACTAGGCTATCTCACATAGCCTAAGTGTGTATGTAGTAGGCTAGCCCATGTATCCAAGTTATGGAAATGCATCAATGTGTATGCACAAAGACAAGCTGTCTTACCAATTCACAATTCAGAATGCTTCATCATTAAGCAGTGTATGACTCATGAGCACAGAAGAAGTCAGAACCCTGAGTGTTCTCAACCAAGAGCTTCTAAATCTCCTAGAGTGGAGACCTAACCTCTGCAGGTGCATACATCCCTACAGAAGCCAGAAGAGACCTGGATGGTTAGAGGTGAGGAAAAGGCTAACAGAGTTGAAGCTACTTTACTGGGAAGGAAGAGTGGCCTCCAGGCAGCATCTTGAGCCCAATTCTCCCAGGCTGGCCCGTACTCACCCAATTCTTTCAAGCTAGCCCCTACTCAGGGCATTCAGAAAACAAAAGCTCGTAAAAGGGAAATACTTGAGTAAAACAACAGATACAAGATGATAAAGGCTGTTTTCACAAGATTAGAGAGAAAAGAACCCTTTGAAAGGACCAGGTTTTGTGGTTGTCAATGAAATTATTTTTAAATTCAGTCTTTGAAATACCAAGGCAACAGAGACCCTTAAGAGTGAGGCATCACAGTACTGAAACACTCTACAGGCTGAAGCAGGAGGATTGTGTTCATTGCCAACCTGAGCTGTATAGCAAAACTCTGTATGGAAAAACAAAGAGGAAAACGCAGGGGCTAGGTGTCAATGGGATCAGAATACTATCAACAAAAATCCCTAAAGGCAGTTCGAGGCCAGCCTGGTCTACAGAGTGAGTTCCAGGACAGCCAGGGCTACACAAAAACAAACAAACAAACAAAAAAAAAATCGCTAAAGGCTGAAAATCATTGTGATGGATAAAAGTAGAAGATATCGCAGACAAAAAAGAACAAGGGCAAACATGTATAAATTATAACAAGCTTAAAAATCGGATACTAGAGAAGAGGAGAGGGAAGGGTTAACAGGAGCTGTTCAGACATGGTATCAAGGCAATAAAAGAAGCTACATCTTTTTTTGTTTGTTTGTTTGTTTGTTTTTGTTTGTTTTTGTTTTTCCAGACAAGGTTTCTCTGTCTGTCCTGGCTGTCCTAGCCCTGGCTGTCCTGGAACTCACTCTGTAGACCAGGCTGGCCCCCAACTCAGAAATCCACCTGCCTCTGCCTCCCAAGTGCTGGGATTAAAGGCGTGGGCCACCACTGCCTGGCGAGAAGCTACTATTTTTTTAAAGATTCATTCTACTTTTGTCTATGTGAATGTGTCTATGTGAGTATAATCGGGTGTCCTAGGAGGCCAGATGAGGGCATCAGATCACCTAGTGCTAGAGTTACAGGAAGCTGTGAATCTCCGACATCGACATCGGTACTGGAAAATGAATTTAGGTCGGCTGCAAATGCTCTTGACTGATGAGCCAAGTCCCTAGTCCTAACAAGCTGCTATTTAAACAAGGCAAGAGCTAATCACATGCAAAGAAGTCACAAGTGGTCCATAGGGATTTCTATTGTGCTTCATTTAACCTAAAACTATTTTAGGAGCCGGCTTCACCGTTCACTAATACAAGAGTTTATGTATCATCATATAATCCTTAAATTGTAGATTTGTAGTTTAGTTGCATTGTAGTCAGGAAAGATGAATGTGTCACTAATATCTTTATAAATCCCTGAAGTGTGCTTGAAAATCATGCATAATCTGTTAGATGTAGGATTTTTCTATGTGAGTGAATTAACTATTCAATTGTACTGTTTATTATCGGTCTAATCTCTCAATTTCTTACACATTTTCTTTATAATTCTATTACTTTTGCTTCACTGATATTGAGAGCATCCTAAGAAGATAGGAACACATGATCTTTACATCACATGGAACTGCTCCTCTCTGGTTGTGAATGGTGCTCTTTATCCCCAAGAATGAACTTTGTTCTTAAATTTATTTTGTGTATTCAGTATTCTGTATGTATTCTTTTTACTGACATTTTTTCTGATATAGCTTTTCCTAGTTAATATTGGACTATTTTATGGAATATCGTCTTTAAAATGTCTCTTGTGAATAACAGAAAGTTGTGTTTCATTTTAAAAATCAAATTAATGTCAATGTCTTTTCAAATGTGTGTGTATGTATCTGTGTGTGTCTGTCTGTGTGTGTGTGTGTGTAGGTGTATACATGCCATGGCACATATGTAAAAATCAGGAGTTTCAAGAAATGGTTCTCTCCTTCTTATCAAGCCAGGGTCTCTCTTGTTTCTGCCGTATCACATACTCCAGGCTAGCAGACCAACACAATTCCAGGCAATTCTCCTGTCTCCGCCTCCCATCTTAGTACTGAGTACTGAGATTCTAGATGCATGTTCCTGTATCCAACCTTTTTGTGTAGGTTCCAGGAATCAAATTCAGGGTTTCTGGCTTTGACCTGCTGAACCATCCCCTCAGTCCTAGACTTACTTTTAACCTGAAAACCAACATTTTTTCCAATAATGACCATTTTTCAATATTTCTTCAAATATATCATTGCACAACTGAACCACTTATGACTCTTGTTGTCATTCGAGCATCTTGTTCTCCCTCTGTGACTATTAGCTTTTCTTTCAAGCTCTTTTTGGCTATTGTCTTAGTTAGGGTTTTACGGCTGTGAAAAGACAGGATGACCAAGGCAACTCTCATAAGGACAACATTTAATTGGGGCTGGCTTACAGGTTCAGAGGTTCATTATCATTAAGGTGGGAGCATGACAGTGTCCTGGCAGGCATAGTACAAGAGGAGCTGAGAATTCTACATCTTGATCCAAAGGCAAACAGAAGAAGACTGGCTGCCAAGCAGCTATGAGGAGAGTCTCAAAGCCTACGTCCACAGTGACACACCTCCAATAAGGCCTCCTAATAGTGCCAGACCCTGGGCCATGCATATCTAACCAACCTACCTATTTCTCTCTGTAGTGCATTTGAATGATATTTGCAGTTGGTCGATTTTCTCTTTAACTACATCTCATCTAAAGTTTACTCTGTCTATTGAGATTTTAAATTTCATTTATTATTATATTTGTTTATAGAATTTCTAGTTTCTTTCCATTCATCCATTGATATTTTATCTATTTTTTCTTATTTTTTCTTATTTCTTAATCCTTTTCAGAACAAGTTTTGTTGTTTTGTTTTGATTTTTAGTCCCACTGACCAAAAAATTTACTGGCTCAACACAACAGCAGGTATTTGGAATCACATAACAGTCCTAGACAGGCAAACAGCTGTCCCCAGTGGAAGCACCTAAGTTAATGAATGTTCTACCCTTTCTCACAGTGTGCCTCCAAGGTATCAATGGGTGTTAGCTTGTAAATGAAGGAAGAATTAAGGAGAGTGTATATGGAAAGTATTTTCTGAAGTCAGATATACAAATGAAACATGTCATTTAACTCACATGTTGTTGGCTAAGGATTCAATTATATGATCAGACCTACCTCTAAGGAAAGTTAAGAAAGATAATTCACCATTTTAAAAGGTACCTTTTATACCTAGATAACTCTTAACTGTTTACTACGTGGATCAACTTTCCTAGGATTCATTTTCAATTTGATTCAGAATTTTAGTTTGTAGATTCACTCCTCTTGACCTCACCCCTTTCTGATTCAGTCACTGAGGCCTCAGGCAGTTTTGTCTGGTGATAATTACAAGACCATCTCCTTCCCCTAATTTTCCTGTCTTTGTGTTTAAGCCCTTAATCCCAATAAGCATTCTGTACTAAAGTTTTCAGCCTTGGCCTCTGCACAGAGGGCTCTGTTCTACATTTGATTGTCCTAATTGCATTGGACCTGGGGTAAGTCAGCATATTGTGTAAGGATCCCCTTACGGACCAAAGCCACTCACCACACAGCCAGAAAGTAACAGAAGGTAGGAAGGGCAGTGGAGGTCCTGCAATCCCATCTCATTTTACCAGTGACTTAAGGACATCCACCAGGCTCTATCTCTTAATGATTCTACTAATGATTCTACTACCTCCTAAAAGTGTCACCCTGGAAATCAAGCCCTCAATGCACTTTTAGGGGAGCATTAAGATCCAAAATGTAGTACCCAGCTTAAGAGAGTGAGCCTGGCCAGGGCTACTACTCTCTGTGAAGTATAGTTTAGTGCTCACTCTTTGCAGGATTCAAACTCCCACCTACTACACTCCTTCAGAGCCCAAACCTAAAGGGCCTTTGATGTTATCACATCCCTCAGAAATATGCTTTGTATGTCTGTGTTTCCTGGAAGTGCCCTGTTTTCAAATGTGTCTGTGTGATGACATTGTGTGTGTATCCAGGGAATGGAGAATTTACAATATAATCTGGACCAAGAGTCACCGAAGGGGAGAAATGGGAACGTGAAGCCAGCAGGGTGTTGGAATATGGTGATCCTTCCTAAAAACTGATCTATGTCCTAAGTCGATGAAGAATTAAGAGGCAGGGGTAACATAGTTCTCTCTTCATAAACCCAGAGGTTCAGTGTAGATGTTTCAGCTTTCACCTATAAGACTAGATGGTAGAGTCTATGCAAACAGCTTGAAGTCCTCAAAACAAAAGGAATGAAAGTTATTCTAATTCCTATGAACTTCCTGAGAATCAGTATCCTCATAAGGAAGCTGGGCAGGGTGGGGTGAAAGCCCCTAGGCTTTGGGCCAGGCAGCCTGTGTTCTCTCCACTATTCCCTATGAGACCTCAGGTAGGCTGGTAAGCCATCTGGTTTGCCATCTGGATTTTGGTAAAACACAAAGCAAAAGACACCGGTGGGGGATATATAAAGGGTAGCTAGAAACTAACCAAAAGAGGACAGACAGAGTAGTGGAGTCAACTGGTCATCCTCACAGGCCACAGATTCTCATTCAGTGTTTCATCTGAAGTAGCTGGAAAATGAGAAATAGGGAGCCCCATCCAAGTTGTAAGTATGTTAAATTAGCATATGTATGCTACTTTATATACCTATATATAAAGTACCACACACACAGTTCTTGGTCCCTAGAAAGCACTACATACATATGCATTATATTAAAATACATACAAAAGATCCAGGATGCAATGTCATTACTTGGTCATGCCTTCTGGATTAGTCAACCTTCTGTCAATATAACAAAATACCCAAGATAATCAATATAAAGAGAAAAGAGTTTAGGAATTTCAGATAGAGCTCAGTTGTAGAATATTTACCTAGCACACAGAAACCCCAGGCTTGAGCACGAGTCAGAGAGACAGAGACATAAAAAGACAGACAGAAAGAATCAGAAAGAAAAAATTATCTGGATTCCCATCTTTGGTCCATGTTCAGTCGTCTAGGATCCTTTGAGACTGTGTTGAACAATGTGAAAAGTCAAGAGCCTGTTGTAAGGCAAAGCCATGAAGACAAAAAAGAGTAGGAGGAGAAAATGAAGAGGCTTCACAATCTTCTTAAAGATCACATCCCTGAAGATCTGAAGACTCTCCATTGTGGAGGGTCTCTTAAAAGAGGTGCCACAAAGAAGCTTTTGGAGGAGAGTCAAGACCCAAATCCTAGCACCTCCCACTGTCAGCACCACAGTGATGACCAGTGATGGATGGAAGTCTGTGTCTCTTACATGGGCTCACTCTCCAGAGCCACAGCAATTTTTTCCCGCATGCCTACATGCTGCATTCTACAAGGATGCTTTACCAACACCCAGGATACAATAAATACAAAGCTAAATCTCCTCACCCCCACAAACTATCCTCTCCTGCTCTGCCCTATCCTCAGAACCAAACGAGAATTTGGGTCCTCATGGATTCTTCCCTCTGAGTGGTTCATCCCTGAGCCTCATTAAGCCCTGCATTCATGCTGTAGATTCCTGGCAAGATCTAGCTTTGGCTGGTCTTCCCATTCACACCTGTCTTCTGCTGTTCGTCCTCAGTACTTTCTGCCACAGCCCTGACCTTTATCAAGAGTCTTAGGAGCTATGGCTTTCTATTTAGTCTCAAGGAATTTAATTCTGCCATCTCTCACACTTCTACCTTTCTTTCAAGAGAAGCAACATACTGCAAACCTAATTACCTCCCCAAATCCTAAAAACCCTTCAGCAACCCTAACCAGCATCTTCTTCACATCAGACGTGTGTGTACATTCTTCTGTAGCCAAGGATGGTCCCCACAGAGGGCTTCTGCCTGGAACAGCCTTCTCCACCTACTCTTACTTCACTTGGTAAGAGTCGGTTTCATTTTCAACATCAAAATTTGAAGTCATTTCCTTTATAAAACTTTCTTGGTTAGTTAATTAGGGAAGGAAGTCAATTTCATTCTACACCATATGACCCTCATGACATACTTCATTTACATGAATAGACACTGAGATCATGGAGGGCAAAAGACTGCTTCCCCAGAAACTAGAACAGTACCCACCATATGACAGGACTCTATCTGTAACAAATGTCAGGCTAGGGGACCATGCCACTCAGCCAGGGTGGTAGAAAGGAAAGAACAGAGGTCACCAGTCATAGTCTTTATGAAGATTTTAATTCTTTAGGTCATGAAACCTAGTCAAGCTGACCTAAAAATATTTATTAAAAACAAATATGAACATATTTTATAGCATAGAGACAAAATATATTATTGGAAAAAACACAAGTAGAAAGACAATTTATATCATAAAAATCAAAGCCTAATTTTTCAATATACAAAAAAATTACAGTCAGTAAAAAAAAAATTCTTTCAATGAGAAAAAAGTAGACAGAAACTATAAATAGATTTTTCACAGGGGAAAAATGAAAACAGCTTTAGCCATAATGAAAAGATGTTCAACTTTACTCTTTAGTCGTGATTAAAGAAGTGGAAATCAAAACAACAATGAGTGCCAACTCTCAGACTGGCAAAAGTCCTAGGCCTAATAATAGCCGGTGCTGGGTAATTTCCACACCAGGTAGCCCAGGTACAGAGAACTTGGCATTCATCAACACTTCAGTTAAGAGCGAAATTCTGTGCAACATTTCCACAGAGAAATCATCACTGCTATTTAACAGGCACATGCCTTCTAATGCAAACAGCAATGCCGGGAAGGGGAGATGGAGAGGTCCGAGACAAACAGCAAGGGCTGTTTCAGAATGCATTTGCTCTGCCATGACTTAAGCCCTGGGCTCGGCTCCAGAATCCTTGTTTGAATAGTTTGCTGTTTGGGGTGGCTGTTTACATTACTGGCACTTTTCTCGGCAGTCGGACAATGTTGCTCCTTGGCTTTGCACCAAGGAGCCATGCTTCCCATCACAGGAAAAGTGGTACAAGTGAGATGTCTCCAGTGTGCTGTGACTGTTGGAATAGAAGCTCTCGTGTGTGTGTGTGTGTGTGTGTGTGTGTGTGTGTGTGTGTGTGTTGTGTGGATTTTAAGTGAGCACTGTTACTGCTACTTCAACATTTCTTTTTCTTTCTTGTTTTCTAAAAGAACTTTAAACATTTTTTTAGAGTATTTTTTACCTCTCTTGCACAGAGATCACATATCCCAATGAGAGATAATCCCACTCCAGCTGCTGAAGCAGTTTTGGCTGCTGGGATTAACAGAAGTTATTGTATCTCCCTTTCCATGGACAAGTCCAAAAATGATTGTGGAAATTGATAATGTAAAAAGAAAAGACAGCCATAAAATTGGAGGTGGGAGTGAGATGTTAGAGCCCAACTAACATGAGGAAGGTGTTGGGGAGCAGAGACCATAGCAATGAGAAATTGATTGCACATAAATAATCAAATAAACAAATTTAAGAATGGCAAAAGCTAAGCTTCTCACCACCATAGTAAGGAATACCATTGCAGAACTTATTTGGAGCAGTGTTGCCCACCACTATTCTAATGCAGAATTACTAACTTAAACAAGTGGAATCACATGGAATCTGAGACACTGGTATGAAGTCATGGATTTCACCATTCACATAGATCAATAGAAAGAGATGCACTTATAAACGCAGACCCAGACAGCTTCCACTGGGAGACCCTAGCAGCAGTAACAGCCCAGTAGAAGTAGACTCAGGTTCTTAGGACCTAAAATTTGGTTTCTAAATGCCTTTCTTTGTCAAATGGAGCTATGCTTCTTAGAGAAATGGTAGGGCCCATGATTTGAGCATGAACAAGACAAAATAAACAAAGGATCATCTTATTTTTCCAAAAGGGATGTTCCCAAAGAGTCGGGAGACATCCCAAATGGACACTGAAAAGAACTTAAGGGAGTTCCCACTAACCAACTGGATCATCTAAGCTTCAAAATAAGTAAAGGTAGTTATAGTTCATAATCTACTAAACAAAATTCTGGGTTCACACTGATACTAACAGAGATTTAAAAAAAATACACTAAAAATTTCAGGGGCCAGGAAGGTACACCTCACTCAGTAAAGTGCTTGCAACATGTCCTAATTACTTTTCTGTTGCTGTGGTGAAATTCCATGACCAAGGCAGCTGGGTGTGTTTGAATTTATGGTATCAGAGGGATAAGAAAAGCCCAGCATGGCAGCAAGTGGCAGGCATGACAGCTGGAGCCCCAAGCTGAGAGCTCACATCTTGACCTTCAAACAGGAAGGAGAGAGAACAAATGAGCAGTGAGCAAAGCTTTTTACTCTCAAAGCCTGTCCCTAGTAACATACTTCCTCCAGCAAAGCCAATCCTCCTAAATGTACCCAAACATGGCCACTAACTGAGGACAAAATATTCAAAAGCCTAAGACTGGAGCACATCTCATTCACACCACCACACAACAGGAACATGAGAATTGGATTTTGGAACTCCAGCATCTACACAAGAACCTAGCATAAAAGTTCACACTTGTAATCATAGTGCAGGAGAAGCAGAGACAGGAGGATCTCTGGAGCTCACTGGCCAGTCAGCCTAGCATAATCAGTGGGGTCCAGATCTCAGTAAGAGATCTTGTCTCAAAAAACTGAGGTGAACAATTCCCAAGGAACAACAACCGAGGCTTAGCTCTGGCCTCCACAGGCACTTACATGCATGTGTACACTTCTTCATAGACTTCATAGACTTGAATATGTGTATGTATATATACAATTCCAGTATTTTAAATGAAAATATATGTATAAAATATTGATGAGGAAGAACGTATTCACAGTATGTGTCTGTGTGTTTCAAATCCATAGATCCAATCAAACTTAGACAAAGAAAAAAATTTAAAGCTAACCACAGTAAGTCATCTCAGCTATTCATGAGTCTAAGAAGGACTGCTTGAACTAGAAATTTGAGATTAACTTAAACAATATGTAGAACCCTGTCTCACAAAAAATAAAAGTATTTTCAAGAAGAATTATCTCAATACTGAGCACATGAGACTTTTCCCTGTTATTCTCAAAGCACTATAACATTACTATTTCCATAGAATTTAGATTGTTATCAGGTACTGTGCATCATCAAAGCATAAGGAAGAATGTTTGTGGATTCTGTGCAAATACTATAGCACTTTATAAAGGATTTGAGCATCTGCAGGTTTTGATATCTATGAGATATCAACCATAAACTGATTATGGTAGGCTGGCTAGTCAGTGAGCTCCAGAGATCCGCCTGCTTCTGCTTCCCTTGAGCTAAGGTTACAAGTGTGGATGTCCACACCAAGCTGTTTGTGTGAGTGCTGGAGATCCAAAATCAGATTCCCAGGCCTGTGATGTCAATCTGGAACCAGCCTCTCACGAGCTAGCACTGTACTTACTAATTACAAAGAAAACAATAGACTTGGCAGAAAAGTCTGTCAGGTACCACTTCAGTCTATTGTTAAAACTAACATTTCCAATGATTAAAAATATCAAAATCACTTCATGATGATAAGCTATTATGAGACAAAAGCAGTGACTTATAGATAGCACATTGTGATGACCTTCAGTCCTTCCTTCCTTCCTCCCTTCCTCCCTCCCTTCCTTCCCTCCTCCCTTGTTTCCTTCCTTGTAACACTGGAAGCTCATGAATTCTAAGCAAGCTCTCCACAACTCCAACTTTATACCCTTTATCCCAAGCCCCACCTGTGGTATTTTTGCCAAGCATGCAAACATGAGTCTGGTAATAAGGAAACTCAAATAAACCCAAACTAAAAGACAGACAATAAACTCTCTGGGCCATAATCTTTCGAAATCCACAGTTATGAAGTCAGAAGGCCTGGAAAGGGCATTGCTAGAGCAATGACAAAACTTGTGCGGAATCTATAAACTCAAATTGTGCCTTTGAAGTAAAATGTCTGTTTACAGGAAGCAGTCCTGACAGTTCCTGGTTCAGGGGTTTCATGCCAGCAAATTATGCTCACATAAAAAGCCAATGTAGTTTGTTCTTAACACTTTTCTCTGAGTTTCTGTTTCAAGAAAATGGAAAATGGAAAAACATCTTAAGATGCAAGCGATTCGCCTGATGGCTTCTGCTGGAGTTGTTTCTCTCCTAAAGAGAACCAGGAAGAAGTGTTCCTTCCTTTCATGATGCCATTTCATTTGACAAATTTTTATACAGCCCCAAGTATATTTATATATAGGTATACTAATCAAATATTTACTGATAATAAAACATAAATTTATTTTAAAACTATTTTTGATAGGACAAATCAATCAGATATCAAAGAAAAGTAAATGCACATAGTAATGAAAAGATATGAGTGTATGTTATTACACAGGGAGTTAAGTCTTGACTGAGTATTTGAGACTTCAGGATATAAGGCATCTTCAGTGTTTCCTAGAGCTGATCAATATTTTGATTGTGCAACAGTGAATGCTGTGAATTCTTCCTGGCATAAACACATGCCACAAAATGGCAGAAGGATGTTTAGAGCCATTTCAAAAACTGTTGGAAATTGTGTCTTAATCCCAAGCCAAAATTCGTTTAATGACTTGTTATGAAACTCACGTTAGCAACTCTAACAAGTTTTAAAGTCAAACATTCTAACATAATACAATCTAAAGACATGCTCATTTGATACTTTCTTATATGCTGTGGGATGACAATAAGAAAATAATGAAGAGCTTTTGCTTTACATAATCAAATCATTACATCTCCACTGAGCAGAAAACCTTGTCGGGACAGTACAAATCATAACGTACAGTAGGCTAGTGTCTCAGTGAGGCATTTTCTGCCACATTCACAAGTTGGTGAGATGGCATTCACTGTACAAAAAGCTCGTGTTGTGTGCTCAGAACCAAGACAGCAGTGAAGTCTCACAGGGCAGTACAAGTGATCTCTACCAGAGATACCTCAGGTTCGCTGTGCTGAGGATTTAGAGTTAATTTTTGGTTGGTGCATCCTCAGAACCCTTATTGTGCCGTCAAAGTCCTTACAGTTCTCACATTTGACCCCCACATGGGGTCATGACCCACAGTTTATGAAGACACCGCCCCCCCAAAGACAACCCAAGGCACTGAGATGAGACATGGATTGTGTGATCTTCTCCCTGGAAACTAGAGGAGAAAACAACCAAGTAGACAGTCTGCACCCTGCATCCTGCCAGTCAGTTTCCTCTGGCCTTCAGTCACATGAGTCATTACAGTTCCTGATGTGAAAGCTCATGATGGTTTGATGGTCAATTATTGATCACAAAATAGCATCCTGCCTCATTCATAATCACTTGAAGAAGATTTAAGTCCTCTGAAGATGAGTTCTATCCACATTCTGACAAATAATATTGGTTTAAGAGACATGAGTATAAATCCCCTCTAAGTTAAACAAACTCCCTCCAGGACCCTTGTTCCTGTGCTGGCTGGTGGGTAATCATGAAACGTTGTGTCATTTATACACCTTCGGGGTGACTTGTACATTTAAAATGTAGGATCAGAGAGTAGGACTATGCTGAGTTTTTCACGGTGGTGACCTCAGCAGGATAGAGTCACACTGATGGAAGAATCTCAAAACCAATTGAATGCCACCCAAGAAAATTTTCACAAGTCTGCAAAAGTTTCCCCAGAACAGTCTCTTCTGTCTTAAACCCTTTATTTCGGTCCTAAGCAAACATCTACTAGCCTAGCTCTTCTGGGTGTACCCTTCTGGGTGTATCCTTCTGGGTGTATCCTTCTGGGTGTATCCTTCTGGGTGTATCCTTATGGGGAGATCTGGAGGTCAACCGTGTTAAAGAAAAGCTGGGAGAACTGGGCAGCACAGGCTCCTGCAACTCCTCAAAGAGCCCTGATCTGCCCGTACATTAGCTCTAAGATGGCTCCCGGCACACCAGTGAGACAGCAAAGAGGAACAGAGACCAGGGTGGTGGCCACTTCCTCTATCTTGAAGTCCTGACAGGTGATGATACCCACCCATTCACCACTCTTTCTGAGTTAGCTCATCAGGCAGGGCTTTCGTTGGAGCATGGTGTCAGTGTGTCGAGGCACAATTGACTAAGGATTTAGAAACCTGAAATTGACACAAGCACTGTATATAAGCTTATACACTCCACAATAAACTCAGATCTGCTCCCTGATTCTGATCTCTGAAGTTGGATTTCCTGGGATTTGTTGCATAACTCCATCACCTCTCCCCCTACCAACCCACAACGCTCAGTCCTGTTCCCACCAATCCTATTGCTGTTTCCTCAAAAACATTAAACAACACACCAACACCTAAAAAATAAAGTATTTCATGCAAAGCCCTCCTTACCAGATGACAAATCCCCATCTGTTTCTCAGTCTCAGTGAATGTTATTCACTGGAGACACTATTCACTTGGGGCTACATTGGAACTACTGGAGAAGGGAGTTACAAACATAGAGAGAAGGCCTTGGGTACTGTTAGGAACTGGAACACATTGGTATGAAATCATAAATAGGTAAATAGATGATTAATAGATGATAGATAGATAGATAGATAGAAGATAGATAGACAGATAGACAGATAGACAGATAGACAGATAGATTACCTAGAATTGTGTAAATGCTGGGTAAATAATTGCTATACTGTATTGTGTATTGTTTAGGGAATGACTTAAAAAAAATGCACTCATTCTGTATAGATGCAACTGTCTTTCTGAATGTTTTAGATCCATGGCTGTCTGAATCTGCAGGTTAGAACTGCATATTTTTCTCTGCTCATTGAGAGGAAATACATGCAGTAGTAGTCTAATATGAACAAGTGACAAAAATATTAACTTTACTACCTATTTACACATCATCTTTCCATTTCCTACATTAAAATGCCTTTGCTGTTTTGTCATAGTTACACACATACAAAAAATGTGAATCACCAAATGTATGCCATTCAAGTATGATTTATCCTGGCCTCTCCATCAGGCCTAGCCTCACTCCGATCTCTCCTATGGCGTCTCATCTGTACTATGCAGGTAGAGTTAACATCTGTCTATTTTAGTTATGATTTCTATTGTTGCGATAAAACACTTTAACCAAAAAAGACTTAGGAAGGGAAGGGTTTATTTCATCTCAAATTCCATATCACAGCCCAGGAAATCAAGGTACAAACCTAGAGCAGCAGGGGAAGCCATGAAGGAACTCTGCTTACTCTTCGCTCCCCAAGGTTTGCTCAAAGTGCTTTCTTATAGCACCTAGAATCACTTGCCCAGGGGCGGTACAACCCACAGTGAGCTGGAGCATCTCTTATCAATCATTACTCTATAAAACCTCCCAGGTGTGCCCACAGGGCAATCTAGTGTGGACATTTTCTCAGTTGGAGTTCTCTCTTCCCAAATAACTCTAACTTGTATCAAGCTGACATAAAGCTAGCCAGTACAGTCCCTACATACATGGGAGATTCGCCACATCTTTGTGTAGCATAGGGGCACCCTTGGTTTCAGTAATACTTGGCACAGGCCCATCTCCCAAAACACTGTAAATTTTTGTGTAAGGGTCTTGATCCTTTGTCCCTTTGTATCCTAGCACAGGACCTGACAAATATCAGGAGTTCCATAATGACATTTTGATTTAGACTGAATCTTTCTCCGTGAAACAGATTGGAGCTAACTCTCACTGTTCCCATGAGTATTGAACAAGCAAAAAGACAAGCATTTCTTTGGAATCTGGGACAAAAGTACCCGCCCTCTTGCAGAATGTTTCCCTAGGCTAAAGAGGTGACATCCATTTTTTTTTCCTGGTTTTCTTTTTTTCTTTTGTTTTGTTTTGTTTTGTTTTGTTTTTCTTTTATTTTTATTTTTTATTTTTTATTGAATATTTTACTTACATTTCAGATGCCATCCCGTTTCCCCATTTCCCCTCCCTAGAAAACCCCTATCCCATACCCTCTTCTCTTTTTTGCTTTTATACAATTTTTTAAATGTTAACTAATGGCTTTATAAATTTGGTAACGCTCAATATCAATCAGAAGTGTAACCTAATACCCAACCTAGATATAGTAACTATCGTTGACTGGCAGAGACACGCGAACATCTGCCTCCATGTCTGGCCCCCCTCTCTCTTTCTGTCTCATCACCTAGCTCCTCCTCTCCTTACTCCTCCTCTCCTTACTCCTCCTCTCCTTACTCCTCCCACCTTAGCTCCTCCTACATATCACCCTTCCTGTTAAAATAAAACTTTTCTCTCAAAATACAGTTAGAGCATAACTATACCAGTTTATGTCAGTAAGGTGCAAGATAGACCTAATACCCAATCCATCATTTTATTGACTAAGAAGAACCTCTGTCATCTCTCCTAAATAAAAGACTTAGTTCTGAAGCTGGCTTTGTTTTTTCTTGGCTTTAGAATGAATGTCAGCTGAAAATCACCCTCTCAAGTCTTTTTTCTCAAAGTAAATAGCAAGGATTGGCTATGAGACTATAAGTCTTCAACCCCAGCAGAAATCCAGAATGACTGAGTTAACTGAAATTATGGGAAGCACAAAGCATAGCTTCTAAAACATAGCCAATTTATAGAGACTGCTGAACACCTGGACAGTCCCTATACTATAGAACATTGGAGCATCTGATCTTCAGCCTTCTGGCCCAGGATCATCTGACAGACCTAGTGATGCAGAATTATTAAGGGCTGATTACTCTGTCTTGGCAGATATAATCAGTCAACTATTCTGCAAGTGTGTCCTTTTCTGGACAGTGATTTGTCTGTAGATGACAAGAGGCAATTCTTGCCTAGTGGCTGTCTCACCACAATTGGAATAACTCCAAAGATGATCAATTTCTTCTTAGAATCCAAGACAGGAAGCTGTCAGGAGCAGACAGGTCTCTAATCAAAATGAACATTAATACAGAAATGTTTCTAACATCAATTCTGTGGATTTCTGATGTTTTGAAAACCAACTATTTATGTAAGGCAATCTGGACTGTTGTCTGTTAACTCCTCTCAGCTAATTCTAAAGAAAATATAGAAAACACCCTAACAAAAAAAACTCAAAGCCATGAATTTGCTATAGGCCCTTAACTCACAGGCTAACCATCTCAAATCAGTTAAAAAAGTTAAAGAAGGACTGGGTCTAAGCCTTGTATTCCTAAATGTGTTATATAGGTGCAATGCCTATGATAGTAACAATATTCATCTCACTTTTATATTAATAAGAAGCTTGTACCAATGAAAACCTTAAATTTTAAATCCAAGTAAATTTTGTACCATTTAAGAAATTATAACTTCATCTTAATAACAATTATACATATTTCTAGCAATAGGTTATGGCTATGCAATAAATCCTAGCTAATCCTCCCTGTTCCAACAAAACCACTACCTTTCCCTAGAAAGACAGCCCAATATTAACCACCTCAGTCCCCAAGCCCAGGGAATAGGGGCGCTGACTCTTCATTAACTTCTTCAAGCTGATTATGAGTGTTGAGATATTAGAAGAGGGGTTGGGGGAAGAGTAAATTGATAAGCCTCTGACACTGTGTCTTCACTGCATCCAGCTGGAAATCCAGGACATCAGAGGTTCAAGCAGGTCTGCTCAGCTTACCTGATGAGTAGATACACCAAGGCTATGTATTCTGCAATATACAATTCTCAAAACAAATTTTAGTATCAAGATAATTGTTTGTTTGAATTCTGGAATCTAGTCTTCTGGCTGCCTGCCTCTGTCATGTCTAATCCATATAATTCTGGGAGTTTCTATGAGGGTGTACTCCCACCATCCTCCCATTTTTGTCTTCCTGCTGTCAAATTTCCCAACATCAGGGAATCCAAACTTTCGGGCACCTAGGCCCTCCACTTCCACTAATGCCTAACCCCTTACCCCATTCCCCTCACCAATTACTATGAGAGTGTGCTCCCACCATCCTCTCATTCCGGCCTCCCTGCTCTTGCAATTCCCCAACACTAGGGAATCCAAACTTTCAGGTACCAAGGCTGTCTTCTTCCACCTATGCCTGGCACCCTCAACTACCTATACAGGTGGAGCCATGAGTCCCCCCCCCCCTTGTGTTCTCGGGCTGTAGATTTTAGAAGGGCTACTCCAGCTTGTTTCTTAGGACTGTTTGCTTGAAAAATTGTTTTCCAGCCTTTTACTCTAAGGTAGAGTCTGTCTTTGCACTGAGGTGGGTTTCCTGTATGCAGCTAAATGCTGGGTTCCGTTTATGTATCCAGTCCATTAGCCTATGTCTTTTAATTGGGGAACTGAGTCCATTGATGTTAAGATATATTAAGGAACAGTGATTGTTGTCTCCTGTTATTTTTGTTATTAGAGATGAAGTTATCTTTGTGTGGCTATCTTCTTTTGAATTTTTTAGAAGAGGGTTACTTTCTTGCTCTTTCCAGGGTATAATTTCCCTCCCTGTATTGGAGCTTTCCTGATATTATCCTTTGTAATGCTGGGTTTGTGGAAAGATATTGTGTAAATTTGATTTTGTCATGGAATATCTTGATTTCTCCATCTATGGTAATTGAGAGTTTTGCTGGGTATAGTAGCCTGGGCTGGCATTTGTGTTCTCTTAGGGTCTGTATGACATCTGTCCAGCATCTTCTAGCTTTTATAGTATCTGGTGAGAAGTCTGGTGTAATTCTGATGGGTCTGCCTTTATATGTTACTTGGCGTTTTTCTCTTACTGCATTTAATATTCTTTCTTTGTTTTGTGCACTTGCTGTTTTGATTATTATGTGACGGGAGGTATTTCTTTTCTGGTCTAGTCTATTTGGCGTTCTATAGGCTTCTTGTATGTTTATGGGCATCTCTTTCTTTAGATTAGGGAAGTTTTCTTCTATAATTTTGTTGAAGATATTTATTGGCCCTTTAAGTTGGGAATCTTCACTCTCATCTATACCTATTATCCTTAGGTTTGGTCTACTCATTGTGTCCTGGATTTCCTGGATATTTTGTGTTAAGAAATTTTTGCATTTTGTATTTTCTTTGACAGTTGTGTTGATATTTTCTATGGTATCTTCTGCACCTAAAATTCTCTCTTCTATCTCTTGTATTCTGTTGGTGATGCTTGTGTCTATGACTCCTGATTTCTTTCCTAGATTTTCTATCTCCAGCGTAGTCTCCCTTTGTGATTTCTTGATTGTTTCTACTTCCATTTTTATGTCCTAGATGTTTTTGTTCAATTTCTTCACCTGTTTGGTTATATTCTCTTGTAATTCTTTAAGGGATTTTTATGTCTCCTCTTTAAGGGCTTCTACCTGTTTCCCTGTGTTATCCTCAAATTCTTTGAGAGTGTTATTTATGTCTTTCTTAAAGTCCTCTATCATCATCATTAGAAGTGATTTTTAAATCTGAATCTTGCTTTCCTGGTGATATGGGGAATTCAGGATTTTCTAGTGTGGGAGAACTAGGTTCTAATGATGCCAAGTACCCTGGGTTACTGATGCTTATGTTCTTGTGCTTGTCTTTTGCCATCTGTATCTCCTTAGTGCTATCTGCCCTGTCCCTGACTGGAGCCTGTCTTTCCTATTATCTTGGTTGTATCAGAACTTTGTGGGGTGTGTGTAACTACTGGGGTAAGTGCTGAGGCCCAGAATCTGCTCAGTGCTCAAGCGCAGACAGGATGCTGCCCAGGTTAGAGCTCTGGGAGCCCTGTTTCCTCTGGACTCTTAGAGATTGGGGGCAGAGCTACCACCCAAGATCTGCTCAGTTCCTGGGCTCAGACCGGAAGGAACCAGTGCTCTGGGCTAGGAGTGACTTCCTGGATCCTTGTGGGTCCCAGTTACTCCCTCTTTGGGGCAGGCCTTGCTGTCTGCTTACCTTAAGATACTGCCTGAGTTAGAGCACCCCAATCTTAGAGATTGGGGGCAGAGCTGCCACCCGATATCTGCTCAGTGCTCTGGCCCAGACAGGAAGGAACCAGTGCTCTGGGCTGGGAGTTACTTTCTGGGTCCTTGTGGGTCCCAATTACTCCCTTTTTGGGGTGAACGATGCTGTCTGCTTACCTAAGATACAGCCCGGGTTAGAGTTCCTGGGAGCCCTGCTTCTTCTGGGTTCTGTGTGATTGGGGGCAGAGCTGCCACCCAAGATCTGCTCAGTTCCTGGGCCCAGACCGGAAGCAAGAGGTGACATCCTTGCTTCAAAGGAGTGTTGGTTACTTCCCTTGTGCCCGTAATCAGGAAGCAGAGAGTGATGGACTGCGCTGGTACTGAGCTCACTGTCTGCTTATTCGACCTAAGATCCTAGACTTTGGAAGGGTGCAGCCCACATTTAAAGTGGATCTTCACACCTCAATCAGTTCCATCTAGGAACCCTCTCAAAGATATATGTAGAGATTTGTTTCCATGGTGATTCCAAATCCCACCAAGCTGACAAGGTTAACCACCACACAGGGTATTGCCTAGAAATGTTTTCCTTGGTGCTTTGCTTTTGTTGCTCAGTCTGCTTCATCAGCACCGTAGCTGAGGAAATAGAGCCCTAAAATGAATGTTTTGGGGTTTGGTGACTGCTTCAATAGAGTGTGGCCAGGCTGGGGAAGCTCCATGACCGGTTTTCAAGACAAGCTGTATTGCTCCAGATAAGTAGTACTCAAGGAAGCCACTGCCCAGCTGTCTATCCTCTTCCAGATTTGTCCAACAATGGTCCCTGCTCAGTCTGAGCTGTCAGGGAAGCCACTCTACTCAATACATTCAGCCTAAAATGTGAAGTTACCCAATGCATGGTTCTGAGTCAGATATCAATTGACTGAAGCCTTTTTGGACTGAAATTCTAAGATACACTAGAATACTTAGGAGTTGATGACTATGGACAAATAGAAGCAATGTGTCAACTCCACTACAAGGTACTGAAGGGTCTGCCCACCCCAGCTACCTCTTCCCACCTAAATGCATCTCTCAAAAATGTACTGTAAGTGGGTGCCCTAGCTAACCTTCAAAATTACTCAAGAGAAGTAGATCCAACGTGAGGGGATTCAGGATCACCATGGAAACAAATTTGTTCAGAGAGAGATTTATTTTAGGAGTTGGCTCAATTATGTAGTCTATCAAGTCCAAAATTTGCAAGGCCTTCAGGATGGAGACCTAAGAAAGCTCATGTTATAATTCAAGGCCATAGGCCATCTGCTGGCTAAATGCCCTCTTGCTTGTTAGGAGTACATGCTGTTCTCTTGCAAAGGACCTAAGCTTGGTTCCCAGCAAGCTCCCTTACAATTGCCTGGAGCTTCAGCTCCAGGAAGATCCAATACCTTCATCCTCTGCATAAATTTGCATGCACATACCCCATACAGACACACATGCATACATATATTTTTTAATAAAATCTTTAAAACACTCTCACAAAAGAATACTTGACCGAATATCACGGTACCATGAGTCCAATAAGTTAACACATAGAATTGTCACGATACATTTTTTTCTTTGTCCAGCACTGACCAAGACTGTTTGTTTCCTCTTTTGTTTCCTCTCTGTGGTTATCCTACCTCTTGCTCCCTTTGGGCTTTTCTGACCTCAAGCTTGGCTGAAGAGAGAAAACCACCCTTACCACCATCCCAATGAAAATAAGCAGGCTAACAAACCCATTTTATCTGCAAAATTTTGTTACTGATCATAACCCAAACTAAATACAGTATAACAAAAACGATACATGTAAATTTCAGGGCTAGAAACTCCAATTGTTAATTCCTATCCTTTCAGATTGACTTTCTGAGACAGTGACAGATTTTACGCTTCTTTTGAATGTCTCTGTCCTTGCAGGTAGATATTTCCTAACCACTGATCTTTCAATACTTCAGTTTCCAACCCAGCAAAACAGAAGGTAGTTTCAGGGCCTTTTATCTGTAGAGGATGTGCACATGTCTGGGAGCCATAAAACTGCTCCCTTTGGCCCTCGTTCTTGCAGGAATATCCCCGTAGATATATTCTCCATGAAGTCTTGTCCCCAGGGAGGAATCTAAAAAGTCTTCAGAATAGTCTTTCAATGAGCTTAAGCAGCCAAGATTTTTAACTGGGCAGAAAATAAGTTAGTAATCCTTTTCCCTCCTCCCTCCCTCACTGTATAGTAGAAAACTCAAGAGTATCACTTTCTGTGAAAACCAGAGTTTAGTGGTGGTGTGCCCACTGTCCCTGCCCTCCCAGGCCCAGTGTGTAGCATGTCCCCTGACCACTGCTCCTGCTTCTGTCATTTTTCCATGGTGAGGCCAGGCAGGCAAACCTGTGGAACTCTGTGGCTTTTCTTCCCCTCCTCATTTTTCAGTCTTTTTACAGTTATTCTAGGGGGGAAGCATGTGGCCTCTAAGTACTACAGAACCATCATCGGAAGAGGCAACCTGAGGAGAACACCTAGAGAGTCCTTGCTTGGTCCATCTCCTAATCTTTTCTTCTCTCACCCATACCATAGGTGAGTCTACAGCTTCACCTCTGCAAGCCTCCAGGACCCTTACCTCCTTGTGAATCTTACACAACCCACCCTTTCTCTAAGTCTTGTGCACTTCAACCTATCCAGCATGAGGTTACCCCTCCCTAAAATGTTCTCTTCAGAGAGATGTGTCCACAATCAAACTACCCAATGGGCCCTCATTTCTGACCCAAGGCCTTCTACACCATGACCATAACCTGCTCCCGATATATCTGCGTATTCTCTCATTCACTCATTCCTATAATACCCAAATACAGTCAGCCCTCTTTATCCACAGGTTCAATATCCATGAATTATTCAACTAGCAAATAATTTATAATATTATTTTTGTAATTTCAGGTCTGGATATGTGGCTTGATGGTAGAATACTTAACTCATATCCACATAGCCCCAAATTTAATCTCTAGTACTAAAAGGAAATTGCAACTCTATTGAACACATATATAGACATTTTCTTGCTTTTATTTTCCATACAGCACAGCAAACCAACTATTTACACAGCACTTACATTTAATTGAGGGTTAAAATATATGGGAGAAGGCAGGTACTATGAAAATGTTATACCAATTTATATAAGGGATTTAAGCATTCATAGATTCTGGTATCCACAGGGAGCAATGGAACCAATCCCCAACAGAGCCATATGACTGCATATGAAGTACCAGTGAGTGTTAGTTAGACTCTAGGGACACAAGCAATAGGAAAAGCTAGGTGAGATGCTGTCTCTCTTGTCCAGGGATTACAGGCAAGAAGGATGAAGATGGCGGTGAACTATTTCAGTGAGAGCAGAAAGCACACACAAGGAAAGATAGGACCCAACAGCTCTTCTTCACCCACAAGAGCAACCCCTCTCTTCCCTCACTGACCATGGAAAATGTTCCAAGTTCCTTCCTCTGGGCGTTTGTCAACAGCCTACTCTCCCATGGTTTTCTCTAATCCTCTGAGACCAGTCTATCTTTCACGGTTAGATTAAACCCCCTCTTCTTTGTTGCATTTTTCTGATTCATGAAAACCTACAAGGAATCCTCATTTCCATATACCCTCACCACCCCCCCAAAAAAACCCATAATGAACCTAAACAAATGTCCTAACAGCATTTTCTATGCCCTGCAAGCTCTGTATTCCAATTAGTCTTCCTAGTCTGCAATGGGGTGAATGTAATGAGAAATCACACACTCTTGCCTGTCCTGGTCCAGCCCTCCACATTGAAGACGTCCTATGCATGCTGCCTCATTGCTGCAATTACCTTTCACGCTTCTTCTGAAAAATAAAACAGTAGGCTGCAAAAGGTGAAATGAGCCAGCAAGGTGGCTCAGTACATAAAGGTGTTCACGCCAAGCCTGACTGAGTTCATTCCTGGAACCTTAAACCAACTTTCATAAGTTGTCTTCTAACATTCTGCTTACACATACACACACAAACACACACACACACAGAGAGAGAGAGAGAGAGAGAGAGAGAGACAGAGAGACAGAGAGACAGAGAGACAGAGACAGAGAGAGACAGAGACAGAGAGAGACAGAGACAGAGACACAGAGACACAGAGAGAAATATAAAAGTAAATGTAATTGTTTTTTATTTTAAACCTCTAGCATAACTTTCTCAAGGTTTCCCAGGTTTCTAGTTGACCACAGACTGTGACCCAGGCCTACCTCTTACCACTGCCATGGCTTTTCTAGTTGTTACTGCCTCCATTTCAGCTCCCAAGGCCGGAGAGAGCACATCAGGAATTTTACCCCTCTCCAGTCTTTGTGATTTTCTAGAAATGTATCCACGGTAAGCCAATCACTGTCCCAGCAATTCTGGGCTGAAAAACATAAGCTGTGTTACTTTGCCTAGGCACGTGAGGAGCCTGAGGAGCCCCCGGCAGCCTCTGCTTGGCCCTCCATCACCTGCTGGTGATCACATCTGTTATGTGTTTTGCCTTCATGATGCATGATGTGTAAGGTCAAAGCTGTCTCTAGAGATACAGGGAGCACAGTGGATGTGTGATGATGAGAAGCAGACTGTGACTCAAGATTCCAGCTCTGTCTCTGCTGCAAGCACTCAGAGTTGTCACTTAGTCTAGGTTTATACATCGAGTGTCATGCTAAATCCTGAGCCTGCTCTCTCACTGGCTCATCTAGTCACACTGCTCAAGCTCGTCCTTGGAAATCACAAGCTTGCCCACAAGGAAGTTGCTCTCCCTTTGACAAATCGTCTCACTAGGTGCCCGGTATAAGTACTCCTTCAAATCTCTGCCAGAGCCCCTAGATTAGTCTGCCAGGTGCTCACTGAAAATACACAGTGACGAGTCACTGAGGGCAGATGACCTTGTCAGTTTCTTCTCCACCAGCTCCTCCAGCTTCTCAGCTGGCTCCATGCTGGCTCCAGTATGCTCCACGGCCAAGAAGATGTGCTGGTCTCACCCTGCATCTCCCAATACACTTGCACATCCATATAGCTGTTGCTGAGAACTACAGGATGGAAGTGTCAAAGGACATCAGAAGCTCTAATAGGGGCTAAGAAATCATCCTCCCATACAAATACATGTTTCATCACGTCAATCCATTCATGAAAATGAAGTTGGGAGAGTGGACAAGCTTGTGATTTCCAAAGCTACCTCTCTCCCTGACCTTCTGATCCCTAGTACTTCTTGATACTGCTTCATAGGTGACCTTTCCAGATCATCCGTGCAAAGAATACAAGCCCATCACCAGAGGCAAGCTCACACTTTGCAAGGAAAGAGTGACCACCACTTGCCTGCCTTCTGGTATCTTTAGATCCAGACTCACTTTGGGTAGTATTGCTTTCTATATATTCTATGTCTTCTTGGCAGGAACTCTTGTACATATTTAGGTAGAGAGAGCAAAGAAAGTGTGGGCAACCTCAGGAGACCCCAAACTCCCCTCTATCTTCATAACATGGGCCTTTTCTCTCTTCTCAAGGTATCCCTAGTAATTAATGCTTTTAACAAAATTTAAAGTCTTCTCATACTTCTCTTTCCTAAATGGCCCCCCTTTTACTTCATTTCTTCTTTCTCAGGATAATCCATCAGTTTAAAACAAGAACTTTGTGGATGGCCTGCCAGATTCCAGCCTTCTACCTTCTAGCTTTGTGGGCCTCATCTTCTCCAGGTACAATGTTCTCTCTGTTCAACAGGAAGATGACAGTGGTGTGTCAAGTCTATGGAACATTAATGAAACCATGCTTGCAACACACTTAGCAGAGTGACTGGCACATGTTAAAGGCTCTCTGTGGTGATTTATGATAATTTTTCATGTAGAATTCTAGCCATGCATGCTTACATAGATGTTTTTTCCTCACATCTGTTACAGGTTTTAGTTACAACCTACAGCAAAGACAGAGTTCGGTGTTTATTAAACCTATTTAATAAGCAAGTGAAATTTCTAGATCCACTCACAATGAAAAATGACAAGGTCGCTGGCAAAACACAGGGCTGATTTTGAGGAGAAAAAAAGACCCTGAGGGTATAGGAATTGTAGAGCTAAGAGGACCGAGTCCTTAGCCGGTTTCTGTGTCTGCAATGTGATGACATTTTGTGTGAGGCTTTCATCTGCTTTGTGGCATCTTTGTTTTCTTATCATGCACTTTGCCAAATTTTGTGGACCCTGTCACCTGTTCTCCACTTTAGGCCATGTTCTGGCCTCCCTCTCAGGCCTTTGTCTCCTGAACCATTGCTCCAGCTCCACCTTCTTTCCTGGCCTCCAGTGTTCAGCTAGCTGTGGAATGTTTCCACCTAGGCATCCTACCGACATCTTCAAACCAGCAAGGGGAAACGGCTCATCTCCCATCACTGCTCACACTCGCCCATCGATTACACCTGTGTTCCTGTTCTTGAGTCTGGTAAATCCAGCTCCTCTGTCACCACCGGCAATCCTCCTGCTCAGTAGTTGGCACCTGCTTTGTAATACTTCTTTGAGCTCCGATACCCTGTCCCTTCAATTCACCCCACCATTTCTGCACGTCAAGCTCTCAACCAGCTGCCTAAACCTCCTGTACCAGCCTCTAACACATTCTCTTGTCCAGCCCAGTCTGTGAGTGGCCTGAGGTGGATTTTTGACCTCTACTAGACACACCTCTGTTTCACAACCATTCGACTTCCTCATTGCTGATGAAAATGAAATACTCTGTCCCTGGTCCAGGCAGGTAAGTGTCTCATTTGACACCCTCCCTCTAATTGACCACAGTCAAGTCAGCATCCCCTCCCCCACTCACTGAGTATGTTGCTTCCATCCTGTCTTGTTTTTCATAGCCTTCTTGCTCAAATCCAACTTCTTTCTCAAATCCACGCCATGTCCAACTTCCAGCTTAACTCAGCCCAAGTTTCCTCTCTCTCAGGCAGGCTTCCCTCATTTCCCTGTCTGAAATGATCCCAGCTTTGCCATCTGTCTATCTGTATAGCAAATGCCTGAGATAAATCAACTTTTAAGGAGAAAAGGCTTATTTAGACTCATGGCTTCAAAGTTCAGTTCACAGTAACATGTACCTATTACCTCAGCCCGTGGAAACACAGTAAATCATAGCAGGAGTGCTGATGGGGAAGGCCCATTTGCCTCCTAGCAGCCAGAAACATAAGAGGATCAAAAGGAGAAGCAAGGATCCTTTGAGGACACCCCTCATGACCTGATTTCTTTCCTCTAAATTCTACTCAAACAATCCCATCATTTCTAAGCAGCCCCGGGGCTTTGAAATTAAACCTGCACCATGAGGGCCTTTGAGGGACACTCCTGATGCAAACTATAGCAAACCCCCTGAGAAGAAGGTCTCACTCCCTTGGGCTGCATTGGATGTCTGGAAGAGTTTAACACAATGACCATATACTGGTCATGACACAAATGAAATGGAGGAGTTGTCCCTGGTTGCTAAGGAAACATAGGTCCTTTTCATCAGATTCACCAGTCAGCTCTGAAACACAACCAAGCCAGCTGGAATTATGGGAATGTGCTGTTAGCACAAAGTGGCAGCATCTATTAGCCTGCAGAAGGCTGGGCGGCTGGTAAGAGCATAGAAGCCTACAGGGAATACTGGCTCCGCCCCTGCTGACTGCAAGTCCCTTCATCCTCTGAGCAGCTGTTTCTTAACCTGTGCAATGAGCAGGGTGGTAATGTGGGATTACTACTGAGGGCTACATGGGAGAGCGTGTGCGTGAAAGTGCTTGGCTCAGCGCCTGGCCCAACAAATATTCACAAGCCCATGTGACCTCAGGAATGTGTGTCACATAATCCCTTCAATCTGGAACAAAGAGAAAATAATTCCTACCTCATAAGATTGTTGTGAAGATTAGTGTAAATGGATTAGTATATATAACAAAGCACTATCTGAGATAGGATTCAAGAGATATCAGCTTTTTGGAGGAGATATTAACAATAAAGATATTGGGGATCAGGAGGAATGCTACAAGGAGACAGAAAGCTGGCAACTTCCACTGAAATTTCCAAGTGTGTGACCCTACTATTGTGTTAACGTGAGAACCAATAATATTGTTATAAATGAATTAGTTCATCTCAGGTGTGACTAGCACAATAACTGGTGCTTCTTGTCAGGAGTCATCAGATGTGTCTGTGGTAGGTCAGAGAGCAGATATTTTAGGCTTCCAGGCCACATGTCAAGATTGTTTAGCTTGCCCACAGGACTGCAAAAGCGTCCATACAAAGTATGTTAACAAGGAGGCTTGGCTGGGATCTGGTTTATTTACAAGACAGGCAAGAAATCAGTGTTGCTCAACATGATATAGTCTGTTGAACCTATCTCTATGCAGTTATTAAATGAGCAAGCCAGGAATAAACAAAGAAAAGGTCATAATGAGGTCATCCATTTCTGGTCATCCATTTCTCTCTAAGTAATAAAGGATCTCCTCACTCAGGCAAAGAAGCAGGATTCTCCTCCACTCATCCCTTCTATTCAGAGAACACCTGGGCTTGGAGACAGAAGGGGACCATGGATGCTACACAGTCTGGCAATATCAAGGCTGATTGCATTACTAGGGACCAGGAGACCCACTTCCTAGCTGCTCAGGGTAGTCCTGAACCTGCAGCAGCAGTGATACCTGGAAGTCCATGGGCAACTCACAGTAGTGGGTTCCATGGACATCAGCGCTGTGAGAGTCTACCCACAGATGGGTCCTTTTCTTTAGTGATACCAACAATGCACTTGACTCTTTTCACCCCTTTCTAAAGTATTAGACCACAGTGGGTAGGGCTAGTACCTCCGCTCCTTGACCACTGAAGATGGTCAACAACCCTGCTATTTACGGTTATAACAAAATTCTCCTTCAGCTACATCTCCCTGGTCTTGGGGTGAGCTAAAGGGGATTCTTCAGCTAGCCCCAATCAGCACCATACTTGCATGTGGCACCTTGCATGTCAGCATGCACTTTGCCTCTCACATCCGCAGTACAGGATACCTTTGGTCTTTCTTTCACAGGCAGCTCAGACTTCTGTGGGATTTTTTTTCCAGGTTTCCTGGAATTATTTCAGAATGGGCTCCATGGATATTTTGTCAGAATCCTTTCTTTTATTATGCTCTATATATTGCAATAAGATTATTTCTGAATCCAATTCCTTTCTCTGCCTTCATTCAAATTACACCCACAAATACCTAGAAAAATGTTCATTTTTCTCCCAAAAGCAAAGACTGGGCAAGAGCAATAACTGAACCAAACTGTCACCCATAAGAGAAAAATGCATAAAATCTGTCACATTGTGGTCTAGGAAATAAACAATGGGAAATGAAAAAGAATTGTTATTATAACGTCTCGGAACTTCTATTCTTGGCCTTAATATATAGATGTTTTATTTTTATCATGTTCTTGAGACACCCGCTCTTCTCATTTGCCTCTCTGGACTGTTTGCTAGATTAACTACTGGCCCCAAGGCCCCCCAGAAAACACCCTGCAAGGCTCTTGGAAACCTAGGGAGGAGGAAGCTACTCACAAGCAACCTACATATTTGTCATGTTGCATGTGGATTATTCCAATTAAATTTACATATAGCCACATGAACACCAAGTGGAAAGAACTCAATAATTAGAAAATGACCTCTGTGGTCTTATGTGAAGGCTCACTGCTAGTACACAGAGCCCCTGCGACCTTCCCAGTGATAAATCCACTCTCCCCCGTAACCCCCAAGTATTCATCACTAAGAGATGTTCTCTTTACCAGCTTTTTTTTCTTCCTTTAAATGGGTCCTGCCTATATAGCCTTATGAACCTGCAGCCTTAACCTCTCAAATTCTGGGATTAAAGGTGTGCACCACCACACCTGGCTTATTTGTTTTAAAATTGTTCATTGAAAACCCATGCTTAAGTCTATTTGGCAAGTCTAGACACAAAGAGAAATAACCTAAGATTGAATGAATACATGCTGATGTTTGAGCTAAACTGGGGGAGAATCATGTTTAGTAATCCCCCATTTTAATGTTTAAAGTATTTAATAATTGGCTCCATTCATATAAGAGAGTTACGAGCTGGTGCAAATGACACTTTCTCACCCATATTTTGTGAATTAAATTTAAACCACTGGGTATATGTAAAAGTTCCAATGTTTACTTTTTAAATATATTTTAATTTGTTCTTCAAGAATTCCATACACATAACAATCTGCCTTGATCAAATCATCCCCATTCCCTCCCTTCCAACTCCTTCCAGATCTCACCACTATACCTTTATCCTAACTTTGGATACTTAACCACTGACTCCAAATAGGTGGTGATTGTATGTGTATTAATGTAGGGCCATCCACAGTTGCATAGGCAACCTACCTAGGGCAACATCCCTGACGAAATTTGATGTTCCCTCCCCCAGCAGCCACCAATTACCAATAGCTCTTTAGCTAAGGGTGGTTTTCTTTTTAAGTCCCTTTCCTTACCTATGTTAGAAATATTTACTGGCTTGATCTTATGAAGGTCTTGTGAGTACATCACAATCATTGTAAATTCACGTGTACAATAGGCCTTTCATGTCTTGAGAAAAGTATTTCACATTATTCCTCCACAACCCCACAATCTTTCTGCCTCCCTTTTCATGGTCATCTCTGTGACTGGGGGCACTGGGGAGTGCAGAGTGACGGAGATGTCTTACTTAGAGCTGAGCAGTCCAGAGTCTCTTGTTCTCTGCAATTTCACCAGTTGTGGGGCTCTATGTTAAGTACTATCTAATGAAAAATAGCTTCTCTGATAAGGATTTGGGGCTGCATTATTCCAGGTATAAAGATAAGTAATTAGAAAGCAACTTGATACTATACCCATTTTGCATCATTAATGGTAATAGATTCTCCACTAAGTCATATGAATTACACAACCACAGATTTTGGATGTAGTGAACAGAAGCGTGTATGAGTTCTGTCTTCCGGGGTGGTTCTTAAATCCAATCAGAAAGCAGCTGGTTACCCTCCATGACATTCATGCCACTACTGCACAAAGTAAGTGTATCTTGCTAAGCTGGTTGCTATTATAGCTCTCAGTACTCACAGCTGGATAAAACTGCTGATAACTTTTCTCCCATAGCACCCTGCATAGCTCCTAGCACTCTGAAAGCTAGCCAGTGCGAAAGAACCTTGCAAGTTAGAGTCAGCTTGACTTGTTTCCATGTTCTATGACCATCAGCTTCTGGTAGGGACTCAAGAGCTTGCATTGTTTGAGAAGACCCTTTGACCAACAAGTTGAAGGTGAGTAGCCCAGACCTGGCACCAATGCACATAACATAAAATTCACCACTTTCTTGTTTAAGCCTACATATCAATTGTTGTACAGCCATTGTCACCACCCAGAACATTTTCATCTCCCCAAGCAGTAAACTCTGCACCCCTTAAACGGTAACTCCCCGTTCTCCTCCATGCTCCATATACCACTAGTCTACTCCCTGCCTCTGGAAATCTGACAGCTCACAGAAGTTAAGCTAATCAGTATTTGTCCTTTTATATATGACTTATAATAAAGTCCGCAAGACTGGTCACTGTTATAACATGTCGGAATTTCTTCCTTTCTCTTTAAGGATGCACATACTGTTGTGCAGACACATTCTACATTTTTTTAATACATTCCTCTGATACATGGGTTACTCTCATGTATTGCAGAATGTTCACTGCCTTAGACACTTGTCTATAACTGTAATTATTAGAAGGAGACCTGCACAAGATTGGGCCTGTTATTGTTCTACCATGGAGAAGGGAAGGAGATCATAAGGCCCAACCCCTCCCCAAGGATTTAGATACAATTAATGACTCCTAGAGGAGAAAGAGATTTTTTTTCCCCCAGTGGTGTGGCCACCCATTTACCTGTGCTCCTGTAACTACTCATCCATACTTCTACACATAGCAGTACTTAAACTATTGTTTTACCAAGATAGAGTCCAGAAGAGTTATTTAATGGGTCTGTCATTTATGCCTTACCTAGAGTGAATCAATTTCTGCTCATCTCCCTAGGAAAAGTCCCCACCTCACCACCTTTTGGCCACTGTGAATATGACTGCTGTGAACAAGAACATGCAATTTTCAGACTGAGTCCCTGCTTTGAATGTGTGTGTGTGTGTGTGTGTGTGTGTGTGTGTGTTATAGCCAGAGGTAAAATTGCCATATTTTATGATAATTCTGTTTAAATTTTGAGAAAGGCCATACTCCAACACTGTTTTTTTATGTGACCCCACTAAGGCCTCAAAAAATTTATAAGTTGCTGCTTTGCCCAGCTGTATTGTGTAGAAACTAGTTTGGGTCGTAAACCAATCTTGGCTAAGCTGAAAGAGATTTTAGTGGTCACTAAGCCAACTTATCGGATATTGAAATGGCCCAGGATCATGACATGGACTTGTGTTGGATACACAGGGAAGAGAACAAGAGCATAATTGCATAACATCCCCTGGATGGCAGAAGAGTCACCTGAAGGACCAGGTCTCTAAACTCCTGCAATGGGAAAGGAATAATGACCCCCAGGGAAGAAAGCATTTTGGCCCTCTCACAGGCTGATTGACATAGCCTGAGCGCTGGGTCTCAGGGATGACCTGATGGCTCTCTGGTCAACACACTTCATCCCTCTTGGTTTCCTGGGATTCCAGTCAGTCCATCCCAAGGAGGCTGGGGCCAGTTGCACACAGCCTCCTTTAGTCTCCTTCAGTGTCTCCAGTGGCACTTTCCCTACCCACTGGTCTATACCATGTTTCATTTGTGGCCCATTCCTTCTGATCCTAAACACACACATAAGCACAAACACAAATACACACACAGACACAAATGCAAATAAAGAGACAGACACACACATACACACATAAACACACAGATACACACATACACAGAGATACACACAGACACACAAACATGCACACATACACAGAGAGAGAGACCCACAGATACATAGACCAACATACAAAGACACACACACAAACACAAACACACAGAAATACACAGACACAAACACACAGACACACACACACACACACACACTGGCTTATGAGGTGCTGTTTTTTCATCTCCTGTCAGTGGTCACCTATGCTGTCCACGATGAAATGAACAATAAATGAGCCATCATCTATTCTCATTTAATGTTCTTTTCTCCTTAACTGGACTGTCTTCTTCAAGGTCATCCTTGGGATATCAAGTGCTTCCTGCATCAGCATCCTAGTTTTGCCAGGCCTCCATGGGCTGTATTGCTTCTAGCTGCATACTCCTAGTGCCCTTTGCTCTCAGTGAGCTGCCAGGTTGGAAAATAGGCCAACCCTCATCTTCTCTAGCTGTAGTAAGGAAATGAGCTCGAATGTCATCAAACAGGCCATTTCTGTGCAAATATCAATGTTTTATCTACTAACAAAAATGGTCCCAGCCCACTTCTGTAGAAATATGTGAAATGATTAAAATCTTCATTTCATTAACAAGATCACTGGTACTTATGAAAAGAAACAATTTGGCTCAGAGCCAACAACTAGGACCCCAGACTAGAAAGCACCTCCAGGCTCCATCACAAAGCTCCATAGAGCACCCTCTTTGGATTTTTAGATCATGGGCACATGGATAAACTCCCACAGACTACAAATACTTAGGCACAGAGTTCCTGAGAATGTAACTATATGGCAAACCAAAGGCTCTCCAAAGCTTAGAACTTGGGGAATCTGGGAAGATGATTAGGACTTGATACTGGATCTTTTCTGAAACTTTTCCAATCTCATTGAGATACGAGCTATCTGAGGCTCAGAAAGATGGGGCCTTATTGCAAGATGGTGGCCTCTTTGGAAGATCCTGTGTTCTGAACAGAGTAGATCTGAGTGTCTGGTCAGCCTAGATGTGAAGTTTAGGCTGCAGAATGTACAAGGCCACACTGCAAAGGATCTTGGGAGTTGCATGCTTCTATGGGTAACGAGATTATAAAGCCTCTGGCTTCTTTCATCATTATCCCTGGGAATGTACAGAGTGGAGGCTGCTACTGTGAAAAGAGGAGAAAGAGGCAGAAAGGTCATGTTTCCTCTCCTACTTCAAGAAGCCCCAGGCTAACATAGCAGGCTTCAGGGATGGATGGCAGGTGTCCACCTGACCACAGACTAACAGGGAGGCCGTGATCTCTTCCGGAAGGTCTCCTCCATGTTTGTTTGTAGACATCACACTGAGTTTGGGAGGAAGTGGGCCTGGTTTCCATTCCAAACACTGCTCTTCTTTCCTGGGCTGCAGGGAACCTAGGTGAGCCTCAGAGTTCTCAAAGGTGGTTGGGGATAGCTCCACCTACAAGGAACACCTCAAGATAAACACAGCCAGGATTGTGGGCCCAGACAGAATGCATGGGAATATCCAAGAAACACTGCTTTTAAAAAAAACCTTTACTCATTTTTGAGAACTTCATGTATGTATCCAATAACATACAACTATACTTATCCCCAGGCCCCCTATTACCTCATAAACCCTTCAACACATTCCCCTCTGAGCTTCGTGTCTTTTAAAAATAATCTACTAAATTCACTCAGTGCTGCCCTATGTGTTTGGGTGTGGGACCATCCATTGGAGCATGGGAATTCTATCAGTGACATACCCTCAAAGAGGAAGAAGAAGAAGAAGAAGAAGAAGAAGAAGAAGAAGAAGAAGAAGAAGAAGAAGAAGAAGAAGAAGAAGAAGAAGAAGAAGAAGAAGAAGTAATCCTCTCTCTCCCAACTATCAGTAGCCCCTTGGTAAGAGGCAGAGCCTAGAGACCATCTACCCCTTCTATGCTGGGATTTTGGCTGGCTTGGTCTTGTACATACACAGGTGACCACAGCTTCTAGGAGCTCATGGGTACAATAGCCATGTTATGTGCTGAGGACAGTAGTTCACAGCATTCCTGCCCACCCTTTAGCTCTTATATTCTTTCCGTCTTCCTGTCTTTGGTGTTCCCTGAAGACTGGGTCTGAGGGTTTGACAGAGATGTCCCATTTAATACATAGCACTCTTATTCTCAGTTACGTGTCTCTGCACTGGCTGCTACCCACTGCAAAAAAAGAAGCTTCTCTGACCAAGGATGAGAGCAGCGTGGGTCTATGGGTAAAACGTAGACATTTACAAGGCACTTGGTAGCATGATGAACTAGCAAAATAACAATCATGGGTTTTTCCCCAAGGCCTCTGAGCTTCTAAGCCATGGGCTTTGGGTGAGGATTATAGTACCAGGCATGGTGTCCCTTTCTGTGCAGCAGGCATCAAATCCAACCAGAAAGTGCTTTGTTACTCCATCAACAGTTACGCTACCAGTGCACAAGTGGACATATCTCCCCTGGCAGAAGAGTTTTATAGCATGCACGGTCCAGCTTTGGGTAAGACCATCAATGCCTTTTATCCACCAGCAGCCTATAGAGCACCTTCTGATACTATGAATGTTTGCCAGCAGGGAGGAGGTTTTGAGATTGATTTCACTATATCCTACAGCCAAAGTGGGTGGTACCTTCAGCAATAGGTAGTTATATAACTATGATGTAGTTATGAGGGTGGTCAAGAGCAACAGCAATAGATTATATTGTTTTAGACACCTCTAGGGAATTTATAACTAAAAACTTACAGGAAGGTATCCCATACATTTCCTTGTAGCTTTCATTTAATAAGCCATGTGATCGTGGAGCAGCATTGTCTGCCCACATAGCAAAGCAGTTCTTGAAGAAGATGCTTAAGCAAGAAGATCCCTTAGTGAAACAACAGAATCTGTCATTGGTTCATTTTTTTTTTTTTTAGATTAACTTACGCTCAACACAAATTGTCTTTTTGAGGTGCACATTACAATTAGTGCACAGTACAAGTTACAATAAACACTGCTGGCCAGGCCTTCCAGAGATTTTGATGTTATCAAAGGTAGGTCCCTGCATTGGGACCATAAACATTTCCCAAGTGGTTCCCATGGACAACTGAAGATGGAGAGCAGTCCCCTGGGAGGACTGCCTGCAGGTGAATGTTGGGAAAGTCAGTGGAAACAATTGCACGCCTACAGGTTGAGGTATGAGGAAGAGACATGTGGCCAAGGAGCAGACAGAACCCAGGATGAGAACACAGGAAGACACTGAGAAAGGAGGGCAGATAATCCGCTATGGGCTACTCAGATCTGCTTCCTGTGACCTGGTTGTACACTTAGGGGGCATTGGCCTTTGTGTCCATGAGGAAAGAACTAATGGACAGCTATCTTCTGGTAATGCAAACAAATGCCATGAATGTCTACTCACTCTGAACTTACCTCAGGAGACTCAGCCTCATTCTGTGGCTACGATCACCCAGCAAGTTTACAGTTCACAGTGAGTATATCCCCATCTCACCAGAATCTCCATAGAGCCCATGAGAGGCACTGCTCACAGAGCCTCCCTTTTTAACAAGTGAGAACACAGGGATTAAAAGATCAAGGTAGGTGCCTACTGCCATGCTAGTTTAGCCAACCAGGGTGGAATTTTACCTTCAAGAGGCCAAACTGCTCTTAGGAGGGTCACACTTTCTGTGTAACCCTTGGTTACTGTGATCATTCATGAAGTTGAATTATTCCAATTTTCCGGTTTTTGTGGTTGTCCCAGGACAAATCCTATGTCCTAGGAACCCCCTCAATCCTAGGGAAAAACTAATTTAAATAATGCATTAAACTCTTTGATTCATGCAAACATATTCAAAAACAATATATTTTCTAGCAAATCACTCATATATTCATTGGCATACAGAGTTTCCAAATCATACTCTTCTTTGTAGACACAACTTTGCTTGATACTGAGGTTTACTGGTCATTGAACATTTTATTATAACAGATAACTCGGATAACATTTCACTATATGAAATTTAGTGTTATACTTGTCTAATTGAGCACTTACATTTCAACTGAAGTATTTTACAATGCTAACCTATTCCTTGAGATATTTTAGTCAGTGATAGATCTCATATTCTGGCCTCATCCAGTGGTATTTACTGCCTACATAGGTCACTGCTGTCTTAGTCTGTGTACATATTCATATAATCTATGATGGGCACACAGCTACCAAGTTGCCAAAGGGTGCATTTCTCAGGACCTGTCCTTGTCATTAAGTGACACATAACTGTATCTGTGTTTGCCTGATTTATTAATAATGTTTTAATTGTAAAAGTGGAGAAACTGTTCCTGCCCCTGCCAGGTAAACCCTGCCATCGGAACCTGGGCTTTTGAGCCCACAGAAGCCATAACTGGGAACAGAGGTTCTTTTCTCTTTTGAGCTATGTGTGAGCACTTGGATTCTTGTAGCCTGACACTTCATTAGAATATGATGATTTTCTAGTGCATAAAAGAAAGCACAAAGGGTTGCAAAGGAGGCCAGCAATGTTGGAACCTAACTATTGAACTGCAATGTTGGAACCCAACTACTGAAGCCAACTACTGAAGATAGATTTGTGATACAGTGTCTTGGGTATTTCCTCATTAACAGCATCAGATGAAAACAGCTGGGCTTTCTGTCAATGACAAAGCCACGTAGACTCCTCATATTTTCACAGAATATTCCTTCATAATGAATTTTTTTGAAGAAATACTAGTATAAATCATTTTTTCTCCCCCTCTAAATTCAAGCACCCTTTGACATCAGAAAAAGAAACCCTGACTCATGGTTTGGAATATTGTTAATCCAAGCCTCTGAAATCTAAAATGTCCCCAAATCTGAAACTTTGTAGATACCAGTATAACACCATGAGTAGAAATTTCCATACTGGACAGGTCACAGTCAGAATGCAAGGACACTAAGATATTGTATAAAATGACCTGCAGGCTCAGGTTGTAAGACATAAAGCATAAAGCATAATGCTTTGTGTTTGTACTGGATCCCTCCCCCAAGATTTCATGAGCATGCAAATATTCCAATATGTTTACCATTTTAAATGATGTCAGTTAGTTAGTTAGTTAGTTTTATGTGTATGTGCATTTTGCCTTTATGTATGTTTGTGTACCACATGTGGAAGCCATAAAAGTGTACCAGAGCCTCTGGGACAGGGGTACAAATGGTTGTGGGTTACCATGTAGGTGCTGTAAATTAAACCTGGTCCCTGAGCACCGAGTGCTCTCAAACACTGAACCATCTCTCCAACCTTTCTTTTTTTATTTTTATTTTTTATTGAATATTTTATTTACATTTCAGATGCCATTCACTCTCCCTATTTCCCCTCCCTAGAAAACCCCTATCCCATCCCCCCTTTTCCTTTTTGCTTTTATACATTTTTTAATGTTAATCAAAGGCTTTATAAGTTTGGTAATGCTCAAAAACAAGGTGCTCATACAATCAGAAGTATAACCCAATACCCAACCTAGACATATCAACTATCTTTTACTGGCAGAGACACGCGAACATCTGCCTCCATGTTCCCCACCACCACCATCACTTAGCTCCTCCTCTCCTTCTCCTTCTCCTCCTCCTCTCCTTACTCCTCTCACCTTAGCTCCTCCTACATATCACCCTTCCTGTTAAAATAAAATTTTTCTCTTAAAATACAATTAGAGCATAACTATGCCAATTTGTGTCAGTAAGGTAAAAGATAGTCCTAATACCCAGTCCATCATCTTGTTGACTAACCAGAACCTCTGTCATCTCTCCTAACTACAAGACTTAGTTCTGAACCTGGCTTTTTTTCTTGGCTTTAGAATGAATGTCAGCTGAAAACCATCCTCTCAAATCTTTTCTCTCAAAGTAAATAGCCAGGATTGGCTATGAGACTATAAGTCTTCAACTCCAGCAGAAATCCAGAATGACTGACTTAAATGAAATTATGAAAACACAAAGCATAGCTTCTAAAACTTAGCCAATTTATAGAGACCACTGAACACCTGGACAGTCCCTATACTATAGAACGTTGGAGCATCCAATCTTCAGCCTTCTGGGCCAGGACCATCTGACAAACCTAATGATGCAGAATTATTAAGGGCTGATTACTCTGTCTTGGCAGATATAATCAGTCAACTATTCTGCAAGTGTGTCCTTTTCTGGACAGTGATTTGTCTGTAGATGACAAGAGGCAATTCTTGCCTAGTGACTGTCTCACCACAGCTGAAATAACTCCAAAGATGATCAATTTCTTTTTAGAATCCAAGACAGGAAGCTGTCAGGAGCAGACAGGTCTCTAATCAAAATGAACATTAATACAGAAATGTTTGTGACATCAATTCTGTGGACTTCTGACGTTTTGAAAACCAACTATCCATGTAAGGCAATCTGGACTGTTGTCTGTTAACTCCTCTCAGCTATTTCTAAATAAAATATAGAAAACACCCTAACAATAAACTCAAAGCCATGAATTTGCTATATGCCCTTAACTCACAGGCTAACTATCTCAAATCAGTTACAAAAGTTAAAGAAGGACTGGGTCTAAGTCTTGTATTTCTAAATGTTATATAGGCACAATGCCTATGATAGCAACAATATTAATCTCACTTTTATATTAATAAAAAGCTCGTACCAGTGAAAACCTTAAATTTTAAATCCAAGTAAATTTTGTACCATTTAAGAAATTATAACTTCATCTTAATAACAATTATACATATTTCTACCAGTAGGTTATGGCTATGTAATAAATCCTAGCTAATTCTCCCTGTTCCACCAAAACCACTACTTTTCCCTAGAAAGACAGCCCAATATTAACTACCTCAGTCCTCAAGCCCAGGGAATAGGGAAGCTGACTCTTCATTAGCTTCTTTAAGCTGATTATAGGCATTGAGATATTAGAAGAGGGGCAAGGGAGAGAGTAGATTGACAAGCCTCTGATGCTGTGTCTTTACTGTATCCAGCTGGAATTCCAGGACATCAGAGGTTCGATGGAAGAGAGCTCAGCTTGCTTGATGAGTAGATACACCAAGGCTGTGTATTCTAAGTTAGAGCTCCTGGGAGGCCCGCTTCCTCTGGGTTCTGTGAAATTGGGGGCAGAGCTGCCGCCTGGGAACAGCTCAGTGCTTGGTCCTAGACTGGAAGCCTCTTCAACCTTTCAAAATCTGTTAAAATATCAGAAATTTGAAACACTTTGAAACATTTTGGATAAGGGATACTCAATTACAAATTGCAAATCAAAAATACCAGTTACAGTTCAAATTTTTAAGACATCATTTCCAAAAATATATTTTTCTGGAACCCCATTTTGAAGGAATGATAACAGTTCTCTGTTGGGCTAAACACTGTCCCTCAAAACCTAGGTTCAAACCATTGAACCTGTGATTGTGACCTTATTTGGAAATAGTGTCTTTATATATACTAAGCACAGATGAAGTTAATACTCACATACCCAGTGCCCTCACCCAGTATGATTACTGTTCTTGTAAGAGAAATGAGACAGAAACACAGAGGAGCACCTGTACATATATCATACTCCTTCTACACTCCAAGGAGCCCCATGGATTCCTGGCAGTGCCGGGAGAAAGCAGAGCCCTTCAACCCTTTAATTGGGACTTTCAGCTTCCAAAACCATAAAAAATAAGTTATCTGTTGTTCTGAGTCACCTTCCTTATGGCACCTTGCCAGGGAAGTCCTAGGAGATGACACAGCATCCTTTGGGGAGAGCTGATTTGAAGCTAGCTTGGGGCCCCATGTCTGATAGACAATACAGCCTAGAAGACCAGAGACCCTAAGGAGGATTCACAGTAAACTCTTAGTGTAGTCTATAGTCTTCTTAAGTTTGTTCATCAAAAAATATTACATTTATCACCGCTAAACAGTAATGGTCACTATAACATTAAAGGCCCCAAAAAGATGAAAGCCAGCAGGCAAATGATAAAGGGACTGGGAATCTCACAAAACTGTGAAGACGTGAGAGCCATGGGCACCCTGAGAGCACAGCCCAGAGAAGACCGTACATAAAAGTAGTTCATTCGTGTCATTCATGTTTTGCACATAAAGAATTCAAAGTCCAGATTTGAAATGTGGGGGATGGGGACTGCAGAGATGGCTTGGCAGTTAGGAGCACTCACTGCCCTTCCAGAGGACCTTGGTTTGAGTCACAGCACCCATACTGCAGCTCATGACCATCTGTATTTCTAGTTCCAGGGAAATGTGACATTGTCTTCTGGCCTCTGTGGGCATTTGCACACATGTGGTGCACAGGGCTACAGGTGAAATACCAGTACACATACAATTTAAAAACAATAACATAACTAAAAACATTACAAAAGCATATTGGTCAAAACACAGATATACCCCTATATTTTGCATACCTACAAAAATAGTTTATTATTTAACATTGAATTCTTCCAGTTGCAATCACAGAAATTTCTCATAGAATAAACCCATCCCATAGTCCCATAAACCCACACAATTACAGGCTGGCTTCTACCTTCCTAACTGGCGAATTGAGTATCTACTCTGGTGGACATCTGTTTTAAACTCTGCCTGGGCTCACTCTGTTATGTAAAAGCGTCTTGTGCACAATGATGGATCAACACCCACACCCAGCATTTCCCCTCTAGGAGACCAGAAGTCTGCTCCTCTAGTCACTCTGCCTGCCAGGCTGTAGCAGGCACCTGCTTTTATGGCAGGCACTGTGATGTTTGCAGCGGTGAGTCTGGAGACTTGCTTCCAGAAAGACACAGGCTCTGAAAGTTTGCCAAGCAGTGACTGGGAGCACAGTGTTTCTAGTCGTGGTATCTGGACCTTGATCTTGGGCCTGGGGGAGCTATGAAGTCATGACTTGAGAGAGGAGAGGATGGGGCCTGGGCCTCCCAGAGATACATGCTTCTGGCCCAGATCCGTATATTTTAACATATGTAGCACATTTACCCTGTTTAAATGTTGGAGCCCCTGAGATAGTACACTAAGGAATCAGCTCACACAAGCTCTGCAGAGATTATCAAACACCCAGAAATTTTGCAAGCCAGTTGTTAAATTAAGCCACTTCAAAATTGGCCACAATGGAGATTTTTTTTTTTTTCTCCATGGAAATCAACAAAGACCACAACTCAGGGATGGATTTTCATTTTTCCACAGGGCTCACATCCTGCTGCTCCGTCTTCTCACTGATTTCAGGAATATTTTACATCCCTCCCACGTGCTTTCCAAAGTTCTCACCAGAACCCTGGCCAGCTACCCCTGTAATGTTCTTTGCAGCATTAGCCTGGGGTTCTGCTATCTTTCTAAGAGATCTAGGTTTTCTGCCCTGACCTTCTGTGGTTTCACTCTGCTTAGAGTGCAAAATGAAAACAAAGCCCCCAGTGTCAGAGAAAGATCAGTGAGACACACCTTCAGGACATTCTCCAAGTCAGCAGTACCAGAGGGCTCCCAGCTTGATTTATTTTCAAGTCCCACATCAAGTGGATCACAAAAATATCATGTAACCAGGAAACACAGAAAGAGAGCACTGTTCTCATTTCTCAACCGTATGCTGGAAGCAGGCAGCTCTACTATCTTGCAGTGGTGGCTGAGGCCCTTCTGCCAGGCAGCCCCCACTTGGAACTTGTCCATCCCTGCTTTCTGGTGAACATATCCTGACTTCACTCTAGATGGTGGGAGTCAGGCAAGTGGAGCAAGACAGGAGCTTCCTCTGGATGGTTTAAAAAAAAAAAAAGATTGATGCTAATAAATACATCTTTGGCCACTTGGCTAGCCCACCTAGCATTCAGCCAAGGCTAGCCCACCTAGCATTCAGCCAAGACACCTCCTGAGGTCCTAAGACCCCCCTGTAACAGCTTCAGAAGTGTCCCACGACCCAGCACACACTATTCAGGTCACATAAACAGCAGAATACTAAGAGAATTCCTCTTCCTGCAGAATCAGGAACAGGCTAGACCTGTTGAGAATTCCTGCAAACTATCCATCTGTGAGTCATATTTGGATCACCCTGAGTGACTGGGTTTGGGGTTAATTGCAAAGTTTGGCGAACTGCCTCTGCAATTGGCTCAATTAGTTATGGAGGCTGCTAAAACAGTGATCTGAGGTCACTGGCAGATTCAGACCAAGGGGCAACAAAATTGAAAGTGGAGAAACCAGCCAAATTAAACCAAAGAAAAGGCCAGTTTGTAGCTATGTGGGAACAGTGCCCAGCATGAAGCCAGGGAGAGCAATTAGTTAGAAATATATATGAGTTGTTGATAATTGAATATCTTAGTTTTTAAATGCCAGTTTTATATGATGTGGCCTGATAAAATGACCCTATTGATTTCCAAGGAAGCACCAATTGCACATTTCAAGACTGCCTGGGATGCAGACGGGAGAAACACAGCCCAGCAGGAAAAAACATGTGTGTGGAGTGTGTGTGTGTGTGTGTGTGTGCACGCAAGCGTGCGTGTGCGTGTGTATGCATATATATGTAGATGTAGCTGTATGTATGTGTGTGTGTGTGTGTGTGTGTGTGTGTGTGTGTGACATGTCTTCCCTGATTCTGACATGGTCTTCACAAACACAGTTCAGAGGAAGGAGTTCTGGCTGAAGGCTAGGGAGACTATACTTTCACTGCAATTGACTTGCTTTATGACCTTAGTAAAGATGTTTCCCCCCCTTTAAGTCTCGTTCTTTTCAACTGAAGTGATATCACAAACACTCTCATGATGCCAAAATGAGCTGACAGATGCAACGTGGTGTTTTTAGGTGCCAAGTGCCGCACAGATTATTCATAAAGACGGCGCTCATAATGGTTATCAGCCCCTATGGATATGTGAGTGTATATGCTCCCTGGGGAGAGAGTAAGCTTTGAATGCAATTGTAACCGATTGCCCCTGTGTTCTAGTGTCGTTTCTGATGGTAAACAATGCCAACACAGTAACAAATTGCCATAGAGTTTTTCATTAGTCATCAGAGTGTAAAAGATTTGATAAATAACTAGAAAACGTTGGTTCTTTGGGCTGGGAAATCCATGTTATTGACAGTAGCAAATTACATTTTTTTGAAAAAGATGGTGTCACGGGTTTTAGAGTATTTGCCTTGCTGCTGGGATATATGAACAACCGCCCCCATCCCCTGGGAGCTCGTAAAGACTGTCTCCAGCCAGCCTCAGCCCCGCCCCCACTGCCACCCCCACTTTGTTCCATCATTTGTGTGACACGGCTGAGTAGCAGCCTAGTGTGGGCCCAGGAGATGGAGAAGAGAGAGGAGAGAGACTCTGTTTGCGGAGTTTGGGAAGCTGTAAATACAATGGCAGGGGTGACCCTGCTTTGAGGAGGTATGCTCTGGAGTCTGGGGTGTTCTGGTACCCTCTGTTCTCGTCCGGTCTGGTCTTCGATTCCCAGCAGCTGCCCACTGCTCTTCAGCTCTGGCACCCAGCCGGCACACGCCTCTCTCCAGAGCTGTTGCCAGCCTCTCTCCACCGGCAGCTGTTGCCACAGCCCCGGTAGGACAGCATGACCGCTGGCATCAGTGTGAGCAAGGCACATCTGCAGAGCGTCCCCTGCCCTTGGCTTCATGCCTGTGGCTCTATGCCCTACTTTGCAGGAGTTTCCCAGATGGTGCCACTTAACAGGACCCTCTTCTTCAACATGGAGGCTGCAGTGGGTTAGCTTTTTCACCCCTGAGATGTTCCGCTCTGCTGTGAGCAATGTAGCGTTTTCCAGACACATGTTCGTTCATCTTTAACATTTCCAGGCTTAGGGAGTGTTGTTAAAAATTCCACTTGTGACCTTTGTAGAGTTTAAATGGGTTAGCCCTCGGGTGTTAGGAGGAAATGGTGTTTTAAAGACCAAAAGACCAAACACATGAGGATATTATGCTAAGCGAAATGAGCCAGTCACAGAACAAGTATGGTTATGATCCACTTACACGAGGTATCTAGATAAGTCAAACTCACAGAGACAGAATGTAAAGTGGGGGCTGCTGCCGATGGGGGAGGACACTGGAGAGTTAGGACTGAATGGGAACAAAGCCTACAAGACAAAACCATGTTGGAGGTAGGCAGTGAGTTCTATATTATGAACATAAATGCTACAATTAAATTTTTAAAGAAAAGTTAAGAGTCAAAGAGATGTCTCAATGTGTGAAGATGCTTGCTACCAAGCCTGATGACCTAAGCTGGCTCCCTGGGACACACATGATGGAAGGAAAGAACTGACTTACCAAAAGCTGTTCTCTGACCTCAAATGTCCATGAAGAACCCATAAATAAACTATATATATATATATATATATATTTTATATATATATATAATATATTTATATATTTTATATATATATATATAGTTTGTTTATGGGTTTATATATATGAGTGTGTGCGCACGTGTGTGTATACATATATATATGTATATATATATATACATATATATATGAAAGAAATTTTTATACAGAATACCAAATACAGAAGTCATAATATTCACAGTATGACAATCACAAGAAGGATTAGAATTCAAGGGCCATTAAACTAATAATTAAAAAAGACTCCTTCAAATAGAAACACATATTTTCTAAATTAAGTCTTGGTTTTACTGGCTGGAAATTTTCTCTCAGAAAATAGCTATCCCTAATTGCATTTATAAAGTAATGATAGGATCTGGAGCGGTGTCTCAGTGGTTAAGAGCACTTTGGTGCTGTTCCAGAGGTTCCCAGTATTCACACCAGGTAGCCCCGATTACCTGTAACTCCAGCTCCCCAGAATCCAAGGATTGCTCATAACCTCTGTGGAAACCCGCACACAAACACACATAAAGCAGATATCTGATACTGTCTAACAACATTTGGATATAAGCAAATAAATCCATGTCTCTCAGTTCCTTTTCATCTAGAAGGTTTTGTAAAAAGGAGACCAGAAATGGAAATTCAACTCATAGCTCCTGTCCAAAATGCAAGAGGATGAACCTCACAGACAGATTAAAGGCTAGGCTGTCTTTTTGCCTAACTGTGCCTCCCTCAGAATTGAAACCACAGCTCTTAATTCTGAGTTAAGTTCTTTCCTCCCCACTTTAACCAAAATGCTAACAGAATCATAAGACTCCTCAGGCTAGTGTTGAAAGGTCTTGGCCTGCTCTTGCCAGAGCCTCAGAAGAAGCCCTCCATCCATGGCTGATTCAGTGTGCCTGAACAAATGCCACCTCCTATAATTTTTTTTCAACAAGGAAAGAAAATCCCTAAAGAGAATCTAGATGAAAGCCAGCCTTTGGCCCAGAGTCTAGGAGATAGCCTCGATAGTCTGAGCTCTCCAGAAGTCACTGCAAAACTGAAGCCCTGTAGAAACTAGTGAGGCTTCCTACTTAGAGTCACACACCAGGAAAGAGGCCAAAGATTGGCCTGGTCTAAAGTCCAGCCAGGTGTCAGACCCATTTTGACTTCTGCAGTGACCTCTTAGGGCTTCTCTTTTCCCAGTGCCCACCTGTGGGTCTCTGGAAAGCTCTGTTCTCCAGCCATCCCTATTGAAAAGTTAAAATGGGGGGCAGGGGCAGCTGACTGTCTGACCTGACCATACAGAGAGCTGCCTTCATATCCAGGAGGTTTTGCTGGGGGCATTTCTATGCTCTATGGGTGCTGACCTCCAGACTTCCAGGCTCCTAGGTCCTGGGTGATACTTATCCCATAGCTACCTTTGCACTTTGGTTTCTACCATGTCCTGCCCTGAAACCCTGTCTCTTCTTTGATATTGATTTAGGGCTTTTTCAGACTACACTTTCTCCAAGTCCAGAGTGTGCCGTGTCTTGGTCCCTGATTTGAAGTACAAACTTTGAGAAGACCACTGCTCATAGAACATTGTTGCAGGAAGACAGAGAAAATGGAGGAAGCAAGAGGAATATCTGAAAAAGAAGAGAGAAACTTAGCTAATGTTTTCTCAAAGTTAATAACTATGTTCTAACTTACAACATGCAGTGCATATAAAAGGGCAATCAGCAGGGTTCCAGAGAATGACCCCAATAGTTGACCATGCCCACTTCTGCCCCTTCTATAGTAGACAACTATCCTCTGGATTGTCAGGAATTTTATTCTAACACTTACTCAGGAACCCTGGGATTACAAGGCCCTTCTACTGTGCTTCTAGCTCCTAATGCAGGCAATGATATGCATGAATCTGTTAGACACTTGTTGAATGAGTGAGCACTCAGGAGCCCAGAGGGTCAGCACTATGGATAAGCCACACAGCTTCAGTCAGCAGAGTTAGGTTTTTTTTCCTAGAAGAGCCATGAGCCTGGGATGCAAATGCCCACTTCCTATATTAGGGTAAGGCTATGATATCCATTTTCCTGGACAATAAGATACAGGACACTGGCAGTTCTGTATGGCTACTGACCTGCTGTACATGGACAAAGTGCTTATGCTCACTGCCTTTTCTCTCCAATCTCATCCACCCTACCCCCAAGAGAGCAGTCAGGTACAGCATACACTACACGAAATAAAGTAGTGTTAATATAGTGAATTACTCTCTGGGTGCACAGCATATTACCAGGTGCTAGTTGTGCAGGGTATAGTTAATGAAGTGTTTTTTGAGCCCACAGATTGCCAGAATCAGTTAGTTAGACCCACAACTCAGACTCAGCCCAGTGCCAGATAAAGAACTAGGTTTCTCAATGCTCTCAACATCACAAAACACAGGTTGGGAGAGCCAGATATATACAGTCAAAGTACCATTGATTCTCCTTTTTCTTTCAGCTTTAACATTTCTTTTGAGATATTCTGTGAAAGCTAGGTTACCATTTTTGAGGTGGCATTTGTTATCATCCACTTTAGCAATTATATAAATAAGTCTGAAGTTTACAAAACACCACTGGTGTAGCAGCAGGGTGGCATGAGGCACTGTGACATAGATATTACTATAGGAATAAAATGTTTCTTCCTTTCAACAAATCACTAGAAACAGAGGAATCTGTAATGTCTCCATGTCCATATTACCTTGGACTCACTGTTAGTTAAACCACATTCGGTGTCTGTTCTTTAGTTATCTGCAAGGTTTGAGATGCACGATGTCACTCTCTGTGCCCTCACAACAAAGAAGGTTAAAAAAGAAATTCCTTGTACCCTGCTCTAAACATGATAAAACAAACAAACCTGTTAAATGGCAACCTATGACACAAACCTAACATCTTTAGCATAAGGGAGTAAGGGAGTCTCCTTATCTCTACCCCAGCTGTCTTCAAAGAGGTAGATTAATTACTTCCCTGGCTAATGGGGACCAGGAAACTGGGGCCATGTTTCCTGACTCCTTGCTTAATAGAGACAAAAAGCAGGCCAAAAATACATTAGCATGGTTAACAGGAGAATGTTAGAAATTCACAGCATTTGAGGGCTTTGTTCTGTTTTGTTTTTATGAGAATCTATTCCAGACACAGTGCATGCCCAAAGATGCTGAGTCCAGAGGCCCAGCCTCAGGATGAGTTTGTTCATCCCATGGCTTTAGAGAGAAGAATGGCAGAGCTACCATGGACGTTTTGGTCACTAAACTTTAACTCTGTATTTTTTTCTCTGTATCTTAGATTTTTTTCAAAAAAGAGACCCTAAATAACACAGGAATAAATACTGTCTTTGGGCAAGTATTTTTGTGCCCAGAAAGCTTTAAACCCTGTCAAATCTGCATTAGTATGCCAAAACCTCCACAAATGGGTGAAGTACCACAAATGGGTGGTTTCAGCAAAGAAGTGTATCTCCCTTCAATTCCAAACAGTCCAAGTCCAGGATGGAGGTATCAAAGGGCAGTGAGGTCCAGGTCCATGGATGCTTCCTATGGCTTTCTGACATCTGTAGCATTCTTTGCATGTAGGTACATAGCCACACTCTCTGGCTTCATCTACCCATTGTGTACTTTCTGTGTTTCTGTGTCCATATTTCTCCATTTACAGGGACACCAGTCACTGTGTTTAAACCCACCCTACTCCAGTATGGTGTATCTCATCCATCCTAACTGATTGCATTTTAAACAATCCTATTTTGGAATAAGATTAGATATAAAATAATAAGAGTTATGACAGCAACATATAAACCTGAGGAACAGAAGTAATAAAGAGTTGACTTTCTCAAATGCATGTCCTCCTCACAGACAAATTACAGTCAGTCACACAAGCCAGCCCCAATCTAAAGTCTTAAACCAATCTAACAGCAGTTTCAACTCCAGAGTCTCATCCAAATTCCTTAAGGTAGATATGGGTAAGACTTAGTATATGATTCACCTATTGTTGGGTGTAATTTTTCTTCCTCTGTGAGAGGAAAGGAATCTCTGTGAGATTATGAAAACTGAACATCAATTGACATGTGGAGTGGCAATATCTGTCCTACCACAGCATAGATGAGAAGGGAAAGAGATTTGAATGAAGAAGAGGCCCTGAGTCCTAAGCAAGTCTAACACATAGCAGGGTAAAATAAATTTTTACTGGTTGTTTGTTTGTCTAGTTTGATATTTTTGAAATAAGGCTTTGCTATGTAGCCCAAGCCAAACTCAAATTTGCAATCCTCCTGCCTTGGCATCTGTAAAGTTGTGGTTACAGATGTTTGCTGCCACACCTGGCTCTTTAGAATTTAATACATGAGAATATCCCTCTCTGGCTCCATACCATGAGATTGGTCTCAATATAAAAAGAAGGCACTTTCCCTCCATTAATACCTTGGGTATGGCCCTAAAAGGCCACCCTACCAGATTTCCCTTGCATGATTTTGCAGACATAAGTAAAAAAAGGCTATTTATTCTGTGTTGGTTAGAGTTTGTGCCTCAGCAGAAGGAACCCGAGGCTTAGACACAACTAGTCCACCATTGACTGTTGTCACGCTCTGTTAAAGCTGTCAGGGAAAATCAGGGACAGTCCAGGATTTCCAAAGCATTTAAAGATCTATCTAGCCTTGGCCAAACTGTCGAATCTCACCATGGAACCATAACTTTCAACACTATTTGAAAAATGTGTTTCAATTTCAGTTCCAGAAGCAGAGTGTGAAGGTTTGTCCTACAGAAGCAGATGGCTGTTTCCAGTGATAGACAGGAGGTGTGTTCCCCCATCCGACTGCTTCTCCATCCACACTCAAGACTTCGGGCTTCTCCAGGATGAGGCGGCTCCGTTCACTCTTGCCACAGCAGATAACGAGTATCTCATTCTCAACAATATGAATGAACATGCAGGACATTATCCTCAGTGACATAGTTAGACACAGAGACACAGCCGTTGTGTGATTTTTCTTGTATATGAAATCTAAAAAACGGCAAACTGATGAAAGTGGATAGCTTAGAGAGGAGAGAGATTGGTCAGTCAGACAGGACACACTATTTATTAGTTCAACATACTGGAGAGCTGTTACACAGTGAGAGTACAGTTAAGAAGTGTGTGCTTATACTTAAACTTTCCTCAAAAGTGGATTTTGAATGTCCTCTCCACAAAAACTTGAGAAGTCACGTGAAGCGACAGAGTAGTTACCTTGACAGGATGGACCGTTTCACAGTGCCCTACATGCATACCTCAGAGATAGTATGGATGCAGTTTCCAGACCAGCACAGTAAAATGAATCTCACAGCAAAGGGAATCACATACAGTTGTTTTATTTTTTTTCATGAATGCATATGGAAGTTGTGGTTGAGGCTGCTGGGGTGACATATGTCTTTAATCCCAGCACTCAGGGGATAGAGGCAAAAAGCTGAAAAAACAGGGACTACAAAGAGAATTCAAGTCCAGCTTGGGTTATCTAGAAAAACTCTTATTATACACACACACATATTACCATATATATATTATTACCATATATAGATAGATAGATAGATAGATAGATAGATTACATATATATACATATTACCATATATAATCATATCTGAAAACTATGTGTACCTTCTAAAAACATTATATGTATAAAACAGTGTATCATGTATATATATATATTATATATATATATTGTCATATCTAAAATAAATATATACCTTGATTCTAAAATGCCCTACTTGTGACATATGCTCACAATTATCAGAACCTTCAGCACACCATATTTTTAATGATCCAGGCTCTTCCTTTTATAACCGTGTTTGCTAAGAGATCAGAGTGCTGGCTGACACAGGTGAGAGTGGTGCCAGAGATTTCTTAGGATAACGATGAAGTTTGCCACAGTGACCGACCTCTGTTTACAAAAAGCCATTTCTCTGTAGCATGCAGTGCTGTGGTAGCACTTCACCCAAAGGAGAGCTTCTTTCAAAACTGGAGTCAGCTCTTTCAAATGTGCTGTTGCTTTAGCAACTAAGTTTATGCAATGCTCCAAATCCTTTGCTAGCCTTTCAACAGTGTTCTAGCATCCTCGGGACAGGAATAGATTCCATCTCAAGAAAGCACCATCTTACTTATTCATAAGAAGGAACGAGCGTGTGGAAGTTCTGTCATGAGAGTGTGGCAGTTTGGCCTCATCTACAGGTTCCATCTCCAAATGCTGTTTCTATCATATCTGCAGGTACTTCTTCCACTGAGGTCTCGGGACCCCTAAGGGGTTTCAACCCTGAGGGGTTGAAATTGACTTCTAAATTCCTGTTAATGCTGACATTTAATCTCCTGCCAAAAAACCTTATGTGCCCATAATGACATCTAAAAGGTGAGTCCTTTCCAGAGAGTTTTAGTTTACTCTGCTGACATCCAGCAAAGAAATCATCATCTGTGGTAACCCTAGCCTCGTGAATGTATTCCATTTGTTAATAATTTATTTTGTGTGTATAAGTGGTTTTGCCTACATGTACTGTATATCACATGCATGTCTGGTGTCCATGGAGGCCAGGAGAGGGACTAGCACTCCAAATGGTTATGAACCACTATGTGGGTCCTTGAAATTGAACCAGAATTCTCTTCAAAAGCAGCCAGTGCTCTTAACTTCTAAGCCATCTCTCCAGCCCATAAATGTATTTTTAAATAAGACTTTTAAAGCCAAAATAATTACTTGACCCATTGGCTGCCAAGTGGGCGCTGTGGTATAGATGTGTCGAGCCTGTCACCCTCACTGTCTGTGTCCATCAGCACTCTTAGATGACCAGACGAACTGTCAACACGAAGTACAATTTTGAAAGATTTTTTTTTTACACCTGAAGAGTGTGTCTCAACCATGAGACTAAGTCATTCAGTGAACCGAAATGGGAGCAAATGTGTTGTTACCCTAACTCTGCGTTTCCATGTTAGAGCACAGGCTGAGTAGATTCAGTATGGTTGACATTAGCAGATTTAGTAATGATCCTAGGGTTTTCAGAATGGCAAATTAGTATTAACTTCAACTTCTGACATCGGCTGCTTTGGCCTCTGCTATGGTTTAGATCTTAAATCCCTAAAAGCTACCGTGTTGAAGGTCTAGTCAAGCTGCTGTATTCAGAGGTAATAACTGGCTCAAAAGAATGCTAACTTCACTGGACTGATTTCTTTACAAGTTCATAGCTGAATGGACTATTAGGAGGTAGCACCTAGTTAGAGGTAGGTCGTGGGGATGTAGGTTTGAAGGATTTATCTTGTCTTGTCCATCTCTTTGCTGGTTCTGTATCCTTGTACCGTAAGGTGAGCAAACTCTCCTGCCTCACCACCCCATGCCCTGACGTTATTGGTAAAACTAATCCAAAATTAACCCTTCCTCCTGCCAGGTGATCCCTGTTGGGCATTTTAACACAGTGGCAATGACCTAATACAGACCCAACAAGATCGTTAGCCTGTCATTTGAAGCTTCAAATCCAAGCATTTGTTTTTCTTCTCTAGCTAGGAAAGTCCTAGAGGGCATCTTCTCCCAGTAGAAGGCTGTGTCAGCTACATGCAGATTCTAGTATACAGCACAGAGGCCAGTGTGATAGTTGGTCTTAATGGCAACTTGGCTCAAATTAGAATCTCCTGAGGCTGAAGCTTCAGCTGAGGCATTGTCCTGATGGCCTTAACTGATGTGAGAAGAGTCCACCCAAAAGTGGGTGGCACCTTCTGGTCCCCAGACAGATTAAAAAGGTTGTGAGACATCTGTTGTTATTTCAACGTAAGCTGATTTTATATATATATTTGTGTTTGTGTGCATGTATGTATGTGTTATGTACTATGGGTTACTATGTGTGCACTCTATCAGTTCTGTTCCCTTAGAGAACCCTGACGGACACAGCCAGTGTCTTCCACTACGAGGTCTTCTGAGAACTTGGAACAGCCTCTTTGTTGCCACTGACTATATTGCCTTACACATTATATTATGGAGATAGCTTCTTTCTCAAAGCCTCCTGAACCAGCTTCAAACATTTCTTCTGCAGCTTCCTCACCTCTATCAGTATTTGGGAAATTGAAGGCGTCGTCTCCTTGCTCTGCTTCACACTTTGACTTGGGAGAGTCTTGCAGCTAGTTTCACCTTTTGTCATGACCAGTAACACTTTCTCGGAGCCAGCAATATGGTGGCTCACGTTCTAATTGTCCTGTGTTTCTAAAGCACTACTTTAAATTCTCTGCAAGCACTTTCCCTTTGCATTCACAGCTGTGCTGAATGGCTCAAGAGTCTTTCATTCTTTCTCAGATTTTGACACGTGATTAAGTATAGATCTACCAAGTGTTTAAGCTTAACAGCTTTTAACATTTGACCTATGGTGAGAAAACCTGAGACTTGTCCCTTCATAGGAGCCGGGAGAGGGCTATGGAGTCACCATAGCTTGGTTTCAACATTGTATCACAGGGAACAGAGGGGATCTGAGGGAAGAAAAAAGACAGGAAATGGCTAGTTACTGGGGTCAACAGAATATACAATATTTGTCCATTTTGTATGGGTATGGTCTACAGCTCCCCATGACAATGACAATAGTAACATCACAGACCACAATAGAGATTATAATGAAAAAGTTTGGGACAATTGCTAAAATACCACACAGAGACATGAAATGAGCCCACACAGCTGGGAAAGTGAAGTCGACACTTTGCTTGAGCACTGCACAGGCCCAAAGGACTCCATGTTGATTCATACCTAGTGTGGAAGTCTTGGGATATACATATATATATATCTTGTGTGTGTGTGTATATATATATATATATATATATATATATACATATATATATATATGTATATATATATATATGTATATATTATACACACACACACATATATATATATACGTATATATATACGTACGTGTGTGTGTGTGTGTGTGTGTAAAAATGTGTAGAGTTTCAATAAAGTGGAGTATAATAAAATGTAGAATGCCTGTGCCCCATAAATACATACAGTATTTGTCCATTTAAAATGAATAAATTGGGGGCTAGAAAGGTGGCTCAGTAAAGGCACATACTAAGCAAGCCTGGCACGCTGAGCATGGTACCAAGTTCAACCCCCAGAACCCATAAAGATGGGAAGAAAGACTCAACACTACAAAACTGTCCCCTGACCTCCACACATGCTGTGTAACATATGCCCACACCATGCACACACACAATAATAAATAACTAATATTTAAAATAAATGCCTGTAACCTCAGCATGTTGGGGAGCTGAGACAGAATTCAAGGTTCCCCATGTCTATGTTGTCAGTTTCATACCAGCCTGGACTATATAATAAGATTAGATCTATAAATATAAATAAGTAAAAATGTTTAAACAGAAAAAAAAAGATCCAGATGCTTATATGTACTAAGCTGAACTGCAGAGGAACAGGTCAGTATTATCACAGGACATGAGAAGAGGTTCTTAAAAACAGTGCCTCTGAAGACATGCAGCCAACACTTCTGCATTATCAGGACATATTTCGGACTATGTCCCAGATCACTGAAAAAGAATCTCCTGGATTAGGACTCAGTGAAAGTGTGTCTCAGCAGTTAATAATCCATAAGGGTAACTCTTGGCACCACTGGTCTTTACTTTTGTTGCCAAACCAACTGAGACATGAACACGGGCCTTTTGAAACAAGAATCCAGGTTGAAAATCCTTGATTCAGAAAGCCAGAGTCTAGTATGCTCTGACATAAAAAAAAAAAAAAAAAAAAAAAAAAAAAAAAACCTTTCTAAGTGCCACCGATGGAAAATTCCATACCTGACCTCATATGTCAAGTTGTAGTCAAAACACAGGTGCACTAAAATCATATAAAATTACCTCCAGGTATGGATATAGGTGTAAATAAAGTGTGTGTTTATACATGGGTCCCATCTTGAAGGTAGCACATTAGGTAGATATAAATATTTCCAAAATCTAAAAAGAAAAGAAGAAATCAGGAATCTGAACACTTCTATCTCTGAGCATTTCAGATGAGAAATACTATAATAACATCTACCACGGAGTCCTTGAGATAGCTGAATGTTATAAGGCATGTGGACTACTGCTTAAAGATACATACTCAGGCGGTGGTGGCGCACGCCTTTAATCCCAGCACTTGGGAGGCAGAGGCAGGCGGATTTCTGAGTTCGAGGCCAGCCTGGTCTACAGAGTGAGTTCGAGGACAGCCAGGGCTACACAGAGAAACCCTGTCTCAAATAAACAAACAAACAAACAAACAAACAAACATACTAAGAGCATTTGGGATGCATCAGACATTGTTCTGTAAAATATACCTCCTAAGACTGTTCTCAGTAAATAAGATAAGGCATGCAAAACCCCCTTAGCTACAGGAAGGTTGACATTTGGTAGAACTGTCTCAGAGCTGTTCTGTGAAGTTAAGCAAAGGCGTTGGCTCAGTACATATTTAGAAGCCAATAAATGTTAATCATCACTACATGAGCCCCAGGAGGCCAGCCAGTGTCTAACTCAGGTAAAGCGACCACAGAGTGTGGTAGGAGGTTGAGGTAGACAAGGCAGGACAAGTTCAATTCTAGAAGTTCAAAACCACATGTAACTCTAGCTCCAGGAGATCAGACAATCTTGTGAACTCTGTGGGTACTTACCTGTATACACACACACACGCATACACACACATGCACACACACACACACTTTAAAAAACAGAAGGCATACATGAGAATGTTTGATTGTTGAAAATGTTACAGATTAAAATATAATGAACTATGACCTCCAGGAAAATATATGTGACCTATTTCCTTCTCAGGGTGCCTGCCTTTATCTTAGGGAGGAGTAAGTCAACAAACACCTTGTTCTCACAGTTAGAGTGCACAAGCAGGTATGCTCTACCCGAAACCCTCACTCGGAGCGAGTGTGTTCCTACTGCCAGGAATTCTTGAGTGTGCCAGGGGGACAGCTCCTGCCTTCAAACCTGGCAGCCTGACGAGGAGGGCACACACACACGGAACTACAAAACCAGAAGGGGCGGGGCTACTGTGGGATGAGCAGAAAGGTGAGTATAGACTAGATTGTGTGCCTGGCAAAACTGAAGAGCATGGCCATCAGGGGCGTTACAGGGGGTTTGCCTGTGCCCACTGTCAGGTCAGCTTTCTTGAAGAAAATCAATAACTTATTTGCTCTCTCCCTTACATGATTCCTGCATACACACATCCCACGGAGGACTGGGAGTGTGGAAGTTCCAGTCCTTTGAAAAGAACTCATAGAAATAAAATGTGGTCTTTTAAATCAACCCAGTCTTTAAAAGAAAAAAAAAAAATGCTGGCATATGCTACACGTGGATGAACTTGAGCACACGACGCTCAATGAAGTAAGCCGGCAAAACAAAACTAATACTCTGGTTCCACTCTGCGACGTAGCGATAACAGTCAAGTTCCAGAGTCAGTGGTGACTGCCAGAACAGGGAGGAGTAGGGCAGCATTTGATGGGAAGAGTTCAGATCTGCCAGATGAAACAGAGCGATGCTCAGGATGTTTCAGAGCATGTAAGCACAAACGATGCGGTTGAGCTGCGTGCATGGGAACGAACGGCAAGCTTTATGTTGTGTGGGGGGTGGGTTCTGACATATTTTATTTTTAATAGCGGACAAGGAACAGTTGTCTTTATGGCATCTTCATACACACCGAAGGGCTAGCCCTCCCCCTCACAGTCCTGCTCTTCGTCTTCCTGCCCTGGTCCTTGTGCTCCTCTGCCATCATTGTCTCCCCACTAATTTCATAGCACCTGTGTTCTACTATCCTCTCTATTTTCCTCCTTATGAATCCCTTTCCAGTTTTTTGACATCCACTTCTACTCTTACATATAAATACAAATGGATAAAAATTAGAAGCCAGGATCCGCATCTGCAAGAAAACGTGCTCTATCCGTCTTTCTGTACCAGGGTTACCTTGCTTAATATAAACTTTTTCCATTTCCATTCATTTTCCTGTTGATTTTATAATCCTATTTCTCTTTATGGCTGAATAAAATTCCATTGTGTCTACAAGTATCATATTTCCACTGTCCATTCATCAGGTGATGAACATCTAGGCTGATTCCATTTGCTTGCTGTTATGATTAGAGCAACAATGAGTAAGAGTGCCCGTGTATCTTGTGGCAGGGCATAGCAACCTTTGAATATATCCCACAGAGGAGTGGAGTTGCTGGGCCATAGTATTTAGAGCTGGTTCTGGTTATAATTTTTTGGGAAACTTCATAGTAGCTACACTGGTTTGCACTCACACTGACACCGAATAAAGGTTCCTTTCCCTACATCCTCACCAACGTGTGTTGCCATTTTTTGTTGCTGTGTTGTTTATGATAGACATTCTGATGAGGTAGTTTTCTGTTTTTTATTTCCCTAGTGGCTAAGAATGGTGTGCTGGCTAATTTTATGTTAACTTAACACAAGCTAGAGTTACCTAAAAGGAAGAGATCTAAATTGAAAAAAAAAAAAATGTCTTCATAGATCCAGCTTAGGGCATTTTCTTCTTCTTTTGTAACTTCTTATTGGTTCTTTGTGAATTTCACATCATGCACCCCAATTCCACTCATCTCCCCATCCCCTCTACCCACCCTCCACTCTTTCAACCTCCCCCACCAACAAAGGAAAAAAATCTCATTGTGGAAGCTTTATGTCACAGTGTGTCACACTGTGTACCCGTTTGTCCACACTTCTTTGCATGTAAAAGTTCATTGCAATGAGTCATTTGTCTGGTAAGAGGCTCTGGCTTTAGCTACTCTATCAAAACTGAAAGCAGTGTGTTTTCTTAGTTAATGGTTGATGAAAGAGGGCCCAGTCTATTGTGGGTGGTGCCATCCCTGGACTGGTTGTCCTGGGTTCTTTAAGAAAGCAGGATGAGCAAGCCACAAGCAATCAAGTATGCAACACTCCTCTGTGCCCTCTGCCTCAGCTCCTGCCTTCTGGTTCCTGTTCTGTTTGAGTTCCTGTCCTGACTTCCTTCTGTGAAGAGCAGTGATATGGAAAATGAGCCAAGTTAACGCTTTTCTGTCCAAGCTGTTCAGTCATGGTGTTCCATCACAGCAACAGAACGTCAACTAAAAATATGTGGAACACTTTTTAAAGAATATTTCTTGGTCATTTGTGTTTCTTCTTTTGAGAAATGTCTGATTAGTTCATTGGCCAATTTATTAATTTACAATTTGGGAACTTTTTTTGGTATGTTCAAGAAATTAACCCCAAGTAGGAAATGTATTTGGGAGAGATTTTTCTCCCATTCTGCAGGCTGTCTGTTCACTCAGCTCTTAGTTTCCTTGGCTGGGCAGAAACTGTTCAGTTTCATCTAGCCACATTTGTCAATCCCCAGGACTTTTCCCTGTGCTGTTGTGGTTTATTCAGAAAGTTCTTGCCTACACATACGTTTTGAATTGCATTCCCTATGTTTCTCTTTGGCAGTCTCAGTGTTTCAGGTTTTAATTTAAGGTCTTTGACCCCTTTCAAATTGATTCTTGTGTAGGGTGAGATATATGGATCTAGTCTGATCATTTTACAGGGGGATATCCAGTTTTGCCAGCACCATTTATTGAATAGGATGTCTCCTTTTTAATGTCTGTTTTTGACAGCTTTGTCAGACATTAGGTGTAGAGCTTTATGGCTGGGTCCTCTGTTATGTTCTACCTGTCTGCAATTTTGCTTTAATGCACATATCACTTCTCCCTACGTATGGCTATAAGTTAATTTTATGGACCCATGAAAATGCAAGTTTATGTCAGTTAAATTCTTGATGTTCTATTGAATGAATAGTGGGAGAATGCCTATTTAGAACTGAGTCAATTATCTAAAAAGTAATTCAAACCTGGCATATCCAAAATCAAAACGGCATCACTCTCTCCCCAGTCCATACCTCTGTTGGGATAAAATCTCTCTGTACCTTTCTATTGTTCTTCAGACCCCTTCATTCCACTTACACTCCACCCTCCTCCACTGTGGTATAAAAGTCATCACTAAGCCTTGCTAATTCTTAACCACAAAATGCCTTCTCCCCATGCTGAACCCAGATCAACACAAGCATCCACTAACCCTTGATTAAACTACTGAATTAATCCAGAATTGAGTTTCTTACCTTTATCCTGAACCCTTACATCTAAGATGAAAACAGGGTGGTCTTTCCAGTGCCAATCAGATATTATAAACCCTTAGTTCAAACACCCAGTGTTTTTACAAAAACTGCAGCAGCAATAAGAACAACAACAACATCCTTCTGTATATGGTCCTGACTTACTACAAGCTCCTTTTGTCCCAGTGTATCTTCCTCTCTGTACTGGAGTCATGTTCATTCCCTTATCCATTCTTAGGTAGACGACTATGGTCTCTTCCTTCCATGGATGGAATCTTTTGCAACATCTCCACAATCTCCACCATCACTGATCGACTTCTAACTTTATTCTAGCCAATGGCTTCCCCCTCAGGGCTGCCTCCTATCAACCCTATTGGGGCTACTTGTAATACATCCACCACTGTGGCATCTGTACTTTCTGCATGGCTTTTGGACATCTTCTTTTCCCAAAGATGTCTTAGTCACCTAAGACCAGGTACCTGGTTCTGCTTATTTGTTTGGTCGCTTTGCTTTTTGTTGTGTTTTGTGTTTTGCTGTTGTGGTTTTGACTACCAGTTGTAAGTGACTGAAGCCTCACATATTAAAGTCCAATTACAAAATAGATATTATGAGGAAGTGGAACCTGTGAGCGTGTGGTTGGCTCATGGACAGCAGATTCCTTATCAATGGGATTAGTGTTCTTATAAAGGGGGCCTAAAGAGCTCTCTCATCCATTTCTACCATGTGAAGACACAATCTGGTGACAGCTATGGTGCAGAAAGAGGGTCCTCACTAGACACTTAATCTGCCTGAATCTTACCTTGATTTTGGACTTCAAAGCCTATAGACAACTGTGAAATTGCAGATCAGGTGGTCCAATCCTGAAATTACAGCCATTCAGAAAGAAGATGCAAGAAGATAATAAGTTCAAAGCCTACCTTGACTATAGGGTGGGTGCAAGGCCCTTCTGTGTGTATCAACAAGCTCCTGTCTCAAAATAAAAAGTAAAAATTGGGGTAATGATATCGGCCAGTTGTTTTACATGCTGAGACTCTAGGTTTGATTAACAGTAACTCTCTCTTTCTCTCTCTCTCTCTCAGAGAGAGAGAGAGAGAGAGAGAGAGAGAGAATGAGAAATAGATCTCTGTTGTTTAAAGCTGTCCTACCCAGTTCATGGTATTTTGTTATTGCATTCTGAATGGACTAAAACATCATTATGTCCCCCTGTGCACAGCACAATGCTTTGCAAATAGCAAGTTCTGAAAAAGAATGGATGAATGAATGCAGGGATTCAGAACAACTAGAAGCAAATGACTCTAAATTACTTACTCTGAATTACAGCATTTTAATGAGGAAATTCAGTATTATTGCTCACAAACGCAGGCATGTAATTTGATGAAACCGGTCTTTGTGGAGCTGCTTCTGTGTGCTCGGCATCCTCATAGACAAAGGACTGGGAGGGAAACAGAATGGACATCAGACACAACCTCTGTCCCCAAACAGTACTCAAAGGTCATGTGTGGTGCTCTAACAGAGAAATAGGAAAGCAAGTGCTCATAACACAGTAATTCCCTAAAGACACCACATGACAGAAACCTGCAGAACCACTCACACAGCTTCCAGTGGGCTTCCAGTGCAAGGGAGATGGGGCAGACTAGAGGAATGAGATATCTTTGTGAATAAGCTCACAGCTGAAATAGACCTCAGGGCAAGGAGATGAGAGGGAGGCTTCCAGGGGTAGGAGCCCACCCACAGAGGAGGCAATATAATGAGTTCATGGGAGAGGAGCACACTGCCTCCTGGAGCAGAATAGGAGCTGAGGGGAAAACGTGAGATAAAATCTGGAAAACGTTTGTTCTTCATCCAGAAGTCAGGAGGACATTGCAAACAGTTCAAGGTAGAAGGCTGAGAAAGGGCTTGGGAGAGACGGTGTTGATCACCTGGGATTTGTGGCGGTGAATGTCACTCATTTTGAAGATATTGTGCTTACCTGATATTACCCACAAAGGACAGGGAAACTGAAAAGGCTACACTGCAGAGACCTTCACTGCTGGCTGGGGCAAAGGAGAATGGGCTTACAAGTAGATAAGAGATCATTTCTGTTACTCCTGAGAAGGACCAAAGGACCCACACTTTGGTCTTCCTTCTTCATGAGCTTCATATGGTCTGTGAGTTGTATCTTGGGTATTTCGAGCTTTTGGGTTAATATCCAATTATCAGTGAGTGCATATCATGTGTGTTCTCTTGTGACTGGGTTACCTCACCCAGGATGATATTTTCTACTTCCATCCATTTGCCTAAGAATTTCATGAATTCATTGTCGTTAATAGCTGAGTAATACTCCATTGTGTAAATGTATCACATTTTCTGTATCAATTCCTCTGTTGAACAACATCTGGGTTCTTTCCGGCTTCTGGCTGCTATGAACATAGTGAAGCATATGTTTTTGTTATATGCTGGAGCATCTTCTAGGTATATGCCCAGGAGTGTTTATAGCTGGGTCCTCAGGTAATGCTATGTCCAATTTTTTGAAGAATCGCCAGACTGATTTCCAGAGTGGTTGTAATCAGCTTGCAATCCCACCAACAATGGAGGAGTGTTCCTCTTTCTCCACATCCTCGCCAGCATCTGCTATCACCTGAGTTTTTGATCTTAGCCATTCTGACTGGTACAAGTTGGAATCTCAGAGTTGTTTTGATTTGCATTTCCCTGATGACTAAGGATGTTGAAGATTTCTTTAGGTGCTTCTCTGCCATTCGAGTTTCACATGAGAGAAAATATGGAGACAAAGTGTGGGACAGAAACTGAAGGAGGGGCCATCTGGAGACTGTTCTACCTGGGTATCCGTCCCATGTGCAGTCACCAAAGGCAGATGTGGATGCCAGAAAGTGCACACTGACAGGAGCCTGGTATAGCTGTCTCCTTAGAGGTCTGTCAGAGCCTGACATATACAGAGGCAGATGCTCACAGCTAACCATTGAACTGATCATGGGGTTCCCAATGGAGGAGTTAAAGAGAAAACTGAAGGAGCTGAAAGGGTTTGTGGCCCCATGGGGAGAGCGACAATACCAACCAACCAGAGCTCCCAGGGTCTAAACCACCAGCCTGGGAGCACATAAGTAGGGACCCATGGCTCCAGCTGTATATGTAGGGAAGGATGACCTTTTCGGGCTTAGGTGGGAGAGGAGATCCTTGGTCCCATGAAGGCTGGATGCTCCAGTGCGGGGGAATTCGAGTGCAAGGAGGTGGGAGTGGGTGAGTAGGTGGGAGCACATCCTCATAGAAGCAGGAGGAAGGGAAATGGGATATGGGGTTCCTGGGTGGGGAGGAAATGGGGAAAGGGCATAACATCTGAAATGTAAACAAAATATCCAATAAAGAGAGAGAGAGAGAGAGAGAGAGAGAGAGAGAGAGAGAGAGAGAGAGATCATTTCTGCTGTAGTTACCCAGCTTCTGAGCAGTGGACCTGTGGGAAGCAAGCCTAGCCCAGCATCTGATGCTTTCTGCATCTTCATGAAACAACAAGAAAAAACCCATCCTTGCTTACAAGGGAGGAACTGTGACTTGTAATCCTCAAAGTCTGAGCTCAAGCACTTCTTCTTCTAATCTTGGGATGCATCTGCATTGCGCTGGGACTTTTATGGATGAGTGTGAGAGGCCACTGGATCCTCTGGAGGGTTGGAACAACATGTTTTGTTAAGGACTTGCCCCACTGAATGAAGTTCCTAGAGCTGCTAATGAAAGCATGCAGAAAGGTTTACTGGGTTTGGAAATCAGCAGAGTCAAGAGAAAAGCTCCGCATAATAACCAAACGTGTCTTCTACTGATGAGCAGAATCTTTGCCTCAGATACAACTCAGCAACCTTGGCCACTGCATTGGCACAAATGCAGAAATGCCCCTTTTGTTTTGTTTTGTTTTGTTTTGTTTTGTTTTGTTTTGTTTTGTTTTTCTAAAATAAAACATTGTGTGTATACAACTGTATTCCTGGATACAATGTTTGACCATTATAAACTAGGTGATGTACCTTTATTATTATTATTATTATTATTATTATTATTGTGAATACATATTTGAATTAGCAGCAATTTACTGAAAGACAAAAAGTGAGACTTTGACTTGTGAAGATTCAAAGTAACACATTTCCTTGACTTGGCTATTGAGGAATGCTACATTTTAGTGATTCTTCACAGAGGTAGAAACACTAATAACATTGTACTTCTTAAATAATAAGAGAAAGTCAACTATAAGAATTTTCTGGCAATAAAATAAGCAACATACAAAGAAATCCACTAGGGTGTAGATAAGATAACTTAATTCCCGCTCCCCGCCTGTTCCCCTCACCATGTGCTGTAATTGGGAGAGCTGGCTCTGGGGTCATAAGAGGAGTTGAGCTGGCCCTGTCCCTTGCCCACTGCAGCACTGGGGAGAGAGGACCCTGCACCTCACCTGGGAAGCACAGTAAAGCTGGCTCTGGTGGAGGGGGCACAGGTGAGCCAGTCCCAAGGGTTAGAGATCAGAAGACTACCACTCATCTGCCATGAGATGGTTTGGGTGCAGGAGTAATTCCCTTCCTCCCCCTCCCCCTTGCCACCTTCAGTAGTCAGGAGAGCCAGCCCTGAGAACATGAGAGTCGGAGAGCTAGCCCTGCATCCTCATTGACTGTAGCACTTGAGAGAGCAGGCCCTGCACCTCACTGGGACAACAAAGTGGAGTTGGCTCTGGAGGCTTGGGTGTGAATGAGCTGCCCCAAGGGCATGAGAGCAGGAGAGCTGACCCTGCCTCTTGCTGATGGTGGTATTGGGAAGCCTATCAGGAGCAGTGCTGGAGAGCTTGTCCTGCTGGTGCAGAAAACGGAGAGCCAGCAGGCTGGGATGCTCAGTTCCCCAGGCCCAGATCCAGGACTCTGAGCTGACCACCCCAAAATGAATATCATCTGTGAATGATTGGGATGCATGAAAGGGCTAGTTCCTGTTGTTGCAAAGCTGCAGGATCTCCGTGACACAGGACAACAACAGGATTCGTGGGAGTAGTCCCAGTGAGGATCCAATATTGATGATGTCACAGAAGCCAGAGACCTCAAACCAGGCCAATGGCTCATTGCAATGAGTAGTTTCAGGTAGGAGATGTGTGGACAGAGGGATATACTGTGGGACACACTGTGACCAACTACAGCTTCCAGGATGAGATGTTTTCTACAGTGTGTGTGTGTGTGTGTGTGTGTGTGTGTGTGTGTGTGTGTGTGTGTTATTTTGGGGGAGAGGTTGCAAGAGTAAAGGGCAGATATGGGACTTGGGTGCATAATGTGAAACTCAAAAAGAATAAATATAAAGTTTAAAAAATAAATATTTAATTTTTGAAACAACCATTCCATTGAAAACTTGGCAAAGATATGAACATGTCTCTTACTAAAGGTAAATGTCCAACTATCCTAAAAGAAAAGGGAAATATGGAAGAAATACAAACTCAAACAATGAGAAATACAGCTAAAAAGAGCTGTGAGCTGAAGAGCCATCGTGGACGTGCAGCAAGTATTTCCATGGGCTGTAGGTGAGTGCTTTTTCTTTTAGGAGAAAGTTCTTCTTTAACAACTTCTATTAAAATCTGAAGGGCTCACAGTTCTTTGAATGAGCAAAGCAACTGCTGAAAGTCCTTTCAAAAATAAAAACCTGAGCCAGTGAGATGGCCTGATGCCAAGGTTGACAGCCTGCATTTGATCCCCATCACCCACATGGTAATGGGATCCACTGATAGGTGAGAACCTGTGTCCCCAAGTTGTCCTCTGGCGTACAGAGAGAAAGAGAGAGAGAGAGAGAGAGAGAGAGAGAGAATATGTTAGTTAATTAATTGTAATAAAACCTTTTTAAAACTCTATTGTGCAAGGGTATGAATATATCCACCACAGCTTGGGTGCTTTCTGTCACTCCAGGAGTCATATACTGAAAGCTTGGCTCAACTCTGAAAGACATCAGGTATTTGAAACACTAACTCCTCTCAGAAGCTGATAATATTGCTCTGAGTTAGTTCTTACAAAATGAAATGTTCATTAAAAAGCAAAATTGCTCCCTCCTCACTTTCTGGCTTCCTGTCTCATCATGCACTCTCTCACCCTCCTACAAGTTCCCACCATGACATGCTCTCCAAGGTGAGGCAGCCGTGCACTCCCACCCTCAGGTGCTTCAGTAAGACCCCTGGGCTCAGACTTCCAGCCTTCGAAATTTGAACTAAATGAACCTCTTTTCTACGACATACTTAGTTTCCAGTAGTTTGCTGGAGCAACAGAAACAGACAAAACACATTCTTGGATGCTTACAAAAACCACATTTGTCCTAAAGAGCAGAGGCCATTGTAAATTATCCATTAAGACCCTCTAGAAGGAGTGTGCAGGGGAGAGAAGAAATGAGAGGAACAGTAATGAGAGCACAACGAATCCACTGTGTGAAACACTATGCAACAGTGAAGCGCCAAGCTAGAGTGGTGTTCGTCACATGTTGTTAAGGAAAACAGCAAACTCACGTGTAGATCGCGCTCCAGCTTTATGCTCACATACCACATACAGAGACTTTGCTGAGTTGTAATTCATATACAATGAATGATACTGATTAAAGAGCATCACTTGATAAATTTTTAAAAATATCCACCCCATTTCCTACCACTACAGTCTTAGTACCAAACAAAATGTTCACTTGTGCCCATTCCTAAGTTTGTTTTAGCTTTCCCATCACTGAGCCAATGTGAATTAAGAGACAAGAATTTCTTTTGGACCACAAAAGAAATTTTGTTATCAAGGATAACAAAATTATCCTATCCAAGTATCAAGAATGTCAGTCAGCCATAGTGGGTGAAAGGCAATAGAGCAAGTGCTCACGGTGAGGCTGTAGAGAGAGAGTGCTGTGTGACAAGCCTCCTCCTTTATCCCCTTTTACTCCATCTGGAGCCCCAGCCTACAGAATGACACCACTCATACAAGGTCCTTCTCAGTCCCATCAAATTGACAATCAGGTTCATCCATCACATCTCTCTACTCATCCCAGACAATGGCTGAATTGCTCTGTTGCTGTAGACTAATTTTGCCTGTTTTGGAGTTTCATGTAAGTGGAATCAGAGTGTAAGCTTTTCTATCTAGGTTCTTTTGCTCCACAAAATATTCTGGGGCCATCAGTATAACAATATGTAGCAATAATTCACTACCTCCTATTTCTAAGGGTCATTCTGTTATATGAATATTATATAATCACCTAGTGGTGGTCCTCAGATTATTTCTAGTGTTCACTTATTATGCAAGTGAACTGACACTACCATCTGTGCATAAGTCCTGTGCAAATAGGCCTTTTCACTTTATCCTGAGCAAATATGAGGAAAATTCTTGGGCCATATGGTTATTGTGTGCTGATTTTTATAAAAAATGGCCAAAAATTCTCCCATCAGCAGTATATGAGCTCTCCAGTTGTTCTTTCTGCTTTACCACAGCTGATGTTGGTCAGTCTTTAGAATTTCAACTACTGACTTGGTATGTTATACCTTACTGTGGTTTTAACTTATATTTTCATGAAAACTAATAGTGAGTATCTATCCGTTTGTCAATTGTCCATTTACATATTTCTGCATATATTTTACAAACTATAAGACTTTTGCCTATTTTGAGGAGGGCACATTTGAGACAAGGTCTCTCTATGTGGTCCTGGGTATCCTGGATCTTCCTATGTAAATCGAGATGACCTCCATCTCACAAAAAACCCTCCTACCTCTGCCTTTGCAGGGATTAAAGGCATGTGCCACCATGCCCAGCTCACTTTTCCCTATTTTAAAATTAAGTTTAAAAATCTTTAAATAACTTCTTAGTTAACTTGTAAGAGCACTTTGTGTCTTATTATTTATTGATGTGTGTGTGCATCTATGTATACATGTGTTACATGTATACATGTTATGTGTTATGTATACATGTTAATGCAGGTCCCAAGGGCTGGATGAATGCATCAGCTACTCTGGACTTGTAAGTAATGGTAAAGGCTGGGGTGCTGTGAACCATGTTCAGGTCCTCTGCAAAAGTAGTGTATGCTTTTAACCACTGAGCCAATCTCTTCAGTTCCTATGATTTCTTTTTATGTTCTACATGTGTGTTTTAGAGTCTGTACATTTTTGCATACATATTGTGTAACATTTTCTTAAAGTCAGTAGTCGGTGTTTCCAGTTTTACTGATGTTTCCCATAGAGCAGTTTTTAGTTTGTAGGAGAAAATAAAATTTGTCAATTTTTATGTCTGATGTTTTTTTTTTTTTTTCATTCTAAACACTCAGTATTTAACCCAAGTTGCTAAAATGTCTTTTTGCATTTTCTTTTAGAAATTTAAATTTCTGGGGGATTAGAAAGGTAATTCAGCAGTTAAAAGTAATTAGAATGACCCTTTGTTTCCAGCACCCACATCAGCTCACATCCACCTGCAACTCCACCTCCAGGGAATCTGATGCCCTCTCTGGCTTCTTTGCGCAACTACACACATATGCACACACAGGCATATACATGCACACAGATACACATAAACACAAAAATAAATAAAATATTTAAACAAAATTTAAAGGGCTATAGTCTACTTAATTTTAAGTTTTATGGCTACTAACATGTATGTCTGCATTATGATTATGATAATTAGTTGTCATTACAGGTGACATTTAGGTATTCCAGCCTCATTTCTGCACATTGAGTTACATATACTGCTTGACCTAATTTTTAGATCATACTTATAAAAGTATGATTTAAAATAAGAAGATACATATCAAACTGTTGACACTGTTCACCTTTAAGCAATGGAATTGAGAGTAAATTAATATTTTTTCCTCGTGCCACTTTAAGCCTGCTCAACTTTTAAATGTGATACTAAAGGAGAGGCAATATATTATCATCTGAAATAAAAGTAACATAGGGTGGGGATTTTCTGCAAAGGAGAGTGGGATCACATCAGTATGGAAGTGTGGTGAGGGATCTGGGCTAGACATTGTCATCTCATCCCAAGAGGAAGGGGGACGAAGAAACAGAAGATGCTTTGAAGGCAGAATAGGAGAGTTGGTGATGGATTGAATGTGGAGGAAGAAGGGAAAAGAAGGAAGTAAACAAAACTCCAAATCTGAACCTAGAAAACTGGCTATTCTGAGAAAAAAAGTAAAGAAATCAGAAATTAATCTCATAATATGAAATAATGTATTCAGTTTGAGGAGACTGCAGGATATGTGACTTGAAATGTCTTACCAGCTTCCAAACACAACTGCTTGATCTAGAGAAAGCAAGTGCCCTTTGGGATGTATTTGCTATTTCCACAAACATTTCCAAGCAGTCCCATTGGGCAATCTCCCCCACAGGGAACACAGAGTTCAGAGGTGAACATGTAGAAGATGCCCTGGGGACAGACGCCAGTGAATGATTAGCTGTGATAACTAGTTGGTAAGTGGGCATGAGCCAAGCAGAGATGGCAGACACTGTGTTTACATAGTGCTACTCAAGGGCCCAAGCATGTTTGGAAATAATTCCCTTAATTATTTTCAGCACTCTTCCTAAGTCTTGTTTACACTATTAATTTATTTCACAAACCCTTCTTTAGCAAATAATACCAACAGATCCAGTGGGGTTTAGCAGGAATAAGTGGAATATAAATTAAAGAAAGCTGCCAGCATTGATTTTTTTTATTTCTGTTTTTTGAGATAAGGCAATGAAAGATCATCAGATATATAAGATTATATCACTAAATAGAAGGTGGTCGAAGGACCAACTATGCCTGATTTTCCTGGGGAAGGAAGGGGATTTGTGGAACAGTCCCCTATTTGTGGGGAAGTAAGTTTAGGAGCATGTGGTGGCTTGCAGGAGATTTCCCCCTCCCACTGGCTCAGACACTTGATCATTTGCATCCCAGTTGGTGGCATTGTTAGGGTAGATTTGAAAGGTGTGGCCTTTCTGGAGAAAGTATATCACTAAGGGCAGATTCAGAGATTTCAAAGCCATGTATCATTCCTAGTTATGTCTTTCTGCTTCCTGTTTAAGGCTCCTGTTTGAGGTGTGAGCCCTCAGCTTCGGCTCTAGGCACCATACCCTCCACTTGCTCACTGTGACAGACTCTTATCCCTCCGGAACCATAAAGTCAAACAAATCCTCCTTTTATAAGTTGTGTTGGTCATGGCATTTTGTCATAGCAACAGAAACGTAACTATGCTTTTATATAAAAGCAATACAAAGCACAAGAAGAAAATAACCAATGGGGAATCACTAAGGCTAAAACAGGCCAAAGGTGTGGCCGTATAGGCTATGACATCATTCAACTACCACAATACTCACCTCACATATGAAGGAATCAACACTTCACAGAGATAATAAATAAGAATGGAAACCGGAACACGGATCTGTCTGTTTTCAATAATACTTCTAGCAAAATAAATGAAAAATAAGACTAACATACCAGCCATCTTAGTTACTTTGCTATTGCTGCATTTAAACACCATGACCAAGGCAACTTATAAAAGGAAGCATTTAACTTAAGGCGAATAGTTTCAGAGAGTTAAAGTTCATGACCACAGTGGTGGAAAGCATGGCAAACGGCCATGGCTCTGGAGATGTTTCTGACAGCTCACATTGTTGCATCATGATGATGATGATGATGATGATGATGATGATGATGATGATGATGATGATTATTCACTTCACATCCTGATCGAAGCCCCCCTTTCTTTCCTCTCAGTCCTACTTTCCCACTTCCTTCCTGCCATTTCCCCCTCCCCTTCTCCTCAGAGAAGGGGAAGTCCCCCGATGTGTACCAACCACACCCCACCCTGCACATAAAGTCACAGCAGAACTAAGCATGGATGTCCAACTATGGGAAAAGGATCTAAAGGCAGGCAACAGAATCAGAGACAACCTTCACTCCAACTGTTAAGGGACCCACATAAAGATCAAGCCGCACAACCACTACGTATGTGTCGGGGGTGGCAAGGTCCAGCCATGCATGCTCTTTGGTTGCTGGTAAAGTCTCCATGAGCCCCATGGGTGATAGCTTACATCTTTACACAACCACTAGGCAGAGAAAGAGCATGGGCTTTTGAAACCTCAAAACTTACCAAGTCTACGACCCTCAGTGACATACCACCTTCTGCTCTTTCCCAAACAGTTCCATCAACTAGGAGCCAAACACTTAGATATCCGAGCCCATGTGGCATGAGTGTCATTTAAACCACAATAATAGCTGTCACTTACTGGGCTGGTCCTATATGTAAAGAGATGCACTACCTCGCTGCAGACAAACTGTTACCTTGTCCACACTTTCCTGGTGCTCACTGACTTACCTGAGCTTCTTAATTAGATTTAAGGAGGACGGCAAAGAGAGTGGGTGCATAAGAACAAAGGAAATACAAACACAAGTTGATTAGATTACAGGCGTTGAGTTCATTTTGTCTTACATTAAAATGTTTTATTACAGGGCAATGTTGTATTCCCAGAGACAGTAATAATCTGTTTAGTGCTCATACTACAACCACTGGCCAAAAGATCATGAGCAAAAGCCCCTCCCTCAGACCCTCAGCTTCCTCCTTTGAAGTTCTGGAACAACTTGTGCCACCCCATCTCAATGGTATTGAAAAAGCAAGCAGAAGGAATGTCTGTAAGTGCACCTGAGACACTTGTTAAAAGTTAAGTGTGCATGCCTAGGGTCAAAGCTGGCTGAACCTCACTGTGGTGTTTGAATAGCTTTGGCTACGCAAATGCTGTAAGCACCATGGGAAAGAGTGAGCACTAACAATTAAACAGCTTGGCGCTGGCACCGGTATATAAAGACACAGATGCAGCAACAGGGAGACTAGAAATTGACCACCCACATGTGGAAACTTAATGTGTGATAAAGGGGAACTTTAAGTCACTGGGCAAATAAGAAGTTTCAGTGTATTCCAGAGAAACTGGGCAGTCCAATAGAAGCACAGGAGTCCAATAGAAGGCTGTGATGACTCTACCATGTGTCTAACAGTGTCCAGATGTTTCAGATTCAAGCATAAAAAATAATTAAACTATAAATCCCTACAACATGGGATTTATAACACGGGAGGATTTACTTACTTATTTTAGGAGGGAATACCTTGGTAAATAAGATATAAGGTACAAAAGCTATGGAAGAAATATTTCAAAATTTAACAGAAAAAAAAATTAAAAACTCCTGCAAGGGAGTGGCATGTGATAATCTAATAGCAGTAATTCGTAGGTGTCCCATTTGCAGTATTCATCGTGTCTTTGTTGTGAGCTGCATGGATTGGAGCAATCATTGTAGATCAGTTATAAAGCCTGCTCAGTGGAAGGGGTTCCATCTACTTAGGTACATTTTAAAAGTGGAGAATGATGCACAGTGCCTTTGTGTGCAGCAGTCATTCCAGGGCTTGGAAAGTAGAAGTAGTACTTCTGTTCACAGTCCTTCTCAGTTATATACAGAATTACAGACTGCAGACGGGGTCCAAGGCTAATGTGAGCTATATAATCCCTTATCTCAGAAACCAAAGCCAACAACAGCAAAGAGGGGCTGAGTTCCCTGTTCCTTTCAAAGGATACTGTAGGATGTGTCACATTTTGGTTTAACGCTCACTTGTTCGTCAAGTTACTATCACTTAAAAATTAGTACAAATGGGTGAGACAAATGTGAGCCAGCCCCAAGAGTGAGAGAGCTGGCCCCACCACTCATCTGGCATGAGGTGGTGTGGATAAGGAAGTGATGTCTTCCCTGTTCCCCCACCACCACCTGCAGTAGCTGGGAGAGCTGTCCCTGGGGTCATGAGAGAAGGAGAGCTAGCCCTCCGTCCTCAGGAGAGTTGGCATTGCCTGAGCTACACAGTAGAGCTGGCCATGATGGTGAAGACACAGGTGAGGGTGTGAGAGCAGGAGAGCTGGCCCAGCTCCTCAAAGGCTGTAGCACTTGGGAGTGTGGGTCCTGCACCTTGACTTGACAGCACAGTGGAGCTGGCTCTGGAGAGATGGATGCAAGTTAGCTGGACCATAGGGCATGAAAGCAGGAGAGCTGACCCTGCCTCTTGCTGCCGGTGGCATTGGGTGACCTATCAGGAGCAGTGCTGGAGAGCTTGCTCTTACAGTGTAGACAAGGGAAGGGTAGCAGGCACCAGCTCAGCTACCACCCAGCCCCAGATCCAGGGTTCTGAGTTGATCATCTCAAAATCCTTATCACCTTTGAATGATTGGGGTATATGAAATGGCCAGTCCTGCTGTTCCAAAGCTACAGGATGTCCATGACACAGGGCAACAATAGGATAACTGGAAGAAGTCTCAGTGAGGACCCAATATTGATGATGGCACAGAAGCCAGAGACCTCAAACCAGACCAATGACTCATTGCGATGAACATTTGCAAGTGAATATTTGTGTGCAGAGGATATACTGGGAGATGCACTGTGACATACTACACCTTCCACGATGAGATTTGTTTATGCTTTGGTTTTGGTGGGGGGTGGGGCATGGTGGTGGGAGTGAGATCTCTCTCTCTCTCTCTCTCTCTCTCTCTCTCTCTCTCTCTCTCTCTCTCACTCTGTGTGTGTGTGTGTGTGTGTGTGTGTGTGTGTGTGTGTGTGTGTTATTTTGGAGGGAGGTTGCAAGAGCAAAGGGCAGACATGAGGGGGCAAGGGGAGATGAATGGGACTGGGGTACATGATGTGAAACTCACAAAGAATCAATAAAGTTTTTTTTTTTTTTTTTTTTAATAGTGCAAACAAAGCAATGATAAAGTGAAAGGCCAAAGACAAACTATAGAGAATATGGTGACATTTATGTCAGCAAGGAAGCAAATTGTTTAATAGCAATTAATTAGCTACCAAACATGTAATGAGCTACTATAACATGCCAGGCACCATTCCAAGCATTTGAGGATTTAAAGTGACTAAAACTTCCTCTTGGAGAAATCATATTCTACTGCAGGACATAGGGGATTTACGGGCTAGTAGAAAAACACAATTTTTCAAACGAGTGAAGAATATAAGTAGCTTACAAAACTGATAATACAAACAGCATTTAAACAGGAGAAAATATTCACTCTCAAAAAGAATAAAATGCAAATTAAATTTCACTAAGAAAACGATTTTAATCATCGGATTTTCTAAAATTAAAAACAATGTAGGAAGTACTTTAAGACATCAGAGAAATAAAACAAAGAAGACACCAGAAGATGGAAAAACCATGCTCATAGACTAGGAGGATCAATGTTGCAAATATGGCCTCCCTACAAAAAGCAGTCCATAGATTCAGCACAGTTCCCATTAAAAAAAAATGCAATTCTTCACAAAAGGTGAAGAAATAATTTCAAAACCAACATAAAAACAGAATACCCATAATACTCCTGAGCCAAAATTATCCCGAATAATAAAAACACTACAGGAGGTATTACCATCCCTGATTTCAAGTTATACCAGATAGCCATAATAATATAAACACCACAGGAATGGCACAAAGCAGCCACATTGATCAGTGGAATAGAACTGACTCATGATTCTACAAGCCATGATCCTACATCCACTTGCTTTTTACAAAGAGGCCAAAAATACTTTGAAAAAAAAAAAAAGACACTATTTTCAAAAGTACTGTTGGACAAACTGGATAACTAGACGTAGAAGAATGAAACTAGATTCTTGTATCTCACCTGTCATAAAACTCAACTCCAGATGGATCAAGGATCTCAATGTCAGACCTGATAACGTGAATCTTTTATAAGAGAAAGTAGAGCATCCACGTTATAGGCAAAGGAAAGGCATTTGTGGTTGAACTATAGGCACAAGAATTAAGAACAAAAATTAACAGATGAGACCTTATAATATTAAAAAAAAATTCTGAACAGCAAAGGGCATCATCAATTGAATAAATAGCCTGAAGAATGAGGAAAAAATCTTTAACAACTATACACCTACCAGAGGGTTGGTGTATTTAATACACAGAGAACTAAAATATCCAATCACCAAGAAAGCCAACAACCTAATCAAAAAGCAGAGCATGTGACTGAGGCTGGAAAAACAATTCCGTGTCTAAGAGCACATACTGCTCTTTCAAAGGAACTGAGTTCAGTTCCCAGGATCCATTTTGGGTGGCTGACAACCACCTGTTTTTTGTTTGTTTGTTTTTTCTTGGTTTTGTTTTGTTTTGTTTTGCTTGACAGAACATTCCTTTATTGCACATCTGCGACAGCCACCTGTTGATCTAGCACCCCTGGCTTCTATGGGTAACTGAATGCCTCATACATACGCACATAAATATATTTTTTTTAAGTTGGAGCATGAAACCAGAGTTCACAACTGAAGAAATGCAAGTGGCTCAGAAATGTTCCAAAATACTTAGATAACAAGGAAATGCAAATTAAAAGTACTTTGAGATTTCATCTTATGCCAATCAGAACAGCTAAGATCAAAAAAGCAAATAATGACAAATGCTGGTGTGGATGTGGGAAAAGAGGAACACTTATTCACTGTTTGTGGGAGTAGAAACTGGTTTGGCCACTATGGAAATCAGAGTGACAGTGTCTCAAAAAGTTAGAAGTAGATCTGCCATATAGTGAAGACATCCCCTCCCCTGCATATGCCCAAAGCACTCTCTCTATATCCTACTACAGAGACACTTTCTCATCCATGTTTACTGTAACTCCATTAATAATATCTAGGAAGTGGAAACAAGGCAGATGTCCTCACTCAATGAATAAATAAAAATACTTTTTCATTAGATATACACACTGAAATTTTCCAGCTACAAAGAATGATGAAATTAGGAAAACGGCAGGCAAATTGATGGAGTCAGAAATAATCACTCTGAATGAAGTAACCCAGACCCAGAAAGACTAACATCACAAGTTCACTCTCTCATGGGTGGATGCTAGTTAGGAATCTTAAGATGGGTACATGTTGACATTGAAATACCCGTAAAAGTCAGGAAATTACTAAGGGACTATTGGGAGGTGAGTTTTCCCAGGGAGGGAGAATAGAACACAGGTGGTATGAAGGGGGGTGGGAAATAATGAGTTAGGAAGGGTTAAGTGGGGTGATGGCAGGGCAGGAAGAGGAGTTAACACTAAGGACCTTTGAAAAATCCACATGAGAAGCTACTTCTGTAAAGCTGCCTAAACAATACACACACACATATGTATATGTGTATAATATACATATATTATATGTTATACACCATATACATATAAGGCTATTGACATTGTTCTTAGTCACCTTCTAGAACTTGATGGTAACAACATATCACTGAAGACACTACACATTCAGGTGAGTCATGGGACATGAAGAAATCAAACAAGTACTGACCTGCAGTTACTGACATAAAAGGCCTATTCCATCTACTGGAGCTTTTATAGTGGTGGAAAGTGATATGCACACTAGATGGGGAAGAAAAGGAAACAACAGATTTGACCATCTATGAACCCAAAGATCTACAGTGACTAGCCAGGCAACTAAGTGAGTTGAAAAAAAAAAAAAAAAAAAAAATATATATATATATATATATATATATATATATATATATAACATGTTTTATAAATATATGTTAAATATAAATATATAAATTATATATGTTTTATAAAAAATATATATATATGTATATATACATATTTATTCAGTGAGTGTAATGTCCACTGGGTGTAACAGTGACAGATATATTATGGGAATAATCAACCACTTTCTGATTGGGTTTAAGGCTTACTCCAAAAGACAAAACCCATGTCTGGTACCTTTAACTGAGCCAAACACCCATGGCTGGATAGCTCATGGGTCCAATGGGAGAACTTACTACCACAGTACTACTAAATGGATATAGTATTAACTCTCCTGTAAGTATTTACCTTTGTACCCATAGATAAGTACACTTAAAACCTTCATCAAAGAAGCTTCTTTTCATAGTGATTAATACAGACACAACTGGCCAATGTGCAAGAATAAAAAACTAAGGAGTGCTCAGCCTTCAGACGGTCGTCCACATCACACTCCTTTCCTAAGGCTTGGGGATTATGGTGGAAGAGGAGGCAGGAAGATTATAAGATCCAGATGTAGACATGGATACGGAAAAGATGTGTTTTGTGGACGTGACAAGACCATCACATGTGTGAACCAAATGTGCTGGTGTGAAAGAGTCAGGAATTCCCACCCACTAGCTGCAGAGCTCTTGGCAACTGATGACTACTGAGAGAGGAAGAGCCAGTTTTCTTCAGGTATGCTTCCCTGAGAGACTGTTGGTCCTCTGGTAAATGGTCCTGTATCCACGCATATCCTGGCAGCACTAAGTGCACTCAGTGGGCTAAAATTTAAAAAGCACATACATTTTAGAGGGAATAGTGAGGGGAGAGGTCAAGAAGAACTTGATGCAAAAGTGATGGTGTTAGATCTGATTGTTTCCTTTTTAAAATATTAAAATTAAAAATGTAAAGTGTAACAAATGGCTAAGTTTCCCAGCACTTGGGATGCAGAGGCAGGAGGATCACAATTTTGAGAATATCCTGGGTTACATAAACAAGACCATATTTTACAAAAACAGAGGATTATAATAGTCCAGATTTGCAAAGGTGTGAGGGAAAAAAATGACTCTTTGGTTTTCATTGGTAATATAGATTGGTCCAGGATCTTTCAGAAATAAGTTACTAGTATCGATCACAACCATAAATCCTTGTGCTAAATTTTCATTCAGTCTGGTGCTGAAAGTTTATGCTGCTGAAATGACTGCACATAAACACCATAGGAAACATAGACTCTTTTCTTCTCGCTGGGTTGCCTCCTCCAGCCTTGATATGAGGGGTTTTGCCTATTCTAATTGCATCTTGCTATGCCGTCTCCAATTGATATCACTGGGAAGCCTGTTCTTTTCTGAAGGAAAATGGAGGAACAGTGGATCTGGGGGCAAGAGAAGATGAGGGGAGAGGCAGAGAGGAGTGGAGAGAGGGGAGTCTGCAGATGAGATTTATTTGTAAAAGAATGAATAAAGGAGTGGGAGAGAATACTTGGTATTGCAAGCCTGACAGCAGCATACATGCTAACCAGAAGCAAATCCAGAATATATCTAATATGATGCAAGGAATTTGTTAAAAGGAATAGAGTTGTTGAAAATGTGCTGATCAATGTTTAACACTGTAAAAGTACTGTAAGGATGTATATATGTACACAATATAATTATAAATTGTAGTAATACAAAAGATGTTTAATATACAATTAACAAAATAAAAAATACAATGCTCAGCATGGTCATTTCCATCCAACTGTTAATTCTTTAAGTTGTCATTCTATCGCCCACAATCATGTCACAATCTCAGACCGTGAATAATCTCGATTGCTATTCAAGGGAAGACCACAACTCACAGCTGTCATTGACAAATGGGTGTGGTTTACACGTGAATGCTGGTTGACATTTCATTTGTATTCACGAGGGACACGAAAGCGGAACAATAAATATGCATGCTGCCCATCGCCTGCTTATGAGTAACACCAGCAGCCTCGTTTGCCGAACCAAGTCAGAAGTTTGAAGCTGCCTTCAAAAGCACAGTTCCCCAAGCTTTCAAGTTCCGGCAACACAGCAGCCTGACACAGCACCTAGAAGTTTACTCTGCTTCACTGGCATTCTCTCCACTGTTTCCTTGAGTCTAGACCAAAGACAACAAGCCATGGTCATAACCTACCATCTGGTTTTGTAATCACCAACCAGGGAAAGGGACCATATTCAGTCATTTACATGGTATGAATGGGTGACACTTGGAGACCAGGCACACTGTCCACAAAAGCCCAGGGTATTTACTATCTAGCCCTTTCCAGAAAATGTTTTGCCATTCACTGGAACTGACACTCAACAAAACGTAATCAAACTCCCCTCATTTTTCAAACCTAAACACTCCCACCTTGGCGGATCAGAAGCCATGATGTAACCCCACTGAGCCGAATGCAAACAGCACTCCATGGTGCCTCCTCCCCCACAGCACAACAGAGACAATGCACACCACCCGTCTCTGAAAGGTAAACAACCCTGAGAACAGCAGAAGTGGCAAGGGGTAGGAAAGTAATTAGGAAGCCGTGAGTGTGGGCTGTTTGCTGTTAATATGATTGATTTCGTTAAAAGGTCATAAAATGTAGTTTTAATAATGGCTGTGTTTAGCAACCAACTACAAATTTCCCGAAAATGTAACAGTTGGCTTCCGTGAACTAGAACAGTAGGCTCCCCAGCACAATGCCGTCAAATGTGTGAGGAACATGTCAGAGAGGGCATTGCTTATGCACACTGAGGACACACATGAAGCATTGCAAGAACATGTACAAGAAGCAGGGACCACTCCTAGTTGTAATTTCTGCAGTGAGCGACTGCGCTGTCTGCTCCTCTGTACGGAATGTGGATCTGTGTGAGCCGTTTTCATCGCAAGCCTCTATGACCCTTCTACGTCTCGTAGATCAATCAGGCTTTTAAATCCTTTTCTTTCTGGACCTCCCTTTGGCCCTGTATGTCTCGGCAATGCTGGTGAAGTGGCCTGGCACAGACGCCCTTGGCCCTGGCTCACCTCTAGCTGGGCATAGCTCCTGAGATGGCAGTTCACCAGGGCAAGGAGCCCCAGAGGCTGAGCAAAAAGGCTGTGAATGAGTGAACCCTTCAGACGAAAACACTGGCCCAGATGCAACCTCAAGAGCTTTGGCCTGTGGCCTCCCCTGGCCTTCTCTTTCTTCCTTCATCTCTGTTTGTTCATCTTTCCTGGAAAAATTAAGTCAGCTTTTCCCTTTAAGCAACTTCTCTGACTTTTTCCAAGGGCAAACTACCACCACTGCCTGCGTGCCAGGCCTTTCTAACTATATTTACCTCCGTGTTCCTGTGTCTCAGTGCCATAATCACAGGATCAACTAGCTAGGTATCTACCAGCCCAGGTCCGTACACACCCTCCAGCTGGTGACCCCAAGGATGTCCTCCCTGTAGACCGACTGGAACCATCTAGAGAGATGTTAGCCAAGACTAGAAAATGCTACCTCACACAAGGCCTGTAAGTGTCACAGAGTCTCCCCAGGGTCTCTGGCACAGTGTCTGCTCCAACAAGCTACTTCACATGCTGACAATCTATGATGATAGGGACAGTCCCCTGGTACTAGATGCCAGCATGTGCCTGGTCCTCACATATGGTCTATTTCACATTCCCAGGATGGTGCTGACCCAAGCCATAGCCTCAGGCATCTCCTATACACACACACACACACACACACACACACACAGAGAGAGAGAGAGAGAGAGAGAGAGAGAGAGAGAGAGAGAGAGAGAGAGAGAGAGAGAGAGAGCCCAGACATCTCTCCAGGTGCCCAGCAGGGAGACTGCCAGTCCATGGCTCTGTCCTCCAAACTTCTTTATCCCAGCTCTTCTTGTCTCCTTAAATCCATCACCACACAAAGCTGCAGTTTCCTGACAGACTCTAAACTCTTGGCCCACTTCTAGGTTCCTAAAACTGAGCACGTGCCCAGTGGCTATGCCATAGGGGACAATGGGCAGCAGTGAGCTGTGTTCATCCTATACCAGTCCATCAGGCTTCTAACAGCTCCTTACCTAGTCCCAGTGTCTAGGCCAGATGAAGATAAAGGCTGACTTGGGTGAGGCTCTCTTGGGCTTGGGCGGAACCAAATTCCTACAAAAGGGATTGGGATGTGTTCTCAAAAAATACTGAGAGAATGAGGAAGGAGCCTTGGGACAAGAAGGTGAGAGGGGATATGATACTTTTCCTGTTTTCTATTGCTGCAACCCCAACCTGTCTGCATAAATCAACCATCATTTGTATTCTCTGTAGTTGTCTTCAACTCTGAAACCAGAAGGTTTGGTGCTTGGCACGAGGCAAAGAGGGTGGCTTGTTTCTGCTCCGATGTGTCTGGATCATTGCTTAGAGAGACCCAAAGCCAGGATGGATGCATGGCTTGGATGACCTGAAGCTCAGACTGTTGACTACTGACACACATGTGGCTTACCGTGTGGCTCAGGCTTTTCCCATTCTGACTTTTCCCACTGTGGCCACTGAGAACAAGCATTCTAAAAGGAGGAGTCGGGAGACAAGAGTTCCAGAGGCCAAAGCCAAAGCTTTGGGGCTTTTCCTGACCTGACATCTGGCCTGGATATTGGGACAGCGTAAGAAGCTATTAAAAACCGGATGGGCAGGTATAAGAGCACAACTCACTGCTGCCCATTGTCACCTTTGGTACAGCCACCTGGGATACCCTCAGCTTCAGAAGTCATCACCACGTTCTCCAGATTCAACTGAATGCTGTTGACTATTCTTGTTCACCTCGGCCCAGATCCAAGAGAACTCTCTCTAAAACTTGTGGGCATATAGCAAAACAACATTGCAGAAGAGTATTTGTGATAGTCGGTCCTGTTTGGCTCGCTTTGAAAACACATTCTTCCTCGTAAGTGAAGTCCCATGAAGGGTATCTTTGGACTGATTTTACAAGAGTTCAGGAGAGTGTATGGCAGTGGTTCTCAACCTGCAGGTTGTGACCCCTCTGGGGGTTGCATATTAGATATCCTGAATATTGGGCAGTTACAGTTAATTCATAATAATAGCAAAATTACAGATATGAGGTAGGAATGAAATAATTTTATGGTTGGGTGTCGCCGCCACATGAAGAACTATATTAAAGGGTCACAGCATTAGGAAGGTTGAGAGCCAGTGGTGTGGGTCAAAGGAGCTGGACTGTCTACATATTCACTTATCATTGGCCACAAGATGCTGCAAGAAAGATATAAATTTTCAGTCTCCTTAGTCTCTCTCGGACTGCAGACTAAGCATGCTCCGGCAGCCTAGGGCAACCTGTGAGAGAAATATGGGTTCTGTCTCTGGGAATTAAAATAATATAAGGGCTGCTGGAGGCAGAACTTGGAAAGGGGTCCTGGGTAATAAAGATGGAGCATCAAAATGGCCTGCTCCAGGGGACCTGGGAACTTAATCAGAGGATGTCCTATATCTTTGTCCAGTGCTTTTTCATTCATTGATTCTATTGATCACATGCCAAGTTAAGATCTAACTAAACCATCCCAAGGCTCACAGTCAGCAAGGTCTTAAACAATACACTTGGGACTGGGGATGTAATTCAATTGGCCAAATACTGGCCTATGGCTTAGCATGAATCAGCATGTGTGAGATTCTGGGTTCTATCCCTAGTACTACATATTGAGTTTGAAGCTAACTTGTGCTACGTGAGATCATGGTCTCAAAACCAAAACAAGAACTTGTCATTGTCATCCACTGCAGTAATAGCTGGTATCTCTGTCTCTGTATCATTTAGGAGGTCCTATGGAACCACAGCTGTGCCCACCCACTGTAGAGCCCAATCAAAACACTGTATAGCGTCTTATACACATCAGATATAGTAAGAGCACTTGTTCTGCAGGGTGGAAGTGAAGTTTGAGTGAAGTTATGAAGAAAAACCATTAGGGCAGTGCCTCTGGTCCATGTTAAGTACTGCAAATAATAGCAATGTGTTACTTAGTAATGAGAAGGAAGTGCCCATTGGCAGTGGAAAGGGAGGCATGCCACAGGAGCTTCTCAGGAGACCTGGCGCTTGAGCTGGAGCTTGATCCCCCAAGTTCTTCTTCATGTGCTTAAGGAGATTCCCTCCCGGACACAGCAGGAGGCAATTCATTCAGATTGTCAGGTGGTAGTTACTGCACAGTCATGGTCTTAACACCCACTACATGGTCAGGGCAATAAGCACTTGTTTTTAAAGTCAGCCCACTTCTCAGACTCTGACACCTGCTCACTGTGTATTCCATTATTCCTTGGTAGCCAGGAAATAGCTCTTGGGCATCCTTCTGATTTCCTGGTTGCACTTTTTCTCAATAAAATAGCTTTCAGGTAGATAGACAGATACATGCATATATAATACACTTTTAAAAAGTAACAGAATGAATAGTCATGTGCTGGTTACCCAGATGAAAAAGAAACAAGGTATCATCAGGGCTCCTGAGTTGACTCAGGTAAGGAATGGGCTTGCCAACCAAGTGAGTCAACCTGAATTCAAAGATCAGAATCTACATGGTAGAGAGAGAATCAACTCCCACAAATTGTTTTCTGACCTTGAAACACACACCACAGTACATTTACATGTGCATTGAGCACACACACACACACACACACACACACACACACACAAAGGTTAAAAAAAAAATCTCTGTAACCTTAAAATACTTTGTCCTATGATTACTTTCTCTTCTAATGAGTACAATCATCCTTTTGTTTCTCAGGCCCTTGACTTTTCTCTGTGTATGTTGTATCAGTTATGAAGCACCTGCCTAAATAAACGTAACAGCTTAAACTAATAAGCATTTACTGTTCACAAATTTTTGAATTAGGAAGTTGATTAATCCTGGGTAACAATGACTCCTAAGGTTCTGTAGTGAGTCAGACAGAGGCTGTTTCACCTGAAGACTCTCCAGAGGGGAGGAGATGGGTTTCCGAGATGAGGTACTCACATGCTGTTGACAGAAGATCCCATTCCCTTGCTGGCTCTTGGAAAAAGGTAGCACTTCGTTCTTCTGGCGTGACCCTCTCTATTGCGCTGTGTGAGTGTCCTCCATGCCTGCCCACTCAGTCCTCTCAGAGCAAGTGTTCTGAGAGAGAAGGAGCAAGCAGCACTGTCTGCCATTAGCTAGGCTTGAAGTCACACTGTCAGCTGCACTTTGTTCTGTTCTTTCTGATCCTCAGATACCCATTCAGGAAGTCTGGGCACAGTCAAGGGGAGGGGAATGAAGCACACTCATTGGGAAGGAGTGAATGTGCGTATTTCCAGACTCTTTCTGAGATCCTTACTTAAATGGGGTCATGCTATTAAATGTTCTGTGGCTTGCAATTTCACCTAACACCACACCTCAATGTCCACCCACACCTGCATATTATGTTTTTCTGCTAAGGCCACCATGGCTATGCCCTATAAAATAATGGGCTTAAACAACAGAAATTACTTCTCTCTCAATATTCTAGAAGTTCAAGGTTCAAAATCAAGATGTGAATGGATCTAGTTTTTCCTGAGGTCTCTCTTCTTGGTTGGTTCATGGTCCTCACATGGTCCCCTCCCTATGTGTCTGTGAACCGATCACCTCCACAGACAACAACAGGGATCTTACTCTCCCTTCTCTTCCTCTTCCTTTTTCTCCTCCTCCCCCTCTCCCTCTTCATTCTCCTCTTCTCCCTCTTCCTTCTTTCTCCCCCTCTCCCTCTTCCTTCTTTCTCCCCCTCTCCCTCTTCCTTCTCCTCTTACTTTTCCTTCTCCTCCTTTTCCTCTTTCTCTCCTTCCTCCTTTTCCTCCTAGTTTCCCCCTCCTCCTCTTCCTCCTTCTCCTCCTCTTACTCCTCCTCTTCTTCTTCCTCCTCCCCCTTCTTCCCTGCATCCCCTCTCCCTCCTCCTTTCCTCCTCCTTCTTTTTGGGGCATAATCTTTTTGATATACCATCTTTCATATGAACTGTACATATTTGAATGTTTACATATTCTTACTCTAAATTTGATTTATGTTTTAGATGTTGATTTACTCTTACATTTTAAATTTTTTTGTTTTCAACCTTTTTTATTCCTCCTTCAACAGAATTGAATACTTTATAAAGTATGGATTGCATTTCTGGGTTCTGCTATATAAACAGTTCACATATACATCTATTCAGCTATAAAGAAAAATGAGATCATGAAATTTGCAGGTAAATTGATAAAATGAGAAAATATACTGAGTGAAGTAAGCGAGACCCAGAAATACAAACACTGCATTTCTTCTCTCTTACTTGCGGTTCCTAGGGACAAATCTTCAGGGGTGAGTCCGCAGCCTTGTATAACATCAGAAACCAGGAAAGCAAAATGTGATCTTGAGGGAGAGGAGAAGATGCTCTAGAGAAAGGAATACTAGCACACAGGTGCCATGAAGGGGGATATCTGAGAAATAGGGGGATGGGAGTTTAACTGGGGAGCAAGGATGTAGGTAATACACAGCAAAAGGTGAGGAGGAGGAATAAGGAACTCTGGGGTGGGTTGAACAAGCCACAGGGAAATGGTATCTTATATTTACTTAAAAACACATATACAGGGGACTGGAGAGGTGACTCAGCAGTTAAGATGGCTCACTGGCTGCTCTTCCAGAGTTCCTGGGTTCAATTCCCAGCACCAACATGGTAGCTCTCAATGATCTGTAACTTCAGTTCCAGAGGATCTGTAGCCTCACATCATGCACATAAAATAAAATTAAATAAAATATTTTAAAATGGTAAAAATCTACCTACTTTTTAAAAAACACATATACAATATACAAGTGTGAGTGTGTGTGTGTGTGTGTGTGTGTGTGTGTTTAAGTTAAGTTATGCTACTTAAGAGTGATAACACTCACTCACTCCCGAAGCTGTTAGATCATCTAATGAAACCAGAATTTTAAGTGTGGGAAACCTCCCTTTCAGTTGTTTGGGAAATCTAAGAGACTCCAAAGTCAATCTAGGCTATTATCATATTGCCCTTAGTTTTTTGGGTTTTGTTCTTGTTTGGTGTTTTGCTTTGTTTTTTTGTTATTTGTTTTTCTTCAGAACTTGAAGTACGCCCATATAGCTGACGACACCACACCCCTTGGACCCAACACTTGGAGGAATTGAGACAGAGTGGACCTGGAAGTCTCTTCTGTGGGGACCAGCATCTGGAGCTACTATGCAAGCTACCTGTAAAGAAAGCAATCAACAGTCATACCTAGCTACAAAGCCTATAAGCCATGACTGACCTGGCAAGATCATTCCAAGGATATAATAATGCCACTTATATTCTGGGAATAATCAAGAATTAAGCAACATTCACTAGGAAGAAATTCATGCTGGATACTGTAATACTAGCCTGTGGTTGATAAGGTCACAGACACTGGCAGAAAGCCTGCTACTGCCTTGAAGGTCTCACTATGCATTCTTGGCTAGCCTAGAACTCACTACGTAGGTTAGGTTGTTCTCAACCTCACAGATGTATGCCTGCCTCTCCCTCCACAGTGCTAGACTTGAAGAAGAGTCCCACTATCCTTACTACAGCATATACATTGAGTCATCTCTCCATTTCTTAGATACAAACTGTAAAGAAATATAGAGTGGCCTTTATCATATGTAAAATTCTAATTACTAATTTTCACTGTTCTGTAGTGTTTCATGTGTATAGACAAAATTACATTATTGTAGTCTACTAGCAATGATATTTCGGGTGTTTACAACTTGGGATTATTATTTTAAAAAATACTATTGTGTGCATCCAAATTCTTGAACATGTAGAAAGTACAAATCATTTCATTTTCTATTTACCAATATTTTTCAAAGCAGTATACTAATTTACTGTTCCCCCAGCATCATATCAGTTTTCTTTACTCCATATTTTTAAGGATGGGTATTGTTAGATTTCTTAATTTCTTTAATCTCATTAATATAGATAGACCTGCATCTCTCTATGACTTTAATTAGAATTTTTCAGATTACTAACAAGGAAGAGAATCTTTCTTTGTCTATAAAATGATTATTTTTCCTTTTCTCTGTGTATTTTTACCTTGTTTTCTTTTTCTTTATTGATTTGTCAAAATTCATGTGTTGGTACTACAAATATTCCTACCAACTATAGCCTGTTTTTTTTTTTTTAATTTTATCGTGTGTGTGTGTGTGTGTGTGTGTGTGTGTGGTGTTTGGGTGTGTTTATATATGGTGTGGTATGATGTGTGTGTGTGTGGTGTGTGTTTGTGTGTGTGTGGTATGGTGTAGTGTGTGTATGTATGAGTGGTGCAGGTGGTGTGTAGGTGTGTATGTGTGCCTGGTGTATGTGGAGGGGGGTATGTAGTGTGTGTGGTGTGTGTTGGTGTGTATGTGGTATGGTGTAGGGGGCATGGTGTGGTATGTGTGTGTGTGTGTATGTGTATGTGATATGTTGTATGTGTGGAGGTACTGCAGTCCTAGAAATTAAATATGGAGCTTTGTTCTGCACATGTGCTCTATGGCTGAGCTACCTACATTGCAATCCAACCAAGCTCCTGTTTTTATGACCTGTGGTCGAAGGCCTAAGTGCTTTCTTGATTCTGCAAATTCTCACTAGTGAATTTGTCCAATGGATCAACTGTCCACTGAAATGCTCCTGAATCCCATGTCTGTACCTTCAAACAGCTCTAATGAATATTTCCAACATTCTCCTCATGCTGTCTCTTAACTACCTGTGAATGTTATAACACAGGTTGACCAGTAGTAGGAGAGTATTGCTTCCCATCCTTGCCCTAACTCTCCTACCCACACATACATAGCCAATTCCTACTTATCTTAGAGTGTCAGGTCTCAACTTAAGGATTCTCTTCTCATAGTGTTCTCAAGACACCCTGGAATGGTCCCATCATGCACTTCGCCACAGTACAATGATAAGTCTTTCAAGTCATCCTTTCCCTCAGCTGCCTTCCCATTAGACTCTGGGGATGCTGAGCCATGTTCGTACAAAGTTGACATGCAACAAATTCTTGTTAGAGAAATTAATAAATGTCTTTGTGATTTGAAATTACGACCAGCTTTAAAACTAACCCTTGGGAGTGCACATCATTTGTTATCAAAAGACTCTCAATTAGGCATTATTGAAATACAATTCAAATAATCTCCAAACCCTGATTGTCAATACAAGTATATTTATTCTAAACTTGCAAAGCAATAGTTAATTCATAAGAGCCTCCTTTCAGCCGCGATGAAAACCCAGGTTCCCTATGATTCCCTGGACCCCTCCTCCCGACATACACACTTCCTCTAGAGAGAAATCCTACCCAGAAACAACCGCTTAATACACTCATCCCTGAAAGGTGGTTGTCTTGGCACACATGAGAAGAAACTAATCAAATTAACGCTGTCTATACGACTTGGCAACAATTCCATAGTATGTTTTCCTGGAGTCATTTGTTTGACACTGCTGTTATAGTCAGTCAAAACTGTTGGCTTCACAGTAAATGAACAGCCATAAAGGGAGGCAGAAAGGTGGTGGGTTGGGGCATTTGAAAATGAGCCGAACTCTAACTCTCACGCAGACTTCATTTTGGTGGAAATGTTTTGACCTGATTTGTTCCTGTTTTCCTTTATTCTGAGAAGAATCTGAATCTGGTCGGTAATTTTCCATGCCTGGGTGCAGGATGGCTAAGCAATACCTCCTATCTCTAGCCAGTAGGTACCAGGAGTGCTTCCCCTCCCCAAGTGGTAATGACCCCAAATACCTCCAGACATTGCCCCTGGGCTCTTGTCTCTCCAGGGACCTCATTTCTGCCACTGGCTGCAACTGCTTTGTCTCCTCTCAGAGAGGAGGACAATACAGGAATGCATTCTTTCTAGGTCATGCTTATTTGTCTCAGGAAAAAACAATAAATAGACAGCATACACCCTATCATAGTGTATGTTTAGAACTTATTGTCTTCCCGTGAGCCTGGCCAGGGTTAAATTTACATTTTACAATCTCATCCAAAATAGGCAGTAATCTCCATAAGTTCTCATTCTTCAGATCGCACATTCAAATTTTTGGATTTATAAGCCTAGGGAGGATTGTGCAAAGCAGACATTGGCAAAGGTGTGACAACAGGGGAAAGGCATGGTTCAGACCACTTGGTCAGGAGGAGAGAGCTCCAGTATTCAAAGCTGACTTACCTACGAATGCACATCCCTACCTCTTGTGGGAAGTGGCCGTTCGGCTCACTAGCTCAAAATTATGCCTCTTACTGGTTCCCTGTAAATTTGTGTTTCTCTACCTGTGATCACCGTTGACTACACTGCATTGTGTGCTTAATGATTTTTTTCCCCTGTGAGTGTATTGTCTCAATTCAATGGTAAATTCCTAAAGGACACTGACAGAATCTACTGCAAACATTTACACAGAGCAGGTGCTTTAAAAGAATAAACGACAGGACTGGCTTCTTGGAAAACAAAGAGAGAGAAGCCTGAATTAAATAGTTGGGTTGTGATCAATTTGTGCAACAACAACAACAAAAAAAAAAAAATGCCAGTTGAATGAAAATTTTTAGTTGAAGCATCAGTCCTATGATGTGAATCCAATCTGGCATTATGAGGTTTTCACAATGAGGTTTTTTTTCCTTTCTTTCTATCCTTCATTTTTTTCTTCCTTCATTTCTTCCTTCTTTTTTTTTCTTTATTGTGGACAGTGTCTCATGCATCCCACGCTGAATTTAGTATGTAGTTGATGATGGCTCTGACTTTCTGACCCTTCTGCTTCTACCTTCTATGTGCTAAGCTTACAGGTCTGTGACACCACAGCTCATTCGATGCTAAAGATGCTAAAGATGAAACTAAACAAGAGCGCTACCAACCGACCTGCATCCCCAGCCCCTAAACGACTTCTTGAGAGTTCTATATAGAGATAGAAGGAAGGGCTCACCCAATGCCTACAGCTAGTCACATATGCATCACTGCATTGGTGTGGACCTGCTGCAAGCTGCAGCCAATGTTAAGTCCTCCAGGATCTCATCGGCCATCCTTTCGAAGGCAGTAGTGCACACAGCATGGTCATCTGAAACTTGTTATTTTGAATTCTTACAGCAGCCTTCAGAAATGCCTCATTTTGTTCTAGGAAGGCTGCTATGAGGCAAGGAAAAGCTGGGTGTAAACGCTTTACTCGGGGACACAGGACAAGTTCAAGTTGCTCACATCTTACCATATTGTCAGTAAAAACAAAATAATTACTGCTTGTGGCCACCTCACCACCCTAGCACTTCCTTTGACCTCATAATAAGCCTTTCCAGACAGTTTCATTATCTCTAGATTCAACTTCACCTATACCAGTCTCTCTGTACAATTATGCTGCCTCAAGACATTGGAGAGTAGGCCCTGCTCCCTTTGAAATGTAGTAGTGCTTGTTTAAAGTAAATAAACATAATCATTTGCATTGTTGGACTGGAAATGAAATGGAGTCAGGGAACAAAGAAGAGACATCTTAAGGAAACATCTATTTGAACTTTCAGGTATATTATTACACTCATCTTCTTATTCATTTGTCTTGATATCATGCCAAGCAAGACGTGTTAATTTTGCAATAATGACAGTACTGCTATAGGGGTAACCAACCCTTTCTGCTTGGATTCGAAGTCCACTCTACAGGAGGGACAGTCATAATCAGAGATGAACCCCCGTTCATCAAGTTACAACATGACAGGACTAGGAAGACATATTCAGTGAGGCATTAGTGGCACAAACAGTGTGAGAGCCACTGATGGAGTTGAACTTTACAAGATGAAACTCATACCTGGCACCATTATCAAGATGAAAACCTATGGCTAGACAGATCATAGACCCTAGGGAAGAATCTACTATTAGTCTGCTAAATATACATAGTACAAAAGTAGGTCCCAATTATTTATTAGTGTACCCATAGAGCAATGTATGTATCAACCATCATCTGAGAAGCTTCTGTTTGCAGTCGATTAACATGAGGCCCACAGCTGGCCAAGGAACAGAGAATAAGAGTCTGCAAAATGTTCATCCCTAGAAGGGATTTATATAACACACACCCTCCCAGGACTCAGGGATGATTTCAGAAGAACAATCAGAAAAAAATGTAAGAGCCTGCAGTGTTGGATAACTACTAGGAAACATTATCTTCTTAACAAAACAGGATGCGGCAACACATATGAATGTACAGTGGTTGTGACAGCATGCGCAAAACTGGTATGAGCCTAAGCCAGACCAAATCCCAACATGAAAAAAGGAGATATGCACACAATCCCACCCCAAGTCATGGAGCTATTAGAAATAGTTAGCTGCCAAGCGAGGGAGAATCGGTTTTCTCTAGTAAGTTGTGATGGTTTAAATAGAAATGACCCCATTGGCAAAAATATATGAATACTCAGTTATCAGGGAGTGACACTGCTTGAAACAGACTAGGAGGTGTGGCCTTGTTGGAGTAGGTGGAATCTTGATGAAGAAAGTCTGTCATTGTGGCTGGGCTTTGGCATTTCCAAAGCATAAGCCAAGTCCAGCTGCTTCCTTTCTTCCTGCTGTCTTGCCGATCCAGATGTGGAAATCTTAGCTACTCCATGATGATAATGGACTAAATCTCTGAAAATGTAAAGGAGTCTGCAATTAAATGCTTTTCTAAAGTAACTCGCGGTCATGATGACTCAGTAATAAAACACTAAGACAGAAGTCAGCTGTGCTCCAGTGAAAGACCACACACACAAAAATATTAGTCAGCAGAAAATTCTCTTGAAGGATTATTTTAATGACACAAAGTTGGGTGAGTAGGGATGGGTAGAATAAATCAGAGGAGAGTTGAGGGAAGGGTGAATATTATCAAAAGGCATTGTATGAAATTCTCAAAGAACTAATTATTTTAATGTGTTTTTTTAAAAAAAAAAAAAAATACAATAAAATAAAGCTGTGTGCATGTAATCCCACCACTGAGGGGATGGAGACAGGTAGGTCCCTGAAGCTCACTGACCAGTCAGTCTAGCCAGTCAGTGAGCTTCAGGTTCAATAAAGACCTTGCTTCAAAAAAGCAAGGGGGCTGGCAACATGGCTTAGTGGGTAAAAGTACCTACAATCAAGTCTGACAACCTAAGTTCAATCCCTCCACCCACATAGTAGAAGTAGAGAAATCAATCTTATGAACTGTCTCCTGAGCTCCATATATGGGCACACAAATAGATAGATAGATAGATAGATAGATAGATAGATAGATAGATAGATAGATAGATAGATGATAGATAATAAATAAAAGATAGATTAGATAGATAGGTAGATAGATAGATAGATAGATAGATAGATGATAGATAATAAATAAAAGATAGATTAGATAGATAGATAGATAGATAATATACAAATAAATATGTAATAAAGTATATTCAAAAATTAAATGAAAACAACTAAGGAAGACACCTAATATTTATCTCTATTCTTCACACACATGCACATGCACATTCACAAAAGAAACAGAGTATCAAACTGTCTTCTGTTTATGTTTTTGCCCACAGATCTGCGCTGCTCTTAATCTTCACCAGAAAATCTACCTTGTGGAGTGGACAAAGGTCAATGAAAAGATGCAGAATCCATCAAAGAGAAGAGAAAAAAGACCTGAGTATTCATGACCGTGCCATTTTCCAAAGACAGCATTCTACAGCACTCTTCCCCAGTCTCTGGCTTTTAACATTTTTCCCTGCCTCTTCTTCTGTGATGTTCCCTGTGCATCGCTGAGGGTAGAGAGAAAGGAGCTTAATATAGATGTCCCATTTAGAGCTGAGCACTCGGTCTTTAAATCTCAGAACTATAACCAGTTATGCATCTTTGTGTTGACTGCTGCCTACTGCATAAAAGAAGCTTCTCTGACCACAGTTGATATCATCTCATGTCTATAGTATAAATGTAAATATTTATAAAGCAGTGGGATAACATGTCACTTAAAACAATAACAATAGCAGGGTCTACCCCAGGGACTATGACCTCCCAAGCCATGGACTACAACACCAGGTATGAAGTTCCCTCCTCTGGAGCAGGCCTCAAGTTCAATCCCAAAGCACTTGGTTACACCCAGAACCTTCATGGCACTATTGAGTCAGTAACCACATCTTTTCTGGTGGGTTGGTGTTATAGTGTGCAGGTTCCAGTATTGGCTGAAATCCTTGATGTTTTTTCTTCCCCAGCAGCTTTCAGGACACCTTCTGACACTATGAAAGCTAGCCAGAATGGAGAGAGTTTTCTGGACAGTTTGAGATTGCTTTTTTCTGAATGTCCTCCAGCCAAAATGCATGGTGTCTTAGCAACAGAGTCTTGCCAGGTAGTTCTGAAGGGTAACAAAAGAAATAATTTGTTGTTGTCTTGAAGACCTCCCTGTCCAATAATTTGTAAGGAGGTATCTCAAACCTTGCATTATGATTTTTATTTAATAACCCATGTCTTCTGGGAGTGGTATTGCCATTTAAACCCCCCTTTTAGTTATATGTTGAAGTAGTTTATTAACTAGTCGTCCTCCATAGGGATTTTTCACACATTTTGGTTATCCCACCCCACCCCCTCTTCTTCCCTATTTCCTCAGCCCCATTCCCACTTAATACGCTAGTCACCAATATCCCTCCCTCCACTTTTATATAACATGTACTCTATTATCTTTCCGGTTTTATTTTAATTGGGTCATATGTTATAGTAGGCTTCCATATGGCTCTTCACCCTCCCTCTGGGTTAGCTTTCCACCACCCTCTGACTTTCCCCATACTTCCATACCCCTGCCTGCCTAGTCCTTTCTACTCTCCGTATTCCATGTCTCTACATTTATTTACCCTGTAATGTACTCTTCACCCTTAACGTATCTGCCTACAAAGGCCCCCTTTTACTTTGCTAGATTCCCCTTATGCTGTAAGTTAAACACAGAAAACAGGAGAATTGAAGCTAAAATCTGCACATCATAGAGAACACACAGCACTTGTCTTTGTGAACCTGTTACCTCAGTTGATACCACATTTTTCTTATCCATTCTCCTGTTCGTGGACATCTAGGTTGATTCTATTTCATAACTACTGTGATTAGCACCAGAATGAACTTGAATGTGCAAGTATCTCTGTTGCAGGATTTAAAGTCCTTTGGTATGTGCCCAAGAGTAATATATCTTGGTCATATGAAAGTGCTATTGCCAACCATATTTATAATAGCCAGAAGCTAGAAACAACCCAGATGTCCCTCAACAGAGGAATAGATAAAGAAAATGTGGTACATTTGCACAGTGGAATACTACTCAGCTATTAAAAACAATGACTTCATGAAATTTGCAGGCAAATGGATGGAACTTGAAAATATCATCCTGAGTGAGGTAACTCAGTCATAAAAGAATATACATGTTATGCACTCACTGATAAGTGGATATTTCATTAACCCAGAAGTTCAGTATACCCAAGATTCAATTCACAGACCATATGAAGCCCAAGAAGAAGGAAGACCAAAGTGTGAATGCTTTGCTTCTTAGAAGAGGGAACAAAATACTCACAGGAGGAAATATGGACACAAAGTGTGGAGCAGAGACTGAAGGAAAGGCCATCCAAAGACTGCCCCACCTGGGGATCCATCCCATATACAGTCACCAAACCAGGACACTATTGTGGATGCCGGGAAGTGCTTGCTTACAAGAGCCTGATATGGCTGTCCCCTGAGAGGCTCTGCCAGAGCCTGACAAATACAGAGGCAGATGTTTACAGCCAACCATTGGACTGAGCACAGGGTCCCCAGTGGAGGAGTTAGAAAAAGGACTGAAGGGGCTGAGGAGGTTTGCAGCCCCATGAGGGGAGCAACAGTGTCAACCGCCCAGACCCCGGGAGCTTCTGGGGACTGGACCAACAATCAAAGAATACACATGGAGGGACCCATGGCTCCGGCTGCATATGTAGCAGAGTATGGCCTTGTTGGATATCAATGGGAGGAGCGGCCTTTGGGCCTGAAGGTGTTTAATGCCCCAATATAGGGGAATGCCAGGCGGGAAGACAGGAGTGGGTGGGTGTGGGGAGAGCACCTTTGTAGTGGGATGGGGGGTTCCAAATGGGAGACCTGGAAAGGGGAAAACAATTGAAATGTAAATAAAGAAAATGTCTAATAAAAAAAAGTGCTATTGCTAGTGTTTGTTTGTATAAGTAATTTCCAGACTGCTCCAAAGCCACTGCCCAAGTTTACACTCCCAACAACGGCACTTGAGATCCCCTTCCACCGCAGCACGTGTTGTCATTTGTGTTCCTGATGGCCATCCTAACAGGAGTCAGATGGAGTCTTAAAGCAGTTTCAATCTCCACTAAGATTTTTGAGGCTGTTGAACATTTTGTAAAGGCCAATAATAATCTATTTCTGCTCAATTCCATGGTCCACTTTTATTGTTGTGTTGTTTAGTTTCTTAGCATTTCGGTGGGTTTTTTTTTTTTTTTAGTTTGTTGTTTATTTCATATACTAATCGTCTTTCAGATGAATACGTGACAAAGATTCTCTCCTACTCTGTTGGCCTTACAGTTTCATCAGATGAACAAAAGCGTTTTAGTTTTATGAGATCACATTTGTTGGTTACTGGGCTTATTTTCTATGCTACTGGAGTCTCATTCAGAAAGTCCTTCCCTGTGCCCCTAGGCTGTGATTTCCGGCTTCTCCCACTAGTGTTTCATGGTCTCAGACCTTAGGTTGAGGTCTTTAGCCCATCTGGAGGGATCTTTAGGGTGAGATATAAGGATCCAGTTTCATTTTTCTACATATTGAAATTTAGTTTTCCCAACTCCATGTGTTGAAGACTATCTTTTTTTAATGTATATTTTTGACATCTTTGTCAAAAATCAGGTAACTATATCCTATACCCAGGTTCCCAGTTCCATTCCATAGATCACTGGTTCGTGCGAGTATCATGTTGTCTTTTTACCATGACTCTGAGGTATAATTTGAAATCAGGTATGGCAATACTTTCCCCAGTATTCTATTTGTCCAGGATTCTTTTAACCATTCCTGGTATTCTGTGCCTCCCTGTAAACTTGTGGATTGTTTTTTATAAGCCTGTGGAAAAGAGCCTTGGAATTTTGATTGAGATTATATTGCATTTGATAGAATGGCTAATTTCACAAGATTATGGCTTCTAATCCATGAGCATAGGATGTCTTCCCATTTTCTAATGTCTTCCTCAGGTTCTTTCATTCTTTTAGCTAGGTGTATTCCACAGTATTTTACTAGTTGTGTGGATATTGTAAATAGGATTGTTTCCCTGATTTATTTTCCTAGAATATTTGTCATTGATATATAAGAAAGCTACTAATTTTTGAATGTTAATTTTTATACTGTCACTTTATTGAGTGTGTTTATTATCACTAAGAGATTTTGTGGAGTCTTTAATGTCTCTTACATATGCAATCATATCTGAGAAAACCCTTTCATTCTTTTATCTCCACTTCTTACACAGCTCTTGTTAAGTCTTCAAGTACTACAGTTAACAGAAGTCAGGCTCGTAGGCAACCTTTGCTTTTCCTGATTCTAATAGGAATAGTTTGAGTTTTTCTCTATTTAGTATGATGTTGACTATAGGTTGTCATTTGTACCATTTGCTATATTAAGGCATATTACCTCCGTCCCTACCCGCTCCATCACCTGGATTATGAAACAATGTTGGCTTCTTGTCAAAGGTATATAATGAAATGGGCATTGACTTCTTTCAGTCTACTTATGTGGTAAGTTACATTTATTAGTTTTCATTTGTTGGAAACCATGCCTCGTCTCTGGAAGAGAGCCAGTTTGGTCATGGTGAATGAATAATTTTTTTTTTTTTTTTTTTGCTGAGATAATGCATTCATTTTGCAATTATTTTACTGAGAACTTTTACATCTATGTTAATTGGGAGAAATCATAAAATTTGGAATAAATTGAACAGTATTGGTGTTAGTTCTTTTAGTAAGTTCTGATAGAATTCTGCAATGAATCTATTTGGTCCTGAGTTTTTTCAATTCAAAACATTTTAACACTGCTTAAAATTTTTTGCTGTTTATAGGTCTATTTAAGTTTTTTATTTCATTTTCATTAATTTTAGTATCTCATATTCACTTAGAGATTCAGAGTTATTTTTAAAGTTTTCCAATTTAATTGAATATATAGATTTTTAAGTTATGCCCTCATGATTTTCTGGATTTCTCTGTGTCTGTTTTAATGTCTCTTTTTACATGTCTGATTTTATTAGTTTGTGTCTTCTCTCTCCTTCTCACTAATTTGGCTAAAACTGACAGCTTGTCAATTTTATCTTTTTAAAGAACAAGTTTTTTATTTTACTCTTCATATTTTATTTGTTTTTGTTTATAATATCTTCCCTGATTTTGATCATTTCTTCTCATCTGTTTTTTAATTTATTCTTGTATCTATATCTCAAATTCTGCCTCCCTCCAAGTCACCTCTCCCAAGGTTCCTCCTCCATCCCTCCCTTTCGCCTTTGAGAGGGTGCCCCCCCCCCAGTGTACCCCCACCCTGGTGCATCAAATCTCTGCAGGATTAGGTGTATCCTCTCCCACTGAGGACAGACAAGGCAGCCCTCTGTTGCATATGTGCGGGGGAGGGGCACTTGGACCAACCCAGGTATGCACTTTTATTGGTAGCTTGGTCTCTGGGAGCTCCCCTGGAGTCTAGGTTAGTTGACACTTTTGATCTTCCTGTGGGGTTACCATCACCTTCAGAGTTTTCAATTCTTCCCCTTACTCTTCCATAAGAGTCTCCAACTTCTGTCCAAAGTTTGGTTATGGGTATCTGCATCCGTCTCAATCAGCTGCTGTGTAGAGCCTCTTAGAGGACAGACATGCTAGGCTCCTGTCTGCAAGTACAACATACCGTCACTAATAGTGTCAGTGTTTGGTGCCCTCCGATGGGATGGGTCTCAAGTTGAAATAGTGACTGGTTGGTCATTCCTTCAGGTTCTTTTCCATCTTTGTCCCTGTATTTTCTTTTGACAGGTCCAATTTTGGGTCAAAAGTTTTGTAGATGGGTTAGTGTCCCCATCCCTCCACTGGGGTCCTGTCTGGCTACTAGAGGTAGTCTCTTCAGGTTCCATATCCTCGCTGTTGGGCATTTCAGCTAAGGTCAGCCACATTGACTCCTGGGAGCCTCCCCATCCCAGTTCTCTAGGACTTCCTAGAGATTCCCCAACCACAGACAGCTGCATAGTTCCATTCGTTCTCCTGTCCTCTGGGCCTCTCTCCTGTCTGTCTCCACACCTGATCTTGTCCTTCTATTTCCCTCCCCTCCCACGAATATCGCTCCTTCCCATGACTATTTTGTTCCCCTTTCTAAGTGAGATTCAAGCATCTTCACTTGGACCTTCCTTCTTATTCACTTTCTTTGTGTCTGTGGGGTATATCAGGAGCATTCTGTACTTTATGGCTAACATTCACTTATCATTGAATAAATAGCATGCATGTCCTTTTGGGTCTGGGCTGCCTCACTCAGGATGATATTTTCTAGTTCTAATCATTTGTCTGTGAAGTTCATGACGTCCTGGTTTTTGATAGTTGAATAGTATTCCATTATGCAAGTGAACCACATTTTCTGTATCCATTCTTTGGTTGTGAGTCATCTGGGTTGCTTCTAGTTTCTGGCTATTATGAATAAAGCTGCTATAAATATAATTGAACACATGTCCTTGTGGTATAGTGGACAATCTTTTGGGTATATACCCAGGAGTAGCATAGCTGGGTCTTCAGGTAGAACTATTTCCAGTTTTCAGAGGAGCTGCCAGTTAAATTTCCCGAATGGTTGTACAAGTTTGTAATCCCACCAGCAATGAAGGAGTGTTCCCCTTTCTCCATATCCTCACCAGCATTGGTGTAACTTGACTGGTGTAATCTGATTGGTGTAAAGTGGAGTCTTAGGGTCTTTCTGAATTGCATTTCCACAATGACTAAGGATGCTGAACATTTCTTTAAGTACTTAGCCATTCTAGATTCCTCTGTTGAAAATTCTCTGTTTAGCTCTGTACCCACTTTTTTCACTGAGTTTTTGGCTTTTGGAGTTTAATTTCTTGCATTCCTTATATATTTTGGATATCAGCCCTCTGTTAGATGTAGGATTGGTAAAGATCTTTTCCCATTCTGTAGGTTGCCGTTTTGTCCTTTTGACAGTATTCTTTGCCTTAGAGAAGCTTTTCCGTTTCATGAGGTCCCATTTCTTCTCATCTATTTTGAGGTTTGGTTTATTATTGTTTTTACAAGACGTTAAGATAGATCATTAATTTATTAACTTAAGATCTCTCAAAAATTTTTATATGCCATTTAGTATTATAAACTTTCCTCTTAAGACTGCCTTCATTGTATCCCATAAACTTTGGTATGCTATTTCCATTTTCAGTTGTATTCTAGGATATTTCACATTTCCTCCTTGATTTCTTCGGTGAGCCACACATCACACAGTGTGTTTGGTCTCCACGCATCTGTGTATCGTCTGTAGTTTCCACTGCTGTTGATATCTAGCTTTTTTCATTGTGATCAGATAGAATTTTCCAAACTTTTGTCTTACAGGTTTTTAAATAGTAACTTTGTATATTGCAAGTTTGTTAAATTTACCTGGTATTTCTAGTCATTCCTGCTCTCGTGTTGCCTTAGGACGTTCTGTATAGATAACCATGCCTGTGAATAAATCAATATTTTTTCTTTTCCAATTTGTTTATAACTCTTTGCACTGGTTGTGTCTTTGAAGACAGCACTGAAGATGCTGGTCAAAGTGGATGTCCTTGCCTGCTCCTGATAATAAGGGCACACACTCCATCTTTCCCACTGAGCCATATGTCTTTGTCAGTTTTGAGTTTTATAGAAGCCCTTTATACATTTGAAGACATTTTGTTTTCATTGGGTATTGTGTATTTTTGGAGACGGAGTAAATCTGAATTTGAACTTGGCATCATCCTCCTGCAACCTCCTAAGCAGCTGAAGTCACAGGTATTCACCACCACACCCAAGCTGGAAGTTCATTTTCTCTGAGTATTCTTTTTTTTTTTCTTTTTTTTTTCTTTTTTTTTTTTGTTTGTTTGTTTGTTTGTTTTTTGTTTTTTTGAGACAGGGTTTCTCTGTATAGCCTTGGCTGTCCTGGAACTCACTCTGTAGACCTTCTCTGAGTATTCTTAATCATCAATATCAAATGGTTTTTCTGTTAATGTGGTGAGCTGTGTTAGTTTTCAAATATTTAACCTTAAATTATTGGGATAAATTTCACTTAACTATGATGCATTATTTTCTTCTACCACTTTCTATATCATCTTTATAATATTTAAGAATTTTTTTCTTTAATGTACATGAAGAATATTAACTATCAATGTGTTTCCTTATCTTGTAAAGCAAAATGAGATGAACTATATTTTGTCTCTATTTTCTGCAAGGGCTTGTATAAGATCAGTGTTATCTCTTTCTTAAATATTTGATAAAATCCACCAGACAGCTGCCAGGGACTTTTATTACAAATGGTTCTTAAATACTCATGAATTAATTTTGATAGATAGGCTTATTCGTGTTTTATATTTTCCTTGCTATAGTTTTTCAACCAGATAAACAAGTGTGACTACCTAATTTGTTGACATTTTGGACACATAGTTGTTCTTTTCTTACTATGATTTAAGAAATCATTTATAAACTATGAGGTGATATTGCCTCTTTCATTCCTGATATTAAGGAGTTTTCTTCTTGATCAGTTTAGTTATATTCAAATTGATTTTGTTTTCTGGTTGTTGTTGTTTTGTTTTGTTTTGCTTTCCATTGTCTCTTCCTTTTAAGAAGGGAACTGGCAGTGGTAGCTCATACTTCGTCTCCGCAGTGAACAGTATTAGTCATAGGCATATCATTCACACCAACTCAAACAAACACATAGAAGCTAGCGATGGTGGCTCCTGCCCATAATCCCAGTACAAGAGAGGCTTAGGAAGGAAGATCGCATTTGTTAGAAGCTTGAAATATAGTGTGAGAAAATGTCTCAATCCTCTTCCTCCCAAAACAAGAGCAAACACACTCTAAGAATTATTTCATAATCCATTAAACAGTGATAAAATGGAAGGGGAAGTTATGAAAACTAGAATCCTATTTTCATAATCAGAAGTCAATAATAGTCCAAAAGGTATTGATAAAAAATTGCAACATATTTTTTAAGTGTGGGAGCAAATACTCGAAGAGCTAAAGGAGTTTAGAAATAGATGAAAAGCTAGGGAATTGGGAACACACAGCTATTTTTCTTCATAATTGTTTTACTATTGATGATTTGCTTTTAAAATATATGTGTGTGTTATGTTTATAAAATAACAATTTAATACAGGAATAGGAAAAACATGCTTGGGCATCAAAGAAAAGAATCTGTAGCCTTTAGTACTGATGTGCTAAGCAAAGGAAAAGACAGTCAATTGACTTGGGAGGAAGCTGAGGGCCCTGGGAGATGCTGAGCTTGGCTTCAGAGATGTGCCACGACCTTATTTTTATGTATTTATTATTTTCGTTTCTTTGTTGAGACAGCATTTCTCAGGTAGCCAGGTAGCCCTGGCTGTCATGGAATTCACTCTGTAGACTAGGCTGGCCTCAAACTCAGGGATGTGCCTGTCTCTGCCTCCCCGGAATTAAAGTTGTGTAGTATACCACTATGCCTAGCCTATGCCCTACCTTTTAAGTAAGACTAAAATTTGCCTTTTATTTTCATATAGTTATAAAATCTGCATGTGGCCTTATTCTGATAGAATTATCATATGGGTGAACTTATAAAACCTGTTGAGACCAAGTTTATGATTGCTACATGAATACATCCTTGCCCCCTGATCAGACAGTTCTTTGTAGTTTGCAGGGAGAATCTTCATATGCCTTGTCTCATTCCATCCTCTCTTTAGCACTGTAGACCCAGTATCATATAGACAGTATCATCTCTTTGTATCTCAGTAAACAGATGTGCTCAAGGTCACATTGGTAGTAAGTGACCGAGGAACTTGGACTCCCATCTAATTACCTAGTAACCCCATAACACATAGGATCAAATCTTAAAACAAGTTTAAAAATGTTGGCACACGTAGCTGCATATTTTCATAAGGACCACCTGGTTACTTAAACAGTAGGTAGTAAATGAAACTTGTTTTGTGTTTGGTTTGGACAGGTTTGAGTAGAGCCTGCCTGTGCTACGAGCTCTGTGACCTCTGTGACGTTCAAAGCACTGCTCAATCATCTCAGCCATTTTTCTCTTCGTAAATAAGATGTCACAGCATTGTCCTTAAGGATTAATATACATAAAATGCTTTTGACAGCAGCTCAGTTGTTTTTTTTTTTTTTGTTTTTTGTGTTTTTTTGTTTTTTTTTTTGTTTTTGTGTTTTTTTTTTTTGTGTTTTTTTTTTTTTTTTTGTTTTTTTTTTTTTGTCATTCTTAAAGAGACCTTTAAAATGTTGGTCCAATAGTGGTACGAAGCTTGAGGGAGTAACTAACCAGTATCTGATTGGACACAAGGCCCACTCCATGAACTGGAACCTGTGGTGATTTGAATGAAAATGGCCCCCAAAGGCTCATAGGAAGGGGCACTAGGGTGTGGCCTGTTGGAGTAGGTATGACCTTGTTGGAGGAAATATGTCACTGGGAGTGAGCTTTGGGGTCTCAGAAGCTCAAGCCAGGCCCAGTGTCTCACTCTGTCTTCCTTCTGCCTGTGGATCCAGATGTAGAACCTTTGGCTTCTTCTCCAATGCCAAGTCTATCTGCACCCTGCCATGCTTCCTGCCATGATGATAACAGACTAAACATCTGAACCTGTAAGCCAGCCCCAATTAAATGTTTTCTTTTATAATAGCTGCCATGGTCATGGTGTCTCTTCATAGCATAGAACTTTAACTAAGACAGAACTCATCCCTGACATGGCTCAGATGGATAAGAATCTGAGACTAGAAAGGATAGGGCTCTTGAAGAAGCCCAAATACCACTGCTCTGCTAAAGGAATGTAGCAATAAAATGACTCCTGATGACATTCTGCTATAGTCACAGATCAGTGTCTTGCTCGACCATCATCAGAGAGGCTTCCTCCTGAAGTAGAGGAAAACAAAGAGATCCACAATCGGACAATGTGCAGAGAATGAGATACCTTGAAACACTCAGCCCTAAATGGGAGGTCTCCATCAATCCCTGCCTTCAGAGCTCAGGGAACCCTGTGGAAAACAAGGTGGAAAGACTGTAAGAGCCAGTAGACATGGAGGACACCAACAAAACAAGGGCTTCCAAACACAAGAAGTACTGATGTACATATGAACTCTCAGAGACTGTGGCAGCATGCATATTATAGCCTGTGTGGTGGTTTGAATATGCTTGGCCCATGGGAAGTGACACTATTAGGAGGTGTAGCCTTGTTGGAGGAAGTGTGTCACTGTGGAGGTGGCTTTGAGACCCTCCTCCCAGCTGCTTGGAAGCCAGTCTTGTCCTGTTTGTCTTCAGAACCAGATGTAGAATTCTCAGCTCCTCCAGCGCCATGCCTGCCTGGACACTGCCATGCTTTCTACCTTGATGATAATGGACTGAACCTCTGAACCTGTAAGACAGCCCCAATTAAATGTTTACTTATAAAAGTTGCCTTGGTCATAGTGTTTCTTCACAGCAATGGAAACCCAAACTAGGACAGCCTGTGAGAATCTAAAAGCCAGATGGTGTCAAGTGAAGAGGGAAAGTGGACAAGCCCTCATCCCTAACCCAGAAGCTATTTCTAATTGATAACTGCTCACAGAGGAATAATTAGTTTTTTCCAAGGGGTTTCACTGATATATAAACCATGGCCAACATGAAAGAAATCCAGTGGCATTTTTTGAGGTTCCTTGATCTCCTGATTCTTTGTCTGGAATTATCTTTACTTCTCCCTTCAGGTCTTCTGTGTATGTTTATAGTTTCCAGTGTTGTATTTATTGGATTTCTATGTGTGTGAACTTGTTGCATCTATATGTGTTTTGTGTGCTTTTTCTTCATCTCTTTTTCTTCTGTTGGTTTGTTTGCTTTTATCTTATTTTATTTTATTATTACTTTTTAGATGTGTGTTTTCTAATGAAAGAGAGAAAGAAAGGGTGTAGATGTGGGTGGGGGGAGTTTTGAGGAGGAGTTGGGGCAGAGGAGACCATAATCAGAATATATTGGATAGGGGGGAAATCTATTTTCAATTTAAAAATAAAAGTACTATAGGACACTCAAGCTGAATCAAGTCTCTTTAGTATGGACTTAATAAAGGCTTAACGTTATAATTATTTCTGTTCATGGCACAAAAACTGTGAGCATATTTAATAACGCACATTGGCTGCTGTTTATGGAACTGCAATACTGACCCATCAGAATGGCAATACTAAGCCCTTTTCCTGAACTTCTCAGTCAAAATGAGAGCATGTAAGAGGCAGATACAGAGGAATTGGAGGCTAGCCTGATCTACACATTGAGATTCTGCCTCAAAAAAGTAACATGGGGGTGGCAATTGCACATAAAAAGCTAAACTAAATTTTTAAAATGTAATTGCCTTTAAGGATCTTTCCAGTAAGGCGAGTCATTAAGAATCAGACTGTATGGATATAAGCCTCTGGCTTTTGCAAAATGCTATGTAAGTGTTAATAATATAGACAAACAGATGTAGTTAACAATGATCATCTCTAAAGACTGGGGTCATTGTGGGAGGAGCCATTGACCTATTTTTCGCTTTAGGTACATTTTTGATTTGGAAAAAAAAGTGTGATTTAAAATTAATTGTATGAAAAATAAGCCTTCCAAAAATCAAAAATGTTTGACACGGTTGCCCTCCTTAGGTTCCTAGTGCCCACTTCTGGCCAGATGTGCTGAGAGCATCTGGAGGGATAGGGCTTTATTCCCAGAGTTTCTGTAAGCACTGGTGGGCTGGCCGTGGAGATCATGGGATTTGCATCTGGTTTCCATGTAGGAGGTGTGTCAGAGCTCTCTAGCCTGGTAGTCAAAACAAGTCAGGAATAAAGAAAATGTGTTCGTATTCAAGAAGAAATCCCCTGCGTTCCTCCCTGCCTTCACATATGACTTTCCTTGGCCATTGTTGCTGTCAAAACCACTTTAATGAAATACACTTCTAAGCAGGGATTAGGGAGGGACTATGGCTGTTATCTCACACCCCGAGAGAGCAGTTGAGTTTGCTTTTCAGTCCCTGCTAAAGATATTTGTGAAAGCAAAGCACATGGCACTCCCCTCTTTCAGGCCCACCCAGAGCTCCCATCCTAAAGTCCACCTCTCCATGTTTTTCCTCTGTCCCTTCCTTCCTGGAGCTCCTGGTTATTCCCGGAGCTTGAAGGGGGTGGGGGAGGCTGGCTTGAGCTTCAACAGCTGTGTGGAAGTAGACAGCAGCAGCTACTACCTAAGCAGCCTGAGCTCCCGCATCCTGCCCAGCAGCCTCATCTCTGTCAGGCAGAGTCTCTGCCCAAGCAGTCATGAGAGAGTTCAGCAGTTTCAAACACTTCTAGATCTCAGGTTATTAATGTCTAATGGCATTGTCATTCTCCACAACAGGGACCCAGCTCTACCAAGATGTTGCCCTACTAGCATTGACTGGTACTTGTCAGTATAAATAGGAGAACCCATGCTTCACACTACAGAGTGTATTTACATAAACAGAACCTGCCCAGGGACTGCCGTTGACTTTATCTCACTGTCTGATTCAGGGTTTCTATTGCTACAACAAAACACGATGACTAGAAAGCAAGTCGGGGAGGAAAGGGTTTACTTGGCTTCACTTCCTCATTGCTGCTCATCACCAAAGGAACTCTTCTCTCATGTCTTTAGTTTGTGTCAAGTAGATGTAATACCTACCAGCCACTACATTAAGAAGCTGTCACCCTTGTCGTTTCCATGACAACCTTATTAATGTCATGCTGGACCCTGGTTTACATTTTCTCTTTCAACTTTAACACTCACTTGAATACAAAACACTAAGTGAGATGACTCTGGGAAGACTCCCTTTTGGAAAGAGTCAGAAAGTAGTGAACAGTATGTCACAGACCTGGGGATTGTCACCTGATAGCAGGTCTGAGCAGGTGGCTCTCTGCCTCACTATACTCGTCTTCATAATGGTAAAATAAACGGGATGTTTGGCTCATGCTTTGAGAAGGGACACAGTCCATCAAAGCTGGGAAGTCATGACGGCAAGAGAATGAGCTGGTCACATTGCTTCCACAGTCCAGAAGAGAGAAGCAGGGAGGGAAGAGGATGAAGGTGGGCATTTCATTGAACCTGAAGTTCACCCTTTCAGCTAGCCTGGCTGGCTATAAAGCTCCTGGGATCCATTTATCTCCAACTCAACCCCACCCTGGGTTGAGGTTACAGACATGTGCCACCAGGCCTAAGTGAGTGCTGAGAATATGAACTGAAATCCTCATATTTGCACAGACAGTACTTTGTCACTGAGCCATCTCCTCCAGCCTTATTGTAGATCGGTTTTGAGGGTACCTGTGGTAGGGAAGATATAGTGGTTAGAATGGATCACACATATACCTAAATACAAATATATATACACAAGTATACTACACACATACACATAAAGAATGGCTACAATTCAACAATGTACATATAAACAGTGTATTTCATGCTGGGGACAGAGTTCCCCTCCCCAATATTAGGACATATTTGGACAGACAGTTCCAAATTTTCAGGCACTGAAACATGCTGTTCACTTCCCAGCAAACAAGATTAGGACTCAAATTAACCTCATTTCCTTAAGCATTACCCCACAGCAGGTACCTTGTCAAATAACACACACACACACACACACACACACACACACACACACACAACTCCTTAACACATTGTCTGTAAAAAATAAGCCTAGATGAATTTTAGACGAAGCAAACTATAGTAATAGATGTCAGATGGGGTTGCTAGGAATTGAAAAACTAACTGTTGCAAAGGGACACAAGAAACTCATTCAATTGACTGTGTTCTGTATCCTGGTTATGGTAATAGTTATATGATTGCATACTTTCAAAATCGGGGATTCTCAACTTAGCACTATTGACCAAGATGACTTGTAAAAGAGAGCATTTAACGGGGGGGGGGGGGGTTGATTACAATTTCAGGGAGTTTATCCAAGGTCATCGTGTCAGGGAGCATGACAGCAGGCAGATAGGCATGGGACTGGATCAGTGTAGAGAGCTTACATCTGTCCAGAAGCAGCAGGCGGGGGAAACTGGGGTGGGGTGGTGGGGCGGAGAAGAACTAGGTGGGGAGAGATCGCCCAGGTTAAGAGCTCTTCCAACAAAGCCACGTTTTCTAATTCTTCCCAAAACTGTTCCACCATCCAGGGACCAAGCATTCAAATATACAACTGTCTGGACACATTCCCATCCAAACAACCACATTATCTAATTGTCCACATTACTCCTGAGAAATCTGAGGGACCTCAATTCTCAGCCTTCTGAACATTTTTCCCACATTTTTAAAATCAAATGGTTATTATATCCTATTCAAGCTGGAATATTACAGTCTATACTTCTAGGAAAGCTCCGTGTGTGATTTATTTTAAAATTGCCAAAGACAGCCTATGATATGCAGTTCATCCCATAATTCCTCCATCCTACTTCTAGGAGACGGTCTTCCTCTTCTGGGCCTTACTGAAGCTCATGTTTCGGCTTCCGTATTTTTTCATTACAAAGAACTCTTCCTAATTCTCAGCGTGTTCCTTTCCCCAAGGACATTATTGTAACTCATTCTATATATTTTTTTCTTTTGACGTGTGCCTTCTAGAGATAATGTCTACTCAACCTCCCTGGTGAAATCCCTCACCCAAAGTGTGGTGATCCTTACTTAGCGATCTGTCCACAACCTCTTGGAGAGTCTTAAAACTGGCTGGCTGTAGATGCCTGAGGAGAGCTCACTAAACTGCTCAGCTACAACACATGATCATATTCAAGCAGGAAGCTAGCTTTTCCTCCAGGAGTTGTCAGGTTCTGTAGGCGTTTCCTCTGGGGACTTAGCATTTCCCCAAGATGAATTTTATATCAAACAGTTCCTTGTAACTCCTATTTAAATTCTTGCTGTCAGTGTGTCTTTTGCTCTCAAGTCTGAAGTCCCACAAATCCAGATTTTGAAGCAATGTGTGCTTTCTCTAAAGGAGACTTACAAAATGGCTGTCACTGGAGCAGTCTCGTAAAGATGGGTAAGGAAGAAGAAAGAGATGGATAAACTTCACATAATCATCACTATATCCACCCCTCGCCCCCCCCCCACACACACACACCAAACTTTGCGTGGTGAATGAATCTGAGTTGAGGTAGAAGGCACTGGATCAAAAGGTGCTGGGACTTAGAAAAGTCATGAGTCAAGTGGATTGTGGTTTTCAGGCATTAAAACAAACAAACAAAAAATCCTATAGATTTAAAAACAGTGGTCCCTACTTGGAGTCAAGTAGGGAGCGAGGCAAGACAAACGCCACTTCTTAGAAAACTGGACTTTTCAAATAATAATCATAGTAAATAAAAAACATTAAAATAAAAAAGAAAACCTGACTTCTCTGTGATAAAGAAGGAGAAAGCAGGGGCTAGTGAAAAGCCTGGGAGTTACAAGCTTCTCCTGAGTACTGGGGTTTGATTCCCAGTATATGCGAGGTGGCTCACAGCCAACTGTAAGTCCAGTTCCAAAGGATCCTACTCCCTCTGCGGACCAGCCACACAAGTGATACACAGACATGCATGCAGGCAAAAAGTTCGTACTAATAAAATAAAATAATTTCAAAGCCTAGTTTTTTTTATATATGTATGTATATGGAGAAGATAAGAATGGGTGGGGCAGTTGTAGATTAAGCTACACAGAGAAAGTGATTTGGGAGGTTTATTTCAGGAGTTTAACACTCCAGCGCGGACTCTCTCCTCGAAGGTAACCCAGGAACTAAGATGTACACTAAGATACTAAAGAAACTCCAGAATGTCTCCATGGGAACTAGTGTCCGTGAGGGTCAGGACTTTGACTTACACAGGTATAGGAGGAAAACCATAAGGAATCCTCAGGGTTCTGCTCCTGAGGCCACGCCCTCTGCTCTAAATTCCCTTAGCCACGCCCTCTACCCTGAGTTTCCTGTGGCCACGCCCTCCACATTGAGTCTCTTGGAACCAGTTCTTTGCTTTGGAACCAGAAGACAAATCAACTTTCTCCAGGAAAATAAGTTCAAGGGTTAAATCGCCATTCAAATAAGGGCGGAGGCTAGAAGGGAGGACTAAACTAAAGTTCTTTTCAAAAGCAAGAAAAGCACATGATACAGAAAACTTGCGATGATGAAAGTCAGAGCAGGTCCAAATGCATCAGTAATTAAAGGAGTGTATTGGTTTGTTTTTGTTTTTGTTTTTTTAATCCATGTACTGTTTACAACAGAAAACTCATTAAAGGTTGAAACAAAATAAAGGAAAGTAGCAAGTTAGGGGGGAAAAGCCAAAAGAAAGCCATTTAGGATGTTAGTATCATTAAAATAGATTCAAGGACACCAAGCACTGTTAGGGCTCCAGTGGGTAATTGCACATAATAGTGACTTTTGTGAATGAAGAATTTGTTGGTTTGTGTGTTTTGTTTTTGTGGTACTGGGAACAAAACCATTGCTGGGAATACACATTTTAATTCACAAAGAAGGGAAAAACATTAAACATCAATGTGCACAGTTACATCGCCGTAAATGGGACTGCAGGTATAATGGAGTGAAAGAGCTTTTGTTTCTAGCACATACGAGGCCCTGGGTTCCATCCCATTGTTGGAGAAAGGAGAAAGAAGAGGAGAAAATGGGGTTCATAGAGGGAAAAAAGATGAAGCCTTGCATCTTCTAGATAAAATTCTGTAGAAATTCAAACAACTTAACAGAATAAATAAATAAATACTCATCTAACAAAATGGGTGAATGACCTGACTACGTAGTTCTCATGAGAGAATGTTCAGATGACTGACAGGCAGTAATCATCAAAGAAACTAGAATCAAAAGCACAACAAGAGACCATCTCATCCCAGTCAGAATGCCTATTATCAAAAACAAAAAAAGAGCGATGGCAAAAATGTAAAGAAAGAGAAGTCCCACGTGTTGCTTATAGACTGGAAATCAGAGCAGACTTCATGGAGAGCAGAATGAAAGGTTCTTGCAAACTAGAATCAGCACTGCCTTATGATCCAGCAAGCCCGGTCCAGGAGGCTGTGAGACTGAAAAGATAACTGTCCTCTCAGGGTTTTGGCAGCATCTTCAAGATGCCAAAGACATAGTATAGCTCAAGATGTCTCCTAGCAGATAAAAGGACTTTTAAAAATGTGGTGTGCATACACAGTGATATCATAGCGTTCAGCCGTAAAATTTTTTGCAGCGACATAGATGGAACCGGATGACATTATGTTAAGTGATGTAGGTCTGCATAGAAAGACAAACGTCACATGTTCTCACTTTCATATAGAAAACAAAAAATTGACCTCAGTGCAGTAGAAAACATAACAGTGGTTAACCAGCCACGGAGATGGAGCACAAGAGAACAACTAGCTAACGGGTTTTGAAGTTCAGTTGGATGAAAGTCATTTCTAACATCCATAGCACAGTAGGCTACGAACGGTTGACAGCAATTCATTTTATGTTTCAAAGTGGCTGGTAGAAAAAGTTTTAGGTGTTCATAACACAAAGAAATGCTAACACTTCAACGCAGTAAGAACAGTCATTACACTTGACTTGGAAAAAACTAAGAGCCTTCCTTCTGAAATGAGGCATAAGAACAGGATGTTGCAGTCTCTACCAGAGCATTAAGACAACAGAAAGAAATAAAAAGGAATTGCACAGAAAAGGAAGAAATCCAACTACCTTCATTTGCAGATCCCACTGTCTTAAAGACTACACCAGAAAACTCTTAGGTCTGATAAGGACTTTCAGCAAAACAGCAGGACACTAAGTCGGCACACAGAGCATCAGTAGTTTTCTATATATTAATAACAAATTAGCTGAGGAAGAATTCAGAGGTAGGGACGTTCCATTCACTGTGTGTGTGTGTGTGTGTGTGTGTGTGTGTGTGTGTGTGTGTGTGTTGTGCATGTGTATTTGTGTGTATGTATATATGTGTGTATGTGTTTGCATGTATGTGTTTATGTATGTATGTGTATGTATGTATGATATATATACATAGACATAGACTTAGACTTAGACATAGACATAGATATAGACATAGACATAGACATACCTAGGAACAAACCTAACCAAGGAGATGAAAAATCTCTACAATAAAAAAAAAACTCTTAAAACACTGAAAAAAGAAATTGAGCCAGACACTGGCTGACAAAAAGTCTCCCCAATGTTCAGTTTGGCAGAATTAATGTCATGAAAATAGCTAGTTAGTTAAAAGCATTCTACAACTTCAGTACATTTCTCATCAAAATTTCAATGACATTCCTTATGGAACTAAAAATAAACAAAAAACACCAACAGATCCTAAAACTCATATGGAAGCACAAAAGAGTCCCAAATAGCCAAAGCATTTCTAAGTAGAATGAACAATGTGGGAAGCATTGAAATACCTGGACTCAAATTATACTATAGAGTCATAGTAACAACAACAACAAAGCCCCAAAACAGACATGTAGCCCACAAAGCTAAAAAAACGAGGACCTACAAATATCACACACAGGTATAGCTGCCTAATATTTGACAAAAGTGTCAAAAATATCCATTGGAAAAAAAGATAGTATCTTCAAGCAATAGTGGGAGAGAGCTAGAAACCACACTAAGAAGAATAAAACAGCACTGCATCTTTCACTCTGAAGAAAATAAGTTCAAAATGGGTAGAGAAGACCTGAAACTGGCAACAGAAAAAACATGGACAAAACTCTTAGACAAAACCAAGGGGGTCCTGTAAAGGAATCCACCACCACAGGAAATAATCCAAAGTATTAAAAAATGGGATTGCATAAGGGTTAATATCTTCTTTGCAACAAAGGAAACAATTAACAAAGCAAAGAGATGAAATGAGAAAGAAAATTTGTCAACTATACGTCCAACAGGAAAAAAATCAATATCTAGAATCTATAAAGAACTTCACGGTTTAAACACCAAAAGGATCACCTAAGTAATAAATTGAAACATGAATTACTGAAAATATAATTTTGAAAATATAATGCTAAAAAGTCCAATGAGTACTCAAAAAAATGTTCAACATATTTAGCCATCAGGGAAATACACATAAGAACTGCTTTGAGATTCCATCTCACCCCAGTCAGAATGGTTATCATCAAGAAACCAAAGGACAGCAAATGCTGGTGCAGATTTGGAAAAGCAGGAGCCTTTATTCACTAGTGGGATGTGAACTGGTGCAGCCGCTATGGGAATCAGTCTAGGGGTTCCTCAAAGACTAACAATAGGACCAGCCTATGACCTAACTATTCTATTCCTGGCCATGTATTAGACTCTAAGTCAGCACACCATAGATAAACTTGTACAACATCACTGTACTGCTGAACTGTTCACAGTAGCTAAGAGATGGAGCCAGCTCAATCAACCATTTACAAAAGGACAAAGAGAATGTGGTATATATATACACGAGAGAGTTTTACTCAGCCATAAAGAAGAGTAAAATCATTGGGCCAGGGAGATGACTCAGTGAATAAAGGTACTTGCTACAACACTAACAACCTGAATTCAATGCCTGGGACCCACACAGTAGAAAGAGAGAACCAACTGATTCAAGCTGTTTTATGACTTTCACTGTGTGTGTGTGTGTGTGTGTGTGTGTGTGTGTGTGTGTGTGTGTAGTGTGTGTGTGGTGTATATGGACATGTGTACATACCCCCACACATACACAAACACAAATAATAAAAATCATGGGTGGGAATAAAGAGATGGCTCGGTGGCTAAAAGCACTGATCTGACCACTTCACACTGTCTATATGTGTCTACAATACTAAAATGCTATGCTATAGCCAATAAATATGAACAATTAGTGCATGCCAATTAAAACTAAAAACTCTTAAATTATTTTTATAGAACTAGGGTGACTGCTTTGTTGTCTTGTTTCGAGATTACATGGTTTTTTTTTTCTTGGTAACCATGGGAGTTTTCTTTGCTGAAAGGATAGAGCTCAGAGCCCTATATGTGCTAGACAATCACTCAACCACTGAACTCTACCCCCAGCCTACAGTGAATTTTACAAGGCGTGCTCAGTTGTTGAACAGATCAAGAGATAAAAAGGTCAGCAAGAATACTTAATATGTGAATCACTCAATTTAGATTGGAAGTTATAGCCCACATGATTACCACCTAATGTACATGTATACAATTTTTCCACATATGATAGAATCCATATTTTCCCCAAGCATTATGAAATATATGCAAACATTTTATCATGCTCTAGTTATAAATTCTCAACAAATACCAAACTTGGGTATGAAGCAGATTGGAAACTGGTGACAACGCTTTTCTGTGGCTGTCAGAAAACACTCTGACCAGAAACAACTTAGAGGAGGAAAGGGGTTGTTTGGCTTAAGCTTACAGGTTACAGAATATCACTAAGGAAAGTCAGGGCAGGAACTGAAGCAGAGACCATGGAGAAATGCTGTTTCCTGGTTCATTCTCAGGCTGGTCCTCAGCTAGCTTTCTTATATATCCCAGGACCCTGCCCAGGGAATGGTGCCACCGAAACAGGCTGGGCCTTCCCACGTCATCTATCAATCATTTCAGCCACTCACAGACAAGGCGACAAGCCAACCTGTTCTGGGCCATCCCTCAGTTGCAACATCCTCAGATGACTCTAGATTGTGTCAATTAAGAGCTGAAACTACCTAGGATAACACTGAAATTTAATTGGATGTTTAAAAGGCAAGCTAAAATTACCACATTAATTGGAGAGATGGCTCAGTGGGTAAAGACACTTGCTGCCAGGCCTAAAAGGCTAGAGTTAAATACCTGGGACTTATGGGTAAGTCGTCCCCTAACTTCTCCATACACATTATGACACATGTGCATGCACACACGCATGCACACACGCATGCACACACACACACAATAAATAAATAAATAAATATAATTTTTACAAAAATTTAATTACCACATATTTAGCAAAATTAAAAAATAATGCATAGGCTAAAGAAAAATATTAAAATGGGAAAGTTTAAATATTTCAATAAAATGACAATAAAAACTTCATGTATGAAAACTTGATTCATCCCATGTGTACTTGGAGGGAGGTTTAGAGTCTGGTGATCACATTTGAAAAAAAGAAATCTCTAAATTGCTAAGCTGTGTCTGCTTCAGGAAAACACTCCTTCATTTATTTGCCCCAGCAAAACACCATCCAACACAACTGACTTTCCAAAGAACCCTTAAGTTTCCACTTCAGATCTTTATTTCTCATTGGATAGTCAGCACAGAGCTCGGAGTTTAGGGTGATCAGAACAGAAAGGGATGGAGGGTCAACGCTGACTGGGATTTAAAAAAAAAAAAAAAAGCTTGCAATCATGGACGTGAGGAAGCACAGGGACCCTTAGGTAGAACAAGACTGGTGTGTACCCAACAGAAAGATGATAGACAGTATGGCTGGGAGAGGACCGGCAAACACAAGGAAGGTAGAAAATGAGGACCTTGGCTTTGAGTCAGAGGGCAGTACAGCAGTGAAGCTCTGCTGTGGGGAAAACCAGCAGCTACTGGGGCTGGAGTTAACACAGTCTGGTTATCAGCTTTTCCAGCTGTCTCTACAGAAATGAGGCAACTCAGAGTGAGGTAGTGTCATGGAGATGGGGGTGGTCATGCATGAACAACTCTGCAGGGTTTGCCAGATGACAATGCAGTGTGGGTAAGTCCAGAGCTCTGAGCTTGAAAGACTGGAAGCTTGGAGTTTCCGCTGAACATGAGCCTCCCAGCATGTGGGAGAAGAGAGATCAAGTCTCAGAAACTGTGGCTGGCCCTTCTTAAGAAGCAGGCCTCTCCACAGAACCCCAGTATCAGCCTGAGGCAAGCCCGCAATAGCAGTTCTCAGAGACAGATGATCACCACGCAGAAGACACAAGAGGCCAATTCACAGAAAGTAGAGCAAAGCCTTGTGCAAGCCAGAGGGGGGGAAAAGTAGGAAGTTTTGATTTTGACATTACCCTTATGTCAACCGAGTTTACCTTGATAGCCAGCCACACCTGGGCACTGGTGATTGCAGCAACCTACGGCAGAGGAATGAAGGCTCTAAGACATTAAGTGACTGGCTCAAAGCTAACCACAGCCAGAGTTAAACTAAGCCCAGAGGAGTCTAAGGCTCCACGGTCTACTGTGATTTCTGGTTACTTTAGTGTTTTTGTTTTGTTGTGTTGTGTTGTGTTGTGTTGTGTTTTTTAACTGCAAAATTCTCTTATTCTCCATTTCTTCCTGCCTCTCTGGCATGTGTTGTTCAGCAGGTTTTCATGAGCCATTTATTTTAGGGTGGCTTTTGTGAGCAGCCTGAGGTAACCTCAACAGCTATGACTTCATTGAGAAAAAAAAAACTCTGCTCTGTACTTCCCTTTTAACTCTCTCAAATGTTGTCCTTGATAAACCAAGGAGAAGGAATCCTCACTCCCACCAGCCCCATGGTCTAACATAACCCCAACCACACATTAATCACATTAATCACGGTACCTTAGTGTCCTTTGATGAGACATGTGACTTTCACTCCTACAACCTCAGGCTATCATCCCTCCCTGGAGCTCTGGGTCATGTCATGTTGGGGGAGGAAGAGAACCCTAAAAAGCTGAACAACTAGAAGAATTTCACAATAGCCCTTCAGAAGAGGAGAGTTCCCGGTGATGCTCTTGCCAGCTGCCTTCTAGCTGCTACTTTTTGCACACACAACGGCTCCCCTGTACCAACCCCATGCCACACTACAGCTATCAAAGTGCTAGTTGGCTTTTGCTCTTGAGCAAGCCATCCCACCTGCTGAGCAAAACCACTATTTTAGTGAGAACTGTTCAGTAGGAACTCAACTAGACCATCCTGGAGGCCAAAGAAAGGAATCCCAGGCCAGAAAGTTATTATGCGGCTTCTTGCAGCAGGGGCAAGTAGCCAGACCCCTCAATAGGTCCTGTCCTTCTCTAAGCAGCTAGATCTCAGCATCCTCATCTCCTTGAGGCAGGATCTTCTCACCCCTCCCACCCTGCCCCCAACCCATGCTCCTGAACAAGAAGAAGGGCCATCATTTCCACCAGGAGAAGCAAACCTTGCTTGCTTAATTTGCATTTTTATATTCCTATGCATGTAACCACTGCTCTAGCTACCCTACAGGAGGAGCCAAGTGACCAGGACTGTTCTCACAGGAACTCTTGAAGGCCACCTACATCAACCACTGCAAATGTTAAATCTTCCAATTTTGTTAGGTTTCTACAGAGCGTCTCATGGGAGCCAGCTCACCTGCTTCTCAGGCAGCCCGGGTTGTCTATGGACCTCTCTCCCTTCCAAGAAGTTCATTCTATAAAACTGAGCCTGCGTCTTCTGATCTCAGCTGTGTACCTACCAGGAACCTTTTCATGGTTATTTATCAGGACTCAGAAACTCTTTCACACCCACCAAGTAAACCCAAGATACCAGAAAAGGACCAACAGCATCCCTAGATCCCCCAGACCAAGCCATATAGATTCTATCAACCATTCTGACATTTATCTGGGTGCTGAGCTCCAAGCTAATAAACATCTGTGGACACCAGGCCCTGTGATTCACTCTTCCATCATCTCCCTGCTTGGTTCCCCAGCAAGCCCATCTTCCCATTTGACAACCAAACTCAGGGAGCTCCCACTGCTGTGCTAAGTCTGAATAGAGAGCTAGATAGCTTCATACATGGCAAGCAAGCCCAGGGGACAATGGACAAGCTCAGAGTCCAATGGATGGAAGATGCTGAGAACAGACAAATCAGCAGAGGACCAGGCTGGAAAGAGTGCCCAAACGACTGCTACAGACCAAAAACACCAAACCAGAACTTCAAGCTCACAATTAGTCACAAGCATACAGAGAAAAAAAATGGAGAACGAACGTTAAAAGACACTTTGACTTCCAACCAGCTCAGACAGGTTGTGGGGAGCAGAATATTCCAGAAAAAGGAGACAAAAGCCTGTCTGTCATAGGAACATCTGCCAATAGGGCAGAATTGTGGGGAGAGGATAAACCAAGAGATCGGACTTGTACAGAGGTCTTTAATATGCACCCATTGAACCATCACTATGCTGGTTCCCTGGGGACATGACCAAGGAAGACCCACCAGCAGGTTACATGGCTGTCTCCACACTGATCCACCTATACTCCCCCCACATTTCTTCTGTGGAGGAGCCCTCAGTCTTTCAGCCTAGAGAGGAATTCTGCATTCTGCTCCACCAGACAATCAGCCCAACCTCAAACCTAACAGGCCAGCACAGTCCCCTGGGAACCCAGCTGAAGGAAGCCCACCCACTGCCATAGACATTTGCATTCAGCCCCAGTCGTTGTCTTCTTCTTCTTCTTCTTCTTCTTCTTCTTCTTCTTCTTCTTCTTCTTCTTCTTCTTCTTCTTCTTCTTCTTCTTCTTCTTTTTCTTCCTGGCTTCAACCTACAAGAATTGAAATCTCAGCCTTTTACTGAGATTCTCAGTAAATCTCAGCTGCAAAGGAAACAGACAAGAACAAACATTTTTATTATTGAAATATTTCTGTTCTTGTATCGATGCCTCAAAACTGAGGATCAAATTTAAGCAATAAACAGGCCTAAAGCCTGTTGCCCCTGGTTGACTTGTAGACAAAATAATTTATAGATGGGTCTCAGGCCCTCAGCCACAGAGTTGTAAACGGGCTTCCAGTTGATGAACAAACCATAACAGACACCAAATAAAACTCTTCATCTGAAAGCTATCTGAAGCACTCCAACTGAAATGGCCACTTACTGGCCCAAGCTGCCAAGTGTAAAATGTTGGGCTGCTGTTTGAATGGATATTTTTCTTTTTTTAATAATATGTCTAGACATTCAGTTTGGCTGTCAAATCTCAGGATGTTAGGAATTGAGCTGAGAAAGCCAGTGCCCAAGGAAATGTCTGCAGCCAGTTCTGTCATGATTTGAAAACTCCCTCTGGAACAGGAGAGATGGCTCAGCGGTTAAGAACATGTACTGGACCCAAGTTTAGCTCCCAGTAATCATGTCAGATAGCTCATAATTGCCTGTAACTCCAGGTCTAAGACATCTGATGCCCTCTTCTGGTCACCACAGGTGCCTGCACTCATATGTGGAGATACACACACACACACACACACACACACACACACACACACACCCCTTTTTAAAGTTCCCATAAATTACTTTCTCTTACTTTGAATGTATTATAACAGTCATACAATTCCATTCCAGATCAACAATAATGATCAAATTTCTATGTTTCTCCAATATCTCATTGTTGAAGATGACTGTTAGACAGCACTTTATCCATTTAATTCTAGTATCCATACACTAACACATAGACCACACATCCTGATTTGGGAAGGTAAAACCTATAGTTAGCATAATTACAGAGTAAGCAAAGATAACTATAACTTAAGCTGCCCAAAGTGAGTCTGTAGTCTACGTCTCCAGAAGGATGTAGAAATCCATACAGCCACTACAGTGATCATCGAAAGAGGAAGGTGTGACAGGGTCTAGTATACTCAAATCACGAAAGAAAGAAGCTCGCTGCAGCCCAAAGAAAGACTCTGTGTAAGATATGACACGTCTCGGGGTTAGCTTATAGTATGAATGGTGTTTGGGAAAAGAGCATGCCTGAGGAGACAGAATGAACCCAACTGAAGGGGAAACAGGAACATGTTTGGCACATAAGACAAAAACCAATGATGCTCTCCCACTCCTTGGAAGAGAGTCAAACTGCAGAATGAGGGGACTGGGAGAAGTGAGCCGAGGCCAAGGCTGCCTGAGCTTAACTGCTGTGGCTACTACACAGTTTTTCTCTCCCTCCTCCAACTCAGCTCCACTGCATTCCTCAGCTTCTCCTGTTGTCAGACCATGTGCTTCCATTATAGCCAATAGTCTGTCTTAAAAGTGACATAATACACACCACTTCCAGGCCTGGCTGGAGTCCCACCTCTTCAGGCCACATCTGGGCATCCATCCAGGGACTTCTGCCTGGGTGCGCCTCTCTCTCTTTCTCTCTCTCTCTCTCTCTCTCTCTCTCTCTCTCTCTCTCCCTCCTTCCCTCCTTCCCTCCTTCCCTCCTTCCCTCCCTCCCTCCCTCCCTCCCTCCTGGTTTGGATGTCAACACCAATGGCATGCTTGTAATCTACGTAATGACAGGACCTCTCATCCTTATTGACCATGTGAGTCAGAGAGCAGCCTCCCACCCACCTCTGAGGCACCTCCGATGTCACAGATGTGCTTGATTTGAAGCCACTGTGGTTTCAGAGTCTACAGGCATGAGTTCTTAAGTCAGTATTTCTCCAGTTAAGACACAAGGCAGGGACTGTCCGTCCTTCCTTAGGCCTGTACATGCTGTAAGAAATTAAGCTCAGTGCATGTGGAAGCCTGATTGAGAACAGAGAAAACAAACATTGTTAGGATCCCTGTTGATAGTCTGTTGAAGGGCTGAGAAAGCGGGCTGGGGAGCTAGCTTAGTTACAAGCATGAAGACTTAAGTTCAATCCCCAGAATCAATGGTAAAAAGAATAAGGAAGATGGAAATAGATGAATCTCTGGAATTTGCTGGCCAGTCAACCTAGCCCAAGTGGAGAGATTCAAGCCAGTGAAGAGCCTAACTCAAAAAAGAGTCAATATATAGTGTCTGATACTCAAGATAGGCCTCTGGCTTCCACATCTCTCTCCTCTCCTTTTCTCCTCCTCCTCCTCCTCCTCCTCCTCCTCCTCCTCCTCCTCCTCCTCCTCCTCCTCCAACTCCTCCTCCTCCTCCTACTACTCCTCCTCCTCCTCCTCCTCCTCCTCTTCTTCTTCTTCTTCTTCTTCTTCTTCTTCTTCTTCTTCTTCTTCTTCTTCTTCTTCTTCTTCTCTCTCTCTCTCTCTTTCTCTCTCTCTCTCTCTCTCTCTCTCTCTCTCTCTCTCTCTCTCTGTCTCTCAGAGATGGGGAGGGTAGAGGTGATTGTAAGAAAGAAAAAATAGATTGTTCTCACCATCCACTTCCTCTCTTTACTCAAAGTTTACTGTGCTATAGTTTGAAAAAGAGCTTCTATGAGACCCCGAGGGTGGCCTTCCTTCATTCTTTAGCTTTATCGTCCTACAGCCCAGGGCCCTGCTAGCTGCTTCACTGTCTCTTTTTTGGAATCTTCCCACCATGAATGTTTTCTCCCTCCTCCTTTTTGATGTGAAGTCATTATGATGCACAGTCTAGTTTTGAGCCTGTCCTTCTCTCTTTTGTATTTAGGGAATTATCAGGGTCTTATTCACCAACTGGCTACCCCTTCTCTGTTCATACCCCCTGTCCAGAGCTGCTTTCCCCAACCCTGAGTTCCCTTCTGGTCTCTAGATCCTATTTTGCTGTTTGCCATCTGAACAGCTCCACACAGATGTCCCGCAGGCAGGGCAGTCACATCCTATGCAACACAAGGCTCTCTCTCCTTGCATCTCACTAATCACTGTCTACCAGCCAGCACTCCTTCTCTCTTCAATCTAAGACCAGAGACTCCACACTACAAACATGCCACAAGGGCTCTACAGTGTGCCTCACTCAAACTGAGGTGTAGTATTTCCTCTAGGAGGTCTAAGTATCATCTCCGTCCCCGATGCTCTGTAAAAACTATTCCAGTCCTCACCCTCATTTTACACTATGCCAACCACTGCCACGGTTCCTACAACTTCACATCTCCAAATCCCATAGAAAGGTAGCCACTCCATTCACACCACCAACAGGGCATAAAGATTAGCCTATTAACACGGCAGTGGCCCTTTCCTACTGTCTCTTCCCTTGCCCTTGGTTTCAATGACCTTTTGACCATGTTTATTTCCACCTTTCTAATCTGAACAAGTTTTGTGCTCAGAAAATAAAGCCAGTGATGATTTGGGCTGTTTTCTTCCTCCCTGCATCAGATGGCAGGGTACAATTTCCTCTGGTAATGAGTCGACCCCCTTCTCACTCTTCCAGCTCAGGTTAGAACTTCCCAGTCTTTGACTTCCCTTTCTGTTTTTCATATGCTTTAATACAATGCAGCTTCTCTCTGAATTTATTGAGATTCTTACAGTCACAAATGGCAAAAATCCCTGCTAAGTCAAGACCAAACCACAAAGCAAGATAGACAAAGATGGGGAGCAGCATGCAGAAACCACTCTCTTCTCTGGTCTCGGATTTTCTTTGTGCACCTGTCACCAAGCCAACCCAGCTTGTGTCACAGTTTCCTCCCAACTGAAGCATCCCCACTTGGAGGGAAGAAAGAAGCTCATAAAATTCAAGAAGCTCACAAAACTTCCAAAGCTTGTGAGGCCTTTCTCTTGGGTTATATAAGCAGTAAAAAATTGATGCTGGGGGAGAGGACACTCATTAGAGCTTTTGTCTGCAAGTTGCACTGTGATGCAGTTTTCATGAGTCTTCAGTGATGCTGAGGTGGACTCTCTGATGATGCAGCCACCTTTGAGTCACCCATTTTTCTGTAAGTAACCCCTCACCCATGCTCCAATAAGCAGCTCTAGTAGACACACTGGTTCACCACACTGGACTTGGGTAGAATCATTCCTTTTTTTTAATTGGATACTTTATTTATTTACAATACAGATGTCATCCTCTTTCCCCATTTACCCTCCCTAGAACCCCCTATTTCACCCCCTCCTCCTTTATGCTTTTATACCATTTTGATTACATGCATGTATTAAGGTCAATTCTAGGTTGAGGGTCTAGCAATACAATAGATGCAAATAGTCAAGGAAAAAGCAATACAATACACACAAATAGTCAAAGAAAAAAAAAAAAAGAAATTAAGCCCAAATACGTGATCATTGTTTCTAAAGGCTTATCAGGATGACCAAAGTATCTGAGCCTACTTCCCTGTCCTAGCCCAAGGTCATTTTCATGTCTGAAGCCTACTTCCTTATTCTAGCTTAAAATTTAGGTTCCTGTCTGAAATTACTTCTTTGTTCTAGCCTAATATTTCGGTTTCTGCCTGAGATTACTTCTTTGTTCTAACCTAAGATTTAGATTCTTACCTGAAATTACTTCTTTGTTCTAGCCTAATATTTCGGTTTCTTCCTGAGATTACTTCTTTGTTCTAACCTAAGATTTAGATTCTTACCTGAAATTACTTCTTTGTTCTAGCCTAATGTCAGATTCCTTCCTGAAGCCTACTTCCTTGTCCTTGACCAATGTCATAGGGTAGAATCATTTCTCTTATCTCTTGTTCCTGTCCTATCTGGAATGAACAGATATCTGTTCATATCTCCCCAAGAAAAGTCAAACAAAAACTTAGGACATGACAGGTCTGATTCATGTCCTCAACAGATTTTTAGCCAGAGAGGAGACACACTCCTCTTGGCTCAATGTTTAAGAAGCCCAAGGAAAATTCTGCTTAGCTCAGCTTGGCTCAGCCTAGGCATGCTCCTGAATCAGTCACTTGAGTCACAATTACTTAATCATTTCTTGGATCGAGAGAGTAAGAGCTATGTGTAGAAAATGGGGACACAGTGATGAGCTGATGAAAAAGCATGGGCATCTGCCATGCGAGGCACTCCATAATTTCATGTCCCTTGAAACATGAGCCCTCTGGCCTCTTTTTGTTCAGTATGGTGGGCCACTCCTCCTTGGGGGGCTTGTAGAGAGTGGAGACCTGAGCACTGAGTCTACTCCATGCCCTGTGGCAGGGTGGGTGTTACCAACTTGTAGGAACTCAACAGCGGACTGACATGAGATAGTCCACAGTCCTGTGGGCCCAATCGTAGGTAATTCTTCCTTTGGTACCCACTAGCCTTTCATCTGTACTAGTCCACACTATTCTTTCTCTGGCCACCACCTTCTTAGCTACCATCAAGTCCAGAGTACCACTGGCTTCCTACAACTGGATTCCAATTGGCTTCCCTTCCTCACTGGCTGTTTTAGTTTTCTCTCTGTCATATCACCATTTGCTCAAGATCCAGACACAAATTTGTACCTGCCTGAAGGGCACCCACACCACTGTCAACACAGCAATAATGGTGGCTTGCACTTCTGCTCACAGGAGAGACAATCATGTGTGATAAAGCAACAAGACTTTGGAAGCTACAGGTCTGAGTCCGCTCAGGTTCCATCATTCTCTCCAGCTGCCTGATCTGGGGAAGACCTGATTATATCATGAAGTCTCCAATATTGGACCAAAGACACACTAACCATCCTCATTGATATAATAGCCGACTGCTTGAGCACAAGCTGGGAGGAAGTCACCCTCAGTCTAGCCTGCTCTTTGTCTCTTATCAGCTGTATAACTTTCCTCAGTTTCTTAACCTCTTTGGGGCTCAGGATTGTTGGAATTTACCCTGTAGTTTTGTGCAATGGACGCAGAACTGTTTGGTGCTTGTGCAAGAGGGATACTTGTTTAATTTAGACTTATTGTTTGCTCACTGGTATTCTATGCTGTGCTGTATCTCTTATGAATACAAAAAAAAAAAAAAAAAAAAAAAAAAAAAAAAAACCAACCCTAACACTAATGTCCGTGAGTTGGTTTTTCTTTTAAAGGACATTTGAGTATTGTGCAAGTCAAAACATAGCAATGGCCTCAAGTAGAGTAAAAAATCTAGGATAGCCTCTGTGAGCATAAGTTGGAAAATACCGTTGGAATCTTAACACCTCAGTGAGTATTTCAGACAATGGCTGCATCTCCTCCAGAATCCATCTGTAGCCAGGAACGGGTTCTGAAAGGAAATTGAAGGGAGGAGGGCAGGTTAATAGAAGTCGGAGGGAGATTATGAAGGTAGGAAACAGTAATCAGAATGCACTTCAAACATATGAAATCATCAAAGGACAAATTCAATAAAGTTATTTTAAAATTAATTTAATTAAGTTTTATTTAATTAATTTAATTTAATTTAATTTAAAAAAATCAGGATGGGAAAGTGGATGCAGTGGATGATACAGCATCAGATTACTCTTATCAGTAATCAGCTTATCAATTTACTCTTCCCCCCGCCCCTCTTCTAATATCTCAACGCCCATAATCAGCTTGAAAAAGTTAATGAAGAGTCAGTGCCCCTATTCCCTGGGCTTGGGGACTGAGGAGGTTAATATTGGGCTGTCTTTCTAGGGAAAGGTAGCGGTTTTGTTGGAACAGGGAGGATTAGCTAGGATTTATTATACAGCCATAATTTATTGACAGAAATAAGTATAATTGTTATTAAGATGAAGTTATAATTTCTTAAATGGTACAAAATTTACTTGGATTTCAAATTTAAGGTTCTCATTGGTATGAGCTTCTTATTGATATAAAAGTGAGATGAATATTGTTACTCTCATAGGCATTGTGCCTATATAACATATTTAGGAATACAAGGCTTAGACCCAGTCCTTCTTTAACTTTTCTAACTGATTTGAGATGGTTAGCCTGTGAGTTAAGGGCCTATAGCAAATTCATGGCTTTGAGTTTATTGTTAGGGTGTTTTCTATATTTTATTTAGAAATAGCTGAGAGGAGTTAACAGACTTTTACAGATTGCCTAACATGGATAGTTGGTTTTCAAAACATCAGAAGTCTACAGAATTGACATTACAAACATTTCTGTATTAATGTTCATTTTGATTAGAGACCTGTCTGCTCCTGACAGCTTCTTGTCTTGGATTCTAAAAAGAAATTGAGTATCTTTGGAGTTATTTCAGCTGTGGTGAGACAGTCACTAGGCAAGAATTGCCTCTTGTCATCTACAGACAAATCACTATCCAGAAAAGGACACACTTGTGGAATAGTCGACTGATTATATCTGCCTAGACAGAGTAATCAGCCCTTAATAATTCTGCATCACTAAGTCTGTCAGATGATCCTGGGCCAGAAGGCTGAAGATCAGATGCTCCAACGTTTTGTAGTATAGGGATTGTCCAGGTGTTCAGTGGTCTCTATTAATTGGCTAAGTTTTAGAAGCTATGCTTTGTACTTCCCATAATTTCATTTAACTCAGTCATTCTGGATTTCTGCTGGGGTTGAAGACTTATAGTCTCATAACCAATCCCAGCTATTTACTTTGAGAGAAAAGATTTGAAAGGATGGTTTTCAGCTGACATTCATTCTAAAGTCAAGAAAAAAGCCAGGTTCAGAACTAAGTCTTTTAGTTAGGAGAGATGACAGAGGTTCTACTTAGTCAATAAAATGATGGACTGGGTGTTGGGTCTATCTTGTACCTTACTGACACAAATTGGTATAGTTATGCTCTAATTGTATTTTAAGAGAAAAGTTTTATTTTAACAGGAAGGGTGATATGTAGGAGGAGCTAAGATAGGAGGAGTAAAGAGAGAAAGAGGACAAGTAAGGAAAGGAGGAGCTAAGTGACAAGGGGGGTGGGGTGACATGGAGGCGGATGTTCACATGTCTCTGCCAGTCAAAGATAGTTGAGATATCTAGGTTGGGTGTTGGATTATACTTTTGATTGTATGGGCATCTTGTAATTGAGCATTACCAAACTTATAAAGCCTTTGATTAACATTAAAAAAAATTGTATAAAAGCAAAAAGGAGAAGGGGGGATGGGATAGGGTTTTTCTAGGGAGGGTAAATGGGGAAAGGGGATGGCATCTGAAATATAAACAAAATATCCAAGAAAAAAATCAGGATGGGAAGGTGGTAAGGATTTACTGAGAAACAAAGGTGACTTGCTCACCATAGACCTCTGCTCAGCTTCATCTCAGTGACAGTCACCAAACCTTAGTTTGGCTCCCGTCTACACTGGCATCCAATTGGCTCCATTTCAGAGCAAAAATATGCAGCCAAGCCAATGGAAGTTAGGTGTGGCACATTGGTCAAAAGCAAAGAGCACGTGCATCTAGCCTTCACATGAGTTAAATTAGAACTTTCGTTCTATGTATAACCCAATCAAGAAGGCTATCTGAGTCCTTTCCATTACACATACAAATGTACACATGCATGCATCTGCACACATGCACACAAGTGTGCACGCACTCCTGCAAAGGCACATGAATGTGGGCATGCACACACACACACACACAGAGAGAGAGAGAGAGAGAGAGAGAGAGAGAGAGAGAGAGAGAGAGAGAGAGAGAGAGGGAGGGAGGGAGAGAGAGAGAGAGAGAGAGAGAGAGAGAGAGAGATACACTGGCAATCAGACACCCTCCCACAGTATAAGAGAAGCCTAACATTAAAAATCCCAATGATTTTGAGATTGGATGAAGCACCTAGAAAAACAGGAAGAAGATGGCAAGACAGTCATGGGGCCCCAGTCCTGGCTACTGAGAGATGAGAGTGCCCCAACAGAAGAAAGAAAAGATGTGCAGCTCCCAGGGAAGTCCTCCAGGTTGCTTACAGAGCCTATTTTTTCTAGCAGACCTGAAATGTTCATTTCAATTTCTGGGGAAATTCCATACTCTCTCCCCTAACCTCCTCTCCACCCTGGCATCGCAATAGCCTCATGTGTGGTGTGGCATGGGTTACTAAGACAGGCTGCCTTAACTTTGGAGTACACACTTCATTTATTGGGAAATTAATTCTTACAGGTAGTGTATATAACAAATTAAAGGCTCTCTCCAAGCAGAGGCACTGTGAGTCCTTCAGCTGATTTTGCCTGTGAGATTGTAAAACTGTTCAGCGGGGAGGTCCCCAGGACCTGGAACCATGGCTGTGGATGTCCAGGCCTGACTTGGGAACTGGGACAAAAGACCAAGTGACATGGGGAAGGTGCTTTCATTCCAGTTCTTTCTCCTCCACTGCCTGGTGTGTGACCTCAGGCAAGGCTCTTGGCTGCCTAAGGCCCAGTGTCTCTATTTATAACACGGGGATAATCAGGTCCACATGCATGGCTGTTATAAGGGTTGGCAAGAATATTTATGAGGTGTCTTTAGTGAGATCAACACAATAACAACAGTCCAAATGTGAGTGAGTTAAAGGCTGGGTTTCTGAGTTATCTCCTGTGGGTACTTGTGCAGGTGATTCTCACTCCAACTTGACCCACTCCACTGTGTGAAGCATTCCCTTGAAGATGACAATCACAGGCCCAATGGGATGCTCAAAGGGTACTTGCCACAAAAGCCTGATGGCCTGATTCCTACCCCAGACCCACATAGGGGAGAACCAACTCCTGAAAGTTGTCCTATGACCTACACACATGCAACATCCACACATACACACAGAGAAATAAATAAAATTAATTTTTAAATGATAATAACAGCTCCCAGAAAGTGCATGGCAGGTTGACATGTACACATTAATCTGCTGTTACACTTCACAATTTTGTCCTCATTTTACAAATGTACGAACTAAGATCAATATAAGATAAGTAATTATAGTCTGCCGATATTATTCTCATTGTTCAGATGTGGAAATTGGGGGCCAGACAAGCTAACCTGTTTAATGTCAGTGTGCTGGTTAGGTTTTGGTCAATTTGACACAAGCTGGTGTCATCTGAGATGAGGAAATCTTAACTGAGAAAATGTCTCCATATGATTGACTTGTGGGCAGGTTTGTGGGGCATTTTCTTGAATAATGATTGATGTGAGAGGAGTCCAACCCACTGTGGGTGGTGCCATTCTTAGGCGGGTCATGGGTAGTATAGGAAAGCAGGTTAAGGAAGCCATGGAGAACAGGATAGCAACATTCCTCTATGGTCTCTGCTTTAGTTTCTGCCTCCAGGTTCCAGTTCTTGAGTTCCTGCCCCATCTTCCCCTCATGATGAAGTACAACTATAAGCTGAAAGAAATCCTTTCTTGTCTAAGTCCCCATTGGTCAGGGTGATTATCACAGCCACAGAAGCCTAACTGAGACAGTCCCACAAGGATGTGGCAAGCTGGCATCAGAATTCAAGCAAGTGGTCCCAAACTTCACATTTCAAAGAGGTGCTACCCAGCATTCCTAAGAACCACCTGGGCTCTCTGCCCAGGGTGTAATGAGTGTTCCCTGATGAAATGATTCTACACTCAGCCCCAAGAGCCTGGGCTCCACTTTCCTGAGGGCCCCGTGCAGATAACCAGGCCAAGGCCACCTTGTGCCCTGCACTCCTCGCAAATGTTTCTTTTGGAATGAAACACAAACGCTCCCTGGCTCTGACCTCACCATGCTCTAAATCAGTGAAACACACTTTGTCTGTGAGGGATGGCAACACAAATGTCCCACCAGCTGGGCAACCTGACTGTCTCTGTGTCTTCTCCCAAAACCTATCAGCAACTAATGGGAAGGCATAAGGACCAGGGACTGTGTTAACAGTAATCTAGTTACTAAAATAAATCACTGTGGAGGAGGCGAAGGCCTCTGAGGGTGGGGGAAAAGGAGAAAAGAAGAATAAAGAATCCTCTGATGGTCGGAAAAAGCCTCTGATGAGGGCTGGGGGATGGGAAGGATTCACTGCCAGCAAAAGCACTCCAAATTCCCTGGGGTTTGGTCTGTTTTGCTTTTACCTTCTCTCCTGTTCCAAAAGGTAGCATCCTTTTTCACAAAGTATTTTCTTCCCACCCCCATCTCCCCTTGCAAAGAGGTTTTGTAATTCCAGCTTGTGCCATGAGTTATAAAACGCCGTCTTCACCCACCCTACTTCTTTCTGTCCATGCTTCTAGCTTGCAGCTGGTGTATCAAAAAAAGACCCCTGTGAAAGATAATTTCTCAACCTAGGTCCTCTAGGTTGTAGACACTCATGCTTGGTGACTTAGTTACTCTTCTATTGCTGTGAAGAGACACCGGGACCAAGATACCATATAAAGGAAAGCATTTATTTGGGGACTTGCTTACAATATCAAAGAGGTAGTGCATGATCATCACAGCCAAGGGTGTGGCATCAGGCAGGCAGGCCGGCCTGGCTCTGGAGCAGTATCTGGAGGCTCATATGATCTGCAAATTGTAAGCAGATAGAAAGGGAGACTGGGCCTGTTGTGGGTTTTTGAAACCTCAAAGCCCACCCTTAATAATGCACTTCTTCCGACAAGACCACTCATCATCCTAATTCCTTCCAAACATATCTGCTAACTGGAGACCAAGCATCCAAACTGATGAGCCTATGGGAGGCCATTCTCATTCAAACCACCACACTTGGAATCACAGTCACATGATGAGGCAGAGTTTCAGGCACACGAAGCCTGCCTATGTCAGCAGTGAGCTTGGAACTCAGCACTCAGATGAATTTTAATAGTCTCAAATTAACAAAGGAAGACTCATGCTCCCCAACTTGACCCCTAACTACCTACCCATCACTCCATCTGCGGTCAACTACTGACATAATTCTCCCAGACTGGAAGACATCACAAACTACCAAGACTGTTTGTATTTTAGATCTTGCTTTTTCTTCATTGTTTTATCCTGATAGCAAGAACCCAGTGCTAGCCCTCTACAGGGTAGAAATGTCTCCTGGATCTCAATGGGTCATCCCTTTACCACAAGCTCATTCCTACCTTCTGAAATAGAAAGATATAAGAGTTGATTTTTTTTCCATGTATTCCCTTGAGGTTTACACAGCAGAAAACATGCAGAAAAGACAGCAGAGGTAAAGAAGGTAGAACAGAAAGAAAGGTGATAGAAGAAAAAGAAGGTGGATGTAGAAAAGTACAGTCTCTGACTCAGCCAAACAGAGCATTTCACCCTCCCCAGGGCAGTCCAAACACCTCCTCACAGCCGTAGCAGATGAAAAGAACAAGTAGACCCTTCTTCATTGGTACCCAGCAAAGTAGACTGACTCCTGCCCATCTGGGCTGATGTTGACAGGTCTGTCCCCTGATTCAGTGACCAGCCCCATTACACTGGAGACAAGGACAGAGATGAAAGGTGTCTGGCTCTTCACAACAGCTCTGCAGTGAATAAGTGCCCTTGGTTTGTCAAAGCCCCGGGGCTCTGTTCAACTTTCTATAAGCATCTTAGAAACCAGAAATAGTCCTGCGTCAGACATAAAGGTCTGTTTCACCTGAGGCTGGTGGGAAGTTTGTGGTTGCTCACACATCCCTTCCACTCACCTGAATGTCCTTGTTTGAGCACCACCTCCCTCCATCACGAGCTCCGGCTGAGTAGACCTTTCCAAGTCCTTAGCAGTTTTGCAAGATTTGATTTCAAAGTCTGCCAGTCAGATCTTCCAAAAAGCAGTAACAGGATAGAACTAAATCCACATGGATTTTATTTTATTTTAGGGGGACAGGGATTTTATTTTATTTTATTTATTTATTTATTTATTTATTTATTTATTATTGGATATTTTATTTATATTTCAGATGTTATCCCATACCCCCCCACCCAGGAACTCCCTATCCCATCCCCCTCTTCCTGCTTCTATGAGGATGTGCCCCCACCTACCCACTTCCCACCTCCCCACCCTCAAATTCCCCCACACTCAGTGTCTAGCCTTCATGGAACCAAGGATCTCCTCTCCCACCTATGCCCAACAAGGTCGTCTTCCCCTACATATACAGCTGGAGCCACGGGTAACCTCCCTATGTGCTCCCAGGCTGGTGGTCTAGACCCTGGGAGCTCTGGTTGGTTGGTATTGTTGCTCTCCCCATGGGGCCACAAACCCTTTCAGCTCCTTCAGTCTTCTCTCTAACTCCTCCATTGGGAATCCCTTGATCAGTTCAATGGTTAGCTATGAGCATCTGCCTCTGTATATGTCAGACTCTGGCAGACCTCTAAGGAGACAGCTATATCAGGCTCCTGTCCACTTGCACTTTCTGACATCCACATCAGCGTCTACCTTTGGTGACTGCACATGGGATGGATACCCAGGTGGAATGGTTTCCAGATGGCCCCTCCTTCAGTTCCTGTCCCACACTTTGTCTCCATATTTGTTCCCTTGAGTATTTTGTTACTCCTTCTAAGAAGGACCGAAGCACCCACACTTGGTCTTCCTTCTTCATGAGCTTCATGTGGTCTGTGAGTTGAATCTTGGGTATTTCAAGCTTCTGGGATAATATCCAATTATCAGTGAGTGAATACCATGTGTGTATTTTTGTGATTGGGTTACCTCACTCAGGATGATATTTTCTAGTTCCATCCATTTACCTAAGAATTTCTAAAATTCATTATTTTTAATAGTTGAGTAATACTCCATTGTGTAGATGTACTACATTTTTTGTATTCATTCCTCTGTTGAAGGATATCTGGGTTCTTTCTAGCTTCTGGCTATTATAGATAAGGCTGCTATGAACACAGTGGAGCATGTGTCCTCGTTATTTTTTTTTAATGTATGAATAAAGGAAATAAGAAGGAAATAGTGAAAGCCATGGACAACTAACAGGAGTCTAACCGTGAGAGAAAGGCAGAGGGAAAGAGGGTATAGATGCCTCCAAGTGCACTGTACAGTCTAGGGAAGTGTCTGAAAGCTCACTGAGTAGTTCTTGAATGCAGACCAAGACATAGTCATTGAGAGTGAGCTGCTCTAGGAGACTCAGTCTTGGCACTAATTCAACTAACTCAGCAAAGGACTGAGTGCCACAACTGGGGACCTAGCCAGTTACATTCTCACAGCACAAGGCCTGAGAGGCTCACAACAAAGAGCTACCACCATGAATGGAGATATTTCTGGTATAATTGTTTTCTTAGCATTTGCCCATCAGCTCTAAAGGGAGCTGATGGGTGGGCTTCTATGAAGGGTAGTGAGAGGCTCTACCACAGGATGCAGGGAAGATGCCAAGATAGGATTAAGTTTGTGTGCGGCTAAATAAATGTTCACTGGCTTTCTGAAGCCAGGAATCCAGTTCCACAAAATATATAAAAAGGTTGCAAGAAGAAGCATGCTATATTTACCTATGCCATTTAGGCAAGTAGCTATGGCAGGGCACATAAATTTCCCCAAGAGACATCCAGCAAAGTACCCCATACTCAAAGGGCAAAATTTTAAACTTGGTTAATTTTGGCCTCTGTGTTAGTTTTAATGAGAATTGCCCTGATAAGTTCTTACATTTGCATACCTGGTCCCTAGTTGCTGGAACTGTTAGAGAAGGATTAGGAAGAGTGGACTTGTTGAAGAAGGTTTTAAGGTTTCAAATGCCCATGTGATTCCCAGTTAGTTCTCTCTCTCTCTCTCTCTCTCTCTCTCTCTCTCTCTCTCTCTCTCTCTCTCTCTCGCTCTCTCGCTCTCTCGCTCTCTCGCTCTCTCGTCAGGTATGTGCTCAATGGTGTTCGCATCAAGAAAACAAATTCCTGTGCTCTGAAAGCTTATCCAAAGAAATCCATGAGGGTGACTTCACGTCAGAAACCAACACTCCAGCAAATTCTGCCTTATGCTGTGAATTGGATACAAGAGTTCAGTTACTGTTCCAGCACTATGCCTGCCTGCCTGCCTGTCTGTTGCCGTGCTCCTTGCCATGGTCATAGACTCCACCCTCTAGAACCATGAGCCCCCAAACTAAATGTTTTCTTTTATAAGTTGTCTTAGTCATGGCATCTGTTCACAGCAATTTAAAAATAACCAAGTCAGTCACCAACTGTGGAATTGATGAACCTTGAGAGAAAAAAAAAATCTGAGATGTGGCCTTTAGCCTATGCAACAATTGTGAAGACCCCATGGAAAGACTGTATCCAGACTTTTCCCATGGGATATGTGAAAAAAAGCCAACTTTAGCCTTCATCACCCACAACCATATGCATTCTCTACTTTCCAGAAAAGAAATATGCAAAATAAATATGCAAAATAGTTGTCTACCTTATCCTTTATCCAAGGTTTTGATTTCTACAGTCTCTTGCCTGAAGTCATCCAAAAATAATAATGGAAAGTTCCATAAATAAGCAATTCAGAAGTTCTAAATTATGAACCATCCCAGGCAGTACGATAAAAGCCCGTACTGTCCCACTCTGTTCACATGAAACATAAATCACCTCTCTGCCTAGTGTAGACACACTGTATATGCTACTCTCATGGTCATTATGTAGCTGCCATCTTGGTTATCAGAGTGACTTCTAGTATCATGATGCTTGTGTTCACTTCACATTATTTTACTTAGTAATTACCCCAAAGTTCAAGAACAGTAATGCTGTTGACTTTACTATAGAATATGACTGTAATTGCTCTGCTGTGTTGTCATTGTCAATCTCGTACTTAACTAATATATAAGTTAAACAGGATCATGGGTGTGAATATAGCATATCTACAGTTGAATATGATTTCTGGTATTCACTGAGCATCTCAGAATGTCTCCTCCACCAATAAACGGGCACAGCTCTCATACCAATATTTGTCCAGTTCTCCACATGAACCTGTGGTCCAGCAGGGGTTGAGATAGAATGAGACAAGAGAGATTCTGAACGCAAAGAACGGGGAAGCATTCAGAGTGGGGTGTGAGTTTAGGTCGGTATCTGAAAACAGGTTTCCTTTTGTAGGCACAGAATTCCCCACAGCCATCCTACAGGACAAATATCTACCTGCCCTTCGAAACCTACACCACCATCCCTGTCCTACATGAGTCCTTCCCTGAGAATCCAGCATCTCCCACACCAACTTCTTCAAGAACTATGGCCTTATACTTACAGCAGCTGCATGGCTTGCTCCAGTACTTCCCTTTCCCTGTCCATTTAAGATGGCCTTATTTCTCCCAGCATGCTGCCTGCACCTCAAAGAGGAGTTCTCTCCCAATCCTGCAGCTCTTTCACGTATGCTACACTGGCTGTGGGCTGATGGAGGGGGCTTGGTGTACTGTTTCTTTCTTTGCATCTCTGGCAAGTCACGACCACGGCTCCCATGGGTGCAGATAGTGAATCTCCACTGTACTAATGTTTTGAATTACTGAAGGGTTATGCTCCTGACATATTATGATTGAAGAAGGCTGCAGAGGGGAGGTGAAGCATACAGTGTCCTCTATGCTATCTGGACCAAAGGAATCACAGCTGGCACTATTGTCCTTGTGTGTGCCCCTCAGGGATCTAAACAATAGTCTGTGACCATCAAAGGCCTTTCAATTACTTGTCATCTGGATTCACAGCTGCAGCAACTGATCTGCCTAAATTCCCAAGGATAAAGTAGTGTTAAGGTTCATTTGCCTGTGTCTTGGAGGCCCTGTAAAGTCAGATATGTGGTGCCAATGGTGTTGGCATCAAGAAAACAAATTCCCGTGCTCTGAAAACTTATCCAGTGAAACCCATGAGGGTGAGTTCACGTCAGAAAGCAACACTCCAGCAAATTCTGGAGTATTTGTGTTCTAAGAACAGGACCTAAATTGGCCCCTGCGTTGGCATATAGGAGCTAACCACAGCCTTGCGCTTCTGTAGTTACTTCTCTGCAACCCCACAGAGGAATGGAGGAGAACCCTCAGGAGGACAGAGTCCCTCTGGATTCCCTAGGAATTTGCATTTGTACTTAAATATTTTTTGTCTCAAGACTTTTGCAGAAAAAGAGAACTAGTGACAGCAGGGAAATATAGACAGACAGACAGACAGACAGACAGACAGACAGACAGACAGACAAAAGGGTAGAGAAAAGAGAAAATCGGAAAGAAGCTATGTCACTCTGGAAGACCTTGCTTTCTTTCAAAGGTTATACAATGTTTCCTGTGCCACATCCTCTTGTTCAAAATGGGTCACTAGAGCTGTCCCACATGTAAGGGGTGGAAGCAGAGTTCATCTTTTGATAAAGGCCTAGGAACTTGGGGAGCTACTTTCTAACTGCTGTCTCTCAATACCCCCACTATGGTTAGTTCCTCTGACTTTGTTTCCTGGTCTCACACAGTAATGGCAATCCAAATTTCTAACACCACTCTACCTCGTCAGCAATACTTAATTAAGCTTTCACAACCTGGTCCTGAAACCCAGAGGGTAGGAAAGCCTTGGGCAGTCGTGAACCCCATCATTAGAAAAATGCCCACAGGGATGCTATTTGCCTGTGGAATTACATCAACCAAACAAGCAGGGAGAATGGCCTAAGTGACCTGTGTATGGTCTCTCCTACACACTGGACTGTGTAGTCTAAAGAAGTGATGATAATAACCTGTGGTGACCTGAAGTGCAGATCATTCCAGGAGCTGGGGCAGAGAGACTTTGTCACCAGGCTCCAGGGACTCCCAGCTAGGACCTGAAGAAACAGCTTGTTTGAAATCTTCAGCTTCTTCATGAAAAAAAAAAAAAAAACAAGAAAGAAAAGAAATGAAGTCAACCTACTATCTGCCAAGCCCAGCCAACCAGAACCTTCAATGCGCAGACACTTCCCAGTGACAACATTTATCTCGGAAAGACCAAATTCCAGCCAGGGAAGCCAACAGTTATAGCTTACTCTTTTTGTATTTTTAAAGCTAACTCTCATCTCCCAGGACCTACACAAATTGACAACAACATGTTTGATTGGTTGAATAGGGCTTTGTAATCGAGCTGTATTGCTATCCTGTTCTAGATTCCAATAATGGCTTCCTGTCCGCCCCCATAGTCCTGACTCAAGGGTTCCCATACATACAGCTAATATCACAAGCCTCGGCTTCCCTCCAAGAACTCTTGGTTCCAATGTCAAGAGTTCCCAAGCACTGAAACACATTGTAAAATTGGCCCAGGAGAGTCTAAACTGGTTCACCTATCCCAATACACCATCTGTTCCTCCTCTTGGCAAATGGGGTCAAAATTGTATTACTGTGGAGTGACAGAAGTAACTCCATAGCTGCACAACAGCAGGGAATGTATGGGGGGAGGGGGTCACGAGGTGGCTCTCAACAGTTTGAAGCTGACTGAAGTAGCATACAGGGTACCTAGGTAGAAGTTGCTTTGGGGAAGTCTCAAATGGGACTGGGGTCTCTGTCTTCCCTAGCTTGGGGCCTGAGACTGAATTTTTATGAGGGGTCCTTGGGTTCTTTGTAAAAGAGAGTCCCTCCTTTCAGGAAGCCTAGAGGGACTTTCTTGCTAACATGGTAGTCTCACCAAAAAGCAATTTTTCTCTCTGAAAAATATTTAGCAGTACCGACTGACAGTTTTTGCTCTGGATATTTTTGGCTGTCATGCCAGGCAAAGGCTGCTCCTGGCATCTAATGGTAGAGGCAAGGGTTGAGCTAAACATCTTCTGGTGCACAAGCCAGTCTTATAGCACAGAAGGGCCAGCCTAGAATGTCAACAATGCCAAGGATAAGAAGTTACAGCAACACTTAACTGCCCCTTCCGGGTGTGCAGCAAGCCTTGCACCTGAAACCCTGGAAATTTAGCTCCCTTTTCAAATCTGCAGCCCTTACTCCAAAGGCAAAGCTGCTTTTCAAGCTGTCATAGATTCCTCTGGAATAATGTGATCTACTTGCCTTATACATATGAGGGAAATGCTGTACATAAAAGGAAGTGCTGTGCTTTTCTACTTCTATCCTGAAGCAGCCACTAACTGCTCCACTGTAGAGGAAAGAGCTCTCCCAAAAGTCACCCTTGATCAGTGTGATAGTCAGTCTTCATTGCCGGCTTGACTGGATTTGGAATCACCTAGGAGACACACAGCTAGGCATGTCTATGAGGGTGCTTTCAAAGAGGTTTAAGTGGAGAGAGAAGCCCCACTCTGAGTGTTGGTGGCCTCAGTCCTTGAGCTGGAGCCAAGAAACTGAACATGAGCATGCAGTTCTGCTTCCTGACCACAGCATAGTGTAACCAGCTCACTCACATTCCCAATGCCACACCTTCCCAATGTGATGAACCGTATTACCCCTAAAACTACGAACCCAAACAAATTCTTCCCTTCATGGACCTTTGTATGGTATTTTTGCCACTGCAGGGAGAAAAATAACTGATACTGTCAGACACCTTAGTGGGAAGCTGCCAGGACATGCTGGCAGGACCAGCTACTGGCTATGAACTGACTCAGGCGTCTCTTAGATTTCTTCTGATCTGTGTCTCTATACCATGTATCCACAGGATCCTAAGCCCTGACAGTTCCACAGATCATCCAACCATGTTTCAATGAGGATGTGTGGGATCTATTCTTTTATGAGAAAAAAATAAAACACTCTACTTAGAAAGGCTTGTAACACAGAGTTGAACTTTTACTTAATTAGACAGTTCAGCCAGCCTTTCTAAGTCTATGAAAAAATCTGTGAGCATCAAATCTTATAAGCACTTAATTATGAGCTCTGTGCAGGGAAGTGCATGTGCTTTAGGGTCTTTGACATTCCCTCCATGTCAGCCCCTTGCTGAACCACTGAAGCACTAGCTTTTCTTAATTAATATCCTATTATTTTTTAATTAGCTTACAAAATAATATGGCATTTGTCTATGCATACTTCATCGTGTCTGATTCCCTTACCCCCACTCTCCTGCCTTCCATGTCCCCCGCCCCGCACTGCACCCCTTCTCCCTGAAGCACTGACTGTTTCAACAACGTGGACTTGTTTTGGTTCAGGTTGGCTTCTTTGCTTTTTTTTTTTTTTTTTTTTTTTTATTTTTTTACTGGGTCTCCTTATACAAACCAAGCCAGACTCAAATTCATTATCCTCCTGCCTCAGCCTTCCCTGTGCTGCTATTACAGCCTTGAGTCACCACACCTTACTTGTTTCATGTTGTTATATCCATAGATTCTTATTTTCATGCACAGATGGTTCTTTAGGGGCTTCAAACACATCTACGTCATCATAGTGTTTCATTTGCAAGTATTTCAGTGTGCATCTCCTACCAACAGGCCTTTTTAATTACAACCATGACACGATGTCCTACCCAACAAAACTAACATCACCTAATATAGAGTCCATTCTGGATTTTCCCCAACTGTCTCCAAAAATAGCCTTGCCCAGTTGGTGACTGATGCCCAGGGGAAGGCTGACCTTCTGGAAAATCACAGCACAGACATAAAAGGGCTTCACCCTTAGTCCTTTCTACTGGCAAGTCTCTCCTACCTCACCTAGTCTGCATGCAGAACCAGGAGTTGTGGGGACAAGTTCATCAGTAAGGCAGGTGTCTTAGGCCGTGAATGTAGAATTCAGGAGGGCCAGGACCCTGACACCAGCTTTCATTGTCTAGAAGAATGCTTCTCATCAGAAAAGCTGCCACATTACAAATGAGGCTGAGAGTCTGGCAAGTACAACCCAATAACCAGGCCAGCAACAGCCTCTCAGTGATGGAGACTGTGAGATATGAGGTTAAGGTCTCACAACTTACTTAGAATGGACTCCCTAAAGAGGGAAAGAGGCACACCTGCCTAGTTATTTGTGTTAATAAAAGAGTAATTTCTTAACTCTGAAATTTAGCTGACTCTGTACTTACAAAATCATTCTCACACATGATTTATATACATGTTAAGGGGGACAGAACCAAAAGTTAAGGAGACACACCTACCCCCTAGATCAAGCTACTGGTTCTAATCAAAGTGGTACCAAATAAGGTGTGGTAGCACACACCTGTGGCCCAGCTACTCAAGTAGCTGAGAAAGAAGGATCAAGGAAGGCCAGAAGTTGGAGAGCAGCCTAGGCAACACTGTGAGACTTGTCTTGTTAAAATAATGATGAAAAGATGATGGTGGTGATAATGGTGGTGGTGATGATGGTGGTGGTGGTGATGATGATGATGATGATGATGATGATGATGACATTCTTTGCTTAAGCCCCTCAAACCCTGTTAATGGAACTATTTTTTAATGCCTTTAATACAATTGTTTCTAGCACTTTTGCTTCCCAATCTTCAAACAGAAGTCAACTGATTTGTTTATAGTTTAGGAATCCCTCCTCAGTTTTACAAAATACTTCATATCCAGGGGGTATAGGTTCAGTAAGTGGTTCTATTGGGAATCAAAACCAAAGATTCCAGAATCAGATCCCAACTCTTAGCTTTGAACATCTACTCAACCTGGGACAAACTAATTGACATTTTTGTATCTAGTTTTTCTTCTTATAAATGGAAGACAAAAATGTTCATGATGGACCTCAATGAAGGGTAGAACCAAGTCAAGTTTGTGAGTTCCAGACACTGTTTAAGTGTCAGATGACTGCCATAAGCAAGAAGACACGGCTCTTGCTCTCTTGGAACTTCCAGTTTGGCTGAAAAAAAAAAAACCCATGTACCAAGAGAATCAGAAACATAAGAATATCAAGCAGGAATAAATTCTATGCTGAGAACTTTTGAAAACACTAGATAGTAGAATCTAAATGACTCTAGGACATGCTTTTTAAAGAGGTAGTGATGTAGCAGAGGCCCGAGGAATGAGGAGACAAGCAAGCCTTCAGGCAGAGGGAAGAGCAATCAGATGGCCAACGGTGACACTTGGGAGGCAGATGAAGGAGGAAGGGTGCAAGCTGGGATAGGGAGGGAGGGAGTGTCTGTGTATGTGTAACCTGAAACATCTGATGTTCGAATCCAGTGTAATGATCATCTGAAGCCACCAGGAATTGAACGAATCAATTCCATTAGATTGCCATTTCAAAATGATCACCAGTTTACAGGAACATCATTACAGAGTAGTAAGGAGCAAGACGACAGGCCCAGTCAGGAAACTGACAGAGGAGCCCCGATGAGAGGAGACAGTGGCTTAGAACAAGAGTTGAGCATCACAGATAGGGTGAAATGATTATATCAAAACAACTCTATTAGGGTTTAGTGGATATGTGGAAGGAAGAAAAGAAAAAAAAAAAAAAAAGCACCAGCAATGATTCCTCATGCTTGTAATCCTGGGACCCAGTGGGTAGAGGCAGCAGGGTTTTCTAACTTCTATTCAGGGTCTTCCTCACCTACATGTTGAGTTTGAGGCTAACCTGGGCTACATGGGACCTGGCTTCAAACACAAAACTAAGAAAAAATAAAGATCAAAATCAAGTTAAGAAATAATGTCTCCATCATATGTCTGCTATCTGTCTGGGCAGGGCTGAGTCTCAAGTTCTCTCTTCCCTTGGGTCTATATTGTGGAAGGCACATAATCCCAACACTATGTCAAGAAGAAAATGTTCCTTAAAGGCTCTGCTGAGAAGACATATATATCATTTTTCTTTTATATCATTAGTCACAAAAACTCCTGTAAGCAAGCCTGATGTCAATAGGGGAGAGGTGGGTAGTTCCCTTAAGGAGGGACACAAACATTCTAGACAAGCACACAATCCATTACCTTCTGCCTTTCTGGTCACATTTTACTATTCAGTCCTTTATGAACAATATGGTCATTCTTTACCTGTAAGAGACAAGCACATTCTTTCTTATCCATCGGATTAGGCTCAAAGTTTGGGGTAGTCTGTATCAGATCTGGATATTCATATTTATCAAAACAAATGACATTACAAATTATTTGCTCACTTTACACACAATATCAGGTTCAGTGTATCAGGTTTTATGGTGAGCTCTTTGATCCACTTGGATTTAAGTTTTATGCAGGTGATAAATATGGTTCTATTTGCATTCTTCTGCATGCAGACATCCAGTTACACAAGCACCATTTGTTGAAGATGCTTTCTTTTTTTTTCCATTGTATGGTTGTGGATTCCTTATCAAAAAATCAAATGTCCATATGAGTGTGGGTTTATTTCTGGGTCTTCAGCTGATTCCATTGATCAACTTGTCTGTTTCTATATCAATACCATGAAGTTTTTATTACTATTGCTCTGTAATACAGTTTGAAATTAGGAATGGTGATAGCTCCAGAAGTTCTTTTTATGAACAGGATTGTTTTAGCTATCCTGGTTTTCCATATGAAGTTGAGAATTGTTCTTTCAAGGTCTGAAAGAATTGTATTGGAATTTTGATGAGAATTGCACTGAAGCTGTAGATCACTTTTGGTAAGATGGTCATTTTGACTATGTTAATTCTACCTATCTATGAACATGGGAGATCTTTCCATCTTCTGAGGTCTTCTTTGATTTCTTTCTTCAGATAATTGAAGTCTTTGTCATACAGATCTTTTTCTTGCTTAGTTAGAGTTACTCCAAGATATTTTATATTATTTGTGGCTATTAGAAAGGGTGTTGTTTACCTGATTTCTTTCTCACCCCATTTATCATTTGTATAATGAAGGGCTACTTTTTTTAGTTAATTTTATACCCAGCCAGTTTGCTGAAGGTGTTTATCAGCTGTAGGAGTTCTCTAGTATAATTCTAGAGTTACTTATGTACACTATCATATCATCTGCAAGTGACTTCTTTTTTCCAACTTGTATCCCCTTGATCTCCTTTAATTATCTTATTGCTCTAGCTAGAACTTCAAATACTATATTGAATAGGTATGGAGGGAGTGAACAGCCTTGTCTTGTCCCTGGTTTTAGTGGAATTGCTTTAAGTTTCTCTCCATTTAATTTGATGTTGGCTGTTGGCTTGATGTATATTGCCTTTATTGCTTTTAGGTATGTACCTAAAAACTTGTCTGTTTCTATATCAATTCTCAACTTCTTATGGAAAACCAGGATAGCTAAAACAATCCTGTTCATAAAAAGAACTTCTGGAGGTATCACCATTCCTAATTTCAAACTGTGTTACAGAGCAATAGTAATAAAAACTTCATGGTATTGATATAGAAACAGACAAGTTGTGCTCCTGATCTCTCTTTAGACTTTTATCATAAAGGAGTGTTGGATTTTGTCAAAGGCTTTTTCAGTATCTAATAAGATGATTGTGTGTTTTCTTTCTTTCTTCCTTCCTTTCAGTTTATTTATATGGTGGGTTGCATTGATGGCTTTTTGTATTTTGAATCATACTTGCATCCCTGGGATGAAACCTACTTAATCATGGTGGATAATGTTTTTTATCTGTTCTTGGATTTGGTTTGTGAGTGTTTTACTTAGTATTTTTGCATCAATGTTCATTTAAAAATTGGCCCGAAATTCTCTTTCTTTGTTGAGTACTTGTGTGGTTAGGTAGCAGGGTGACTGTGACCTCATAGAATGAGTTTGGCAATGTTTCTTTAGTTTCTAATTAGTGGGATAGTTTGAGCAGTATTGGTATTAGCTCTTCTTTGAAAGTCTGGTAGAATTCTGTGCTCAAACCATCTGGGGCTGGTTTTTTGTTTTTGTTTTTGTCTTTTAAGTTGGGAGACTTTTAATGACTGCTTCTATTTCCTTAGGGGTTATAGGACTATTTAGATTGTTTGCCTGGTCTTGATTTAACTTTGGTAAGTGGAATCTATCCAGAAAATTATCCATTCATTTAGATTCTGATTTTGCTAATTTGCATATTGTCTCTCTGTCTTTTAGTTAGTTTGGCTAAGGGTTTGTCTTGTTGATTTTCTCAAAGAACTAGGTCTTGGTTTAGTTGATTCTTTGTATTGTTCTCTTTGTTTCTACCTGATTAATTTCAGCCCTGAATTTGACTATTTCCTATACTCTGCTTGAGTGTGTTTGCTTATTTTTATTCTTGAGATGATAATTGGCTCTTAATTTGGTGAGATCTAGAATCACCCAGAAAGACCCAAATTAACTGAAGGTGGCTCCATCTCCTGTGACTGAATGAAGAAGAAAGCAAACTGAGCAGTGGCACTCATTCTGCTTCCTAACTGTGAATTCAGTGTTACCTGCTAACTCAGCTCTCACCCAGGACGCCACCACCATGGTGGACTGCACTTTCCAACTCTGAGACAAAACAAACCCTTCCTCTTTTAGAAAAAGAAAGGAAAGGAAGGGTTTTTTTTTTTTTTTTTTTTTTTAATAAATGTCCCAGAAAGTGGGGAGATGGTGGGCAGCTACTGAAAGAGAAGAGAGTGAAGACATAGCCTTGGTGAGGAGAAGAAAGAAGACTGTTGTCTGGCCAAGTGAGCAGGAATGTCTGATACATGTTCATACATGTTCAGGTGTTCAGGAGGTGGCTGAGTTTATAAGTCTGGAGATCCAGGAGAAACCAGGCTTTTGGAAGTCTACTCTGCAACATTTGGAGGGAGATATGAGTGTCCGACACTGAGATAGAGCATCTAGTGAAGTCACAGGAAAACCAGATAGTACGGGAGAGCCTGGGGTGCAGAGATGGGGCAGCTGGAGCAGGTGAATGGGGTGGAATAGAAGGAATGAAAAAGAAACTGAATGGAATGCAGTAGAAGCTCAAGAAACATCTCCAAATGAAAGAACTGCTATACTGTACAGAATGTTGGAAGAGGGGGATGGGCAGGCTGTGGAACACACAATATGGGGAGTCTTCGGTGACCTTGGTATGGACAATTTTTTGGACACCAATGCCTGACTGAAAAGGACTCAGGTGAGAAAGAAAAGTAGAAAAACAGAGTAGACAACAAGGTGTCCTCTTTCTGGGAGGAAAGTGAAGAACAGAGCTGTAGCTACACAGGCAAGATGCAGGAAGAGTCCACGTGTCCCCAGAGAAAGTGCAGCATGGAAGCAAACTGTTGGTGTTGGGGGGAAGGTGATCAGTGAAGTTATTTTCATTTTGTCATGATTTCTGTCTGAGTGTATTTATTTATACTCTTTTCACTTGGGGATTCTGGCTTACAGACTCTTCGTTTCTGTGGTATTAACATAAAGTTACACTTTCTAATAAAAAGAATTGTTAATCTTCCAATTGTGGGGAAATACCCAAAGGGTCAGCTTAATTGGGTATATGAGATTCTTAAGCGTGCAAATCCCCGCAGCCTTGAAATTACTCATTCTAATTCTCTCTGCTTATAACAGATAACAAATGGTCACTCCCGTTTATGACCCTAGTTTCTCCGGAGCTGAATTGTTCTTGATTCCCCAAAGGACACATTGTTGCAGAACACTACACTTTGGACCCTCAGAGCAAATCCTGTCTGCTTTGATTTTCCACTGTCTACCCAAAGAACACCCTCCCATTACATTCTCTTGGAACTCTCCCGAGTCTGAACCAGCCTCTGTAGATTTCTTGTTTTCTTTTTGTAAAGATAATGTGGAGTCCCTGAGAATGTTATGATCCAAAGTTACAATTAAGCTGACTCTATGAAGCTAAGATCTGTTTGAAGAATAAACAGGTTTAAAAACATTGTACAAGGGGCTGGAGAGACAGCTCTTGATCAGCAGGGAAAGTGTTTGCCATACAATCCTGGAGACTAGAATTTGGTCTTCAGAAGCCACATCATCAGTACCAGGTAAGTGTGGTAGTTCATTCTGTAATTCTATCCCTTAGAAAGTGAAAGAAGGAAATCCCCCGAGAGCAAGATTGCTAGCTCGACTAGCCATGTCACTGAGTTCTAGTACCATCGAAGTCTAGTTTTGAGACCCTATATCATCAGTGAGTAAAACTGGCATTAGCCTTAGCATTCACACACATAGAAACACATACACATATGTTTACTACACACATTCAAAAACCAAAATAAAACATGCTTATAGAAATACTGAACGGAATTAAAATTAGAGATCAAAATTTACATCTAAAATAAGATCACATCTCTAGAAAAAAATTATTGTTAATATTTAGTGAGGTGTCTTCCAGGTGCTCTGTAATTTCATATAGAAGAGACCTGTCCTAGGACAGCGGAATTACTTCTTTTTATGATTAGTCTTACTTGTCATGTTGGATGGATTGAGAAATAGCCAGGAGATTAGTAAAACATTTCTAAGGGACGGGTGAGATGCTGTTTCCAGAGATGATTCAATCTAGAGGGCTCTGATGTAATCATCAGATTCATCCCTTGGTAGATTCTTGATGTGATAGCATTACTGGGAAGCTCAGGAAGTCTTACGGAAGAGTTAGAGGAAGGTTTGGGGAACCCAGAGAGGATAGGAACTCCAAGAGAAGACCAACAGAGTCAACTAACCTGGACCCTTGGGGGCTCCCTGAGACTGGAGCACTAACCAATGAATATACAAGGGCTGGACCTAGCCCCCTACACATATTCAAAGGACATGCAGCTTGGTCTTCATGGAGGTCCCCCAACAACTGGAGTGGGGCTTACCTTGACTCTGTTGCCTACCTGTGGATCCTGCCCCCTAACTGGACTGTCTTGTCTGGCCTCAGTGGGTGAGGATGCACCTAGTCCTGCAGTGACTTGAGGTGTCAGGGTGGGCTGGTACCAGGGAGGATCTCATCCTTCTCAAGATGAAGAGGGAGGAAAGATGGGGAATGGGGCCATGTGAAGGAGGAATTGGGAGGAAATGGGGATGAAATCAAAATGTAAAATGAATAAATGAATCAATGGGAAAAAAGCTCAGACCTAATCATCAGGTTTATCCCTTGGTATATTCTTTTTTTTTTTTTTTTTCCTGGAACTCACTGACACGGTGAGACTGGGATGAACTTGAACTCAGAAACACGACCGAATTCACCTCCTGAGGACAGGTGCTCAAGGTGTGCACCACCTCGCGCACGATCACTACTTTGGTATATTCTTGATACAATAGCATTCCTGGGATGTGGTGAAGGGTGAAGGCAGAGGAAATAGGTCATGATGTGGGTGTGTCCTTGGAGACTATGTATTACCTCATTCCTTCCTGTATTTCCTCTCTGATTTTTCTCTACTGATATAGAAACTGCTTTTCCATTGTTTCCCACTACCATGATGGGCTTAGTTCTTAAAGCTATGAATAAAATTAGTCTTCCCTCTCTTAGGTTGTTGTGTCAAGTTCTCAGTCAGTTACAAGTAAAGTAACTAATGCATTCCTAGACAGATTTCTCTCAGTCCACACCACCAACACAGACACTGAAGAGGACCCATAGGGTTCGGTAAAGTTAATGAATAAAAGACAGTGCCACACTCTACTTCCATAAAAACAATGCAGTTCCGAGATGTCACCTGCAGATAAAGAGAGGGAGAAAGTAAGATGGGTTCACCTATCCTGCAGGAAGCACATAAGTGATACCCCAGATCAATGTAGAAGACATTATTTTAAAAAGATTGCTGAGATGACTGGCAAACAAAGGAGATTCTAAAGTTAAAGTCCAATTCCATCAAGTTTGAGAGCACATGAGGCCCATAGAGATAACCAGTCTTGGGATAAGACCAGAATAACAAAAGTACAGATATAAAAGGAAGGACCCAATTGATTGGCAGCACAAAATGAAAAAGACTCCCACAAAATGAAAGGCAAATGGGAAAATATTTTTGAAGCATTGAATCAATAGCTTTAATATATAGAGGTCTCGGGGATCAATAAGATAAAGGCACTAATTGAAATGAGGCAGGGGAAATGAAAATGGTAATTCATAAAAGAAAAACTACAAACTGACAATACATATTGGATTTTACGGGATAGTATGTATTACAGGACTCAGAGTGATTGGGATTTAAGAAAGACAGATTATAAAAAGATTTCCTTTTCTTGTCTTCAAGGATAGAAAAAGTATTGAAAGAATATGAACCATGAGAATGGCCATGCTTTTAAAAGATGGTTGGTTCTCGTTGATGGTAGAATTGTCTATGGAAATGGCTTTTTTATAAGTCCACGTGGCAATAGATGTCAAGACCCTCATAATGTGCATGAGAGTTTCTTCTCTCGAGTTTCCACAGAACGATCCCAAGGGAGCACTCAAGGCTTAGCAAAGATGCAAACTGCAGTCATTTCTCACGATGAGTTATTGTTTTTCCCTTTGTACATCTCATTTTTCTCCCAAGTGTTGTGAACTTCGACCTTTCCATATATGATTAAAAGTAAATGAGGTCTTCCAGGTGTAGCTGGCAGATTGAACACTGAATATTAGCATTTTACTGCCATTTCTCCAAACCCACAATTTCAACCAAATCCTGTTTCAGCCCTATCTTTTACCATTTTTAAGGGAATATGGCATAGATCAGGTTATGGTGGTCTTCTCTTTTGTTAGCCCGCATTTGCAAAGTCAGTGACTCCTGGCTTTCTGGTCACCAAATGTTCTTTTCCTATTCTCTTTGCATGGTGTGCATAGACCTTAAAATTACATTACTATTACTTTGGTTTGCGGAAAGTGGCAGTAAAATATTAATATTCAATCTGCCAGCTGTGCCTGGATGTCCTCACTTACTTTTTTTGGATGTTTTATTTATTTACCTTTCAAATGTTATCCCCTTTCCTCCTTCCTCCCCCAAACCCCTTATCCCATCCCCCCTCCTCCTACTTCTGTGATGGTATGCCCCCAACCATCCACCCATTTCTGCCTCCCTGCTCTCGAATTCCTCAACACTAGGGCATCCAGCCTTCCAGGGACCAAGGCCCTCCTCTCCCACTGATACCTGACAAGGCCATCCTCAACTACCAACTACCATGGTGGAGCCATGGGTCCCTCTCTTTGTGTTTCCAGGCTGGGAACTCTGGTTGGTTGGTATTGTCGCTCTCCCCATGAAGCTGTCAACCCCTTCAGCTCCTTCTGTCTTCTAACTCCTCCATTGCGGACCCAGTGATAAATTCAATGGTTAGCTGCAAGCATCTGCCTCTGTTTATGTCAGGCACTGGGAGAGCCTCTCAGGAGACAGGTATGTCAGGCTCCTGTCAGCATGCACTTTTTGGTATCCACAACAGTGTCTGCATTTGGTGACTATACATGGGATGGACTCCCAGGTGGGGCCGTTTCCAGACAGTCCCTCCTCCAGTGTCTGCTCCACACTTTGTCTCTGTACTTGCTCCCATGAGTATTTTGTTCCTCCTAAGAAGGACCAAAGCACCCACACTTTGGTCTTCCTTCTTCTTGAGCTTCATGGGGTCTGTGAGGTGTATCTTAGGTATTCCTCACTTACATTTTAACTTTAAATGGAATGAAAAGTTTCTTAGTTAGGGTTTGCATTGCTGTGAAGAGACACCATGACCAAGGCAACTCTTATAAGGACATTTAACTGGGGCTGGTTTACAAGTTCAGAACATTATCATCAAGGTGACAGCATGGCGACATCCAGGCAGACATGGTGCAGAAGGAGCTGAGAGTTCTATATCTTCATCTGAAGGCCACTAGGAGAAGACTGGCTCCCACATGGTTAGGAGGAGGGTCTCATTGCCCACCCCCACAGTGACACACTTCCTCCAAAAAGGCCACACCTCCTAACAGTGCCAATACCTGAGCCAAGCATATTTAAACCACCACAAAAGGTCAAAAGACTGACAGTCCACTCTGGCCAAGTGAACAGATAGACTAACTTCAGATTTTCACCTGTTTCTCCTCTCCTCCAAATTCAGTTCTCATCCCCGACTCTGTAGCAGACCACCTGCTCTGGCCTCACCTGCTTTCTTGCTCATATCTCCAAGAGACCACACAGATCTTCCCCTCCAAACTTCCTCCCTGCTCATCCTGTTATCCCGGCCCCCAGCTCCAGCAGGCATTCTCCGGTAATCCACCAACAAAGTCTTTCAGCAAAGCAGGTAAGCCAGTGAAACAGGGATCTTTAGATCTTCACTCTCCCTCCTCTCCTCCAAATCCAATCTCCCTAATCTTATCTCTGACTGTGTAGCAAACCACCTATTGTGGTCTCTATTTACTCTGTCCCTATTCTCAGGACACTGATCAGATCCTGGTGGAACATCCCAATATCCTCTCTCTTTTGGACCTCCCAGCATCCCCCCACTCCATCTCCTCCTTATTCCTAAGTGTCAGATCCCAATACCAAGGAACACAATTTGCCCAGAACCCCCAGTTGTGACATCTATCAGGATTCTGGAAGAATTCATAGACAACACATAGCCACCAACCTCTCCTCAGAACCAGAGAAGGCCAGAGAAACCAAGTAACAAAACACCCACCTAACAAAGACCAGATATCAGCATCTAGAATTACAATATAAAATCCCAGATGCCTAAATCTCAGTGTAAAAACACACGAAAGCCAGGCTAATATGTCTCCACTAGCACCCAGCAACCCTACCACAATAGGCCCTTAGGACTGCAATGTAGTACAAGCAAAAGACCTTAAAATAGCCTTTATAACTATGATAGAGGTCAGCCAGGCGTTGGTGGAGCATGTCTTTAATCCCAGCACGCAGGAGGCAGAGGCAGGTAGAGCTCTGTGAGTTCAAGGCTAGCTCTGGTCTATAGACTGAGTTCTAGGACAGTCAAAGCCACACAGAGAAACCCTGTCTCAAAAAAAAAATGAAACAAGAGAAAATAAAACAAATATGACAGAAGTCCTTGAAAAGGAAATAAATGAATCACTTTAAAAAAATCTATGGAAACAAATGGTAGAAAATGTGGATGGAATCAGTAAAAGAAACACAAATTAAGAGGAATATAGAAATGAAACTTTTAGAAACTCAAAAAGGACCCTCTGAGACAAGCTTCATGAACAGAATATAAGATATGGAAGAAAGAGTCTCAGGGATTGAAGACAAGATAGAAGAAATTAATACATTGATCAAAGAAAACGTTAAATCAAAAAAAAAAAAAAAAAAAAAAAAACTCTCACAAAACATCCAGGAAATTTATGACACTATAAAAAGACTGGATCTAAGAATAATAAAAATAGAGGAAAAAGAGAAAACCCAGGTAAAAGGAATAAAAAATATTTTCCAGAAAATTTCTCTAACTTAGAAGAGATACCTATCAAGGTACAAGAAGCATACAAAACACTAAAAAGACTAGATCAGAATGAAAGTCCCCTTCATTATAATACTCAAAATACTAAACATACAAAACAAAGAAAAATATTGAAAGTTGCAAGGGAAAAAAGAACAAGTACCATATAAAGGCAGACCTATTAGAATAATGCCTAACTTCAAAATGGACACTCTAAAACCCAAAGGGCACGAACAGATGTGCTGCAGACTGGAGATCATAGGTATAATCCCAGACTACTATACACAGCAAAACTTTTTATTGTAATAGATGAAAAATATGACATTTCATGATAAAACCAAATTCAAGCAATACCTATCTACAAATCCAGCCCTACTGAAGGTGCTAGCAGGTTAAAGATCTTAACCACACCTAAGAAGACATAAGAAATAAATAATCCTAGACAAGCAAAACAAAGGAGAAGAAACACACACACATACACACACACTAACACACAGACCCGACAACAACAAAATAATGTGAATCAACAAGCACTGCTCCTTGGTATCTTTCAACATCAATGTATTAGTGTTCTCAAATCTCCAATAATAAATAAATAAATAAATAAATAAATAACACAGACTAACAGAATGGATGTGATAGCAGGATCCATTCTTCTGCTGTACCCAAGAAACACACCTTATCATCAACGATAAATATCACCTCATGGTAAAAAGATGGACAAAGATATTCAAGGCAAATGGACCTAAAAAGCAAGCTTGTATAGCCATTTAAGATCTGAAAGCATAGACTTCAAGCCAAGACTAGTCAGAAGAGAGAAGGAAAACACTACATACTGATCAAAGTAAAGCTCCACCAAGAGAACAATGCAATTATTAGCATCTGTGCCTCAAAGAAAAGAAATACTACTACAGCTTAAATGACACATCATCCCTCACACACTGATAGTGGGAGACTTCAATAGCCTGCACTTGCCATTAGATAGGTCATCCAGACAAAAGCTAAACAAAGAAATCTTGGCAGTAACTCATTCTATAAAGCAAATGTACTTAACAGATTTTTACAGAATATTTCATCCAAACACAAGAATATACCTTCTTAGCACCTCATAAAGCCTTATCCAAAATTGTTCACATACTGAGAAACAAAGTAAGAATCAAGAGACACAAGAAAACTGAAATAACACTCTAAATTCTATTTTGCATGGATTAACATGGATTAAAACTGGATGTCAACAACAGAAACAGCCAAAAGCTTACAAACTCATGGAAACTGAACAACTCTGTAATGAATGAAAAGTGGATCAAGACTTTCCAGAGCTGAATGAAAATAAATACACAACATAACCAAACTTATGGGATACAATGAAGGCTGTTCAAAGAAGCAAGTTTATATCAATAAGTGACTATATAAAAAGCCAGAGAAATCTCATACTTGTAACTTAATGGTATACTCGAAACTCTAGAACAAAAAGCAGAAATCATACTGAAAATGAAGAGGTGGCAAGATATAATCAAACTTAGGGCTGAAATCAATAAAATAGAAACAAAATCAAAACAAACAAACAAAAAATCATGTGTGTGTGAGCACACACACACACACACACACACACACACGAAAAAAAATGAAACAAAGAGTTGGACCTTTGAGAAAAATCAATAAGATTGGAAAACCTTTATCCAAATTAACTAAAAAGTGGAGAAAGAATATACAAATTAACAAAATTAGAGATGAAAAGTGCAACATAACCACAGATTCCAGAGAGATCCAAAGAATCACAAGGGCATACTTTACAAGTCTGTATCTCACCAGCTTGGAAAAATCTTAAAGAAGTGGATAATTCTCTGGATACATACCACTTACCAAGGTTAAATCAAGACCAAATAAGCAATTTAAACAGACATATAATCCCTAGTGATTGAAATAAAAGCAGTTAGTCTCTCAACCAAAAAGAGCCAAGGGACAGATGATTTTAACATAGAATTTTACCAGACTTTAAGGAAAAGTTAATGCCAATACTCCTCAAATTATTCCACAAAACAGAAACAGAAGGAACATTGCCCAATTTATTTTACAAGGCCACAGTTACCCTGATACACAAACTACATAAAGACCTAACAAAGAAAGAGAATTACAGATCAATTTCTCTTATGCACATAGATGCAAAAATTCCCAATATAATACTTGTAAACTGAATCTAAGAATACATCAAAAAGTTTTCAGCTGACATTCATTCTAAAGCCAAGAAAAAAAAAAAAAAGCCAGGTTCAGAAATAAGTCTTTTATTTAGGAGAGATGACAGAGGTTCTGCTTAGTCAACAAAATGATGGACTGGATTTTAGGTCTATCTTGCACCTTACTGACATAAATTGGTATAGTTATGCTCTAACTGTATTTTGAGAGAATAAGTTTCATTTTAACAGGAAGGGTGATATGTAGGAGGAGCTGAGGTGGGAGGAGTAAGGAGAAGAGGAGTAAGGAGAGGAGGAGGAGAAGGAGAGAAGGAACTAGGTGATGAGAGAGAAAAAGAGAGGGGGGCCAGACATGGAGGCAGATGTTCACATGTCTCCGCCAGTCAAAGATAGTTGATATATCTAGGTTGGGTATTAGGTTACACTTCTGATTGATATTGAGCATTACCAAACTTATAAAGCCATTGGTCAACATTAAAAAATTGTATAAAAGCAAAAAGGAGAAGGGGGTATGGAGTAGGGGTTTTCTAGGGAGGGGAAATGGGGAAAGGGGATGGCATCTGAAATGTAAATAAAATATCCAATTAAAAAAAGTGCGGGAGGAAAAAAAAAGAATACATCAAAAAGATCATCAACCATGATCAAGCACGCTTCATCCCAGATGCATCCCAGAGACACTCAATATATGAAAATCAGTAAATGTAAACCACCATATAAACAAACCGAAAAATAAAAACAAGCAAAAGAAAAAACCCCACGTGATCATATTATTGGATTTAGAAAAGACCTTTGACAAAATCCAGTAGCCCCCATGATAAAAGTTCTTTTATCATGGAGAAATTATGGATGTAAGGAACATACCTAAACATAATAAAGGCAGTTTATAGCAAGCCTATTAGCCAGCATCAACATATATGGAAAGAAACTCAAAGCACTTCCACCAAAATCAAGAACAAGACAGGGTTATCCACTCTCTCCACATCTATTCAATACAGTACTTGAAGTCTTGACTAGAGCAAAAAGACAACTGAAAGAGATAAAGGGGATACAAATTGAAAAGGAGTCAAAATATCTTTTTATGAAGATGATATGATAGTATACGTAAGTGACCCTAAAATTTCTACTGGGGAAACTCCTCCAACATATAAACACTTTCAGCAAAGTAGCTGGATGCAAATATTAACTCAAAAAATCAGTAGCACTCCTATACGCAATTGGCAAATGGACTAAGGGAAGAAATCAGGGAAACAACACCTTTTACAATAGCATCAAATAATATGAAATATCTTGGGGTAACTCTACCTAAGCCAGTAATAGATTTGCATGATAAAAACTTTAAGGCATTGAAGAAAACATCAGAAGATTGAAAGATCTCCCATGCTCAAGGATCAGTAGAACTGATATAGTAAAAATGGCCATCCTACCAAAAGCAATCTACAGATTCAATGAAAATCCCATCAAAATTCCAAAGCGATTCCTCACAGATCTTTAAAGGGCAAATTTCAGCTTCATGTGGAAATACAAAAAAAACTCAGGATAGCTAAAACATTCTGAATGTAAAAAACTGCTGGAGATAGCACTATCCCTGACCTCAAATTGTACTACAGAGCTACAGTAATAAAAACCATATGATATTGGCACCAAAACAGAGAAATTGATCAAAGGAATCTAATTGAAGACCCAGACATAAATTTACACACTTATGGATACCATATATATATATATATATATATATATATATATATATATATATATATATATGCCAGAAACACTAGGGAAAAAAGACAGCATCTTCAACAAATAGTGCTGGTCAAACTGAATGTCTGAATGTAGAAGAATCCAAATAGATGTATTCTTATCTCCCTGAAGAAAACTCAGCTCCAAGTAGATCCAAGACCTCAACATGAACCAGGTAGACTGGACCTGATAGAAGGGAATATAAGGAATAGCCTTGAACACACTGGCACAGGAAAAAACCTTTCTGATCAGGCCATTGTTGGCACAGTCACTAAGATTAACAATTAATAATGGGGCCTCATGAAACTGAAATGCTTCTGCACGGCAAAGGATACCATCATTTGGACAACGAGGCAGCCTACAGAATGGGGAAAGATTTTTAGAAACCACCCATCCAAAGAGAGCTAATATCCAATATATACATGTGTATATATTGGATATACATATATATGTGTATATATACATATATATGTATATATATATTGAATATATATTTAAGAAAACAAAAAAACCCATTTTAAAATGGGGTATAGATCTAAACAAAATTCTCAAAAGAAGAAACTCAAATGGCTGAAAACACTAAAAGAAATGTTCAGCATCTTTAGTCATCAAGGAAATGCAAGACAAAACTACTTTAGAGATTTCATCGTACACTCATCAGAATGGCTAAGATCAATAAAACAAGTGACAACTCATGCTGTGGATGTGGAACAAGGGGGAAACTCCTCCACTGCTGGTGGGAGTGCAAACTTGTACAACCACTATGGAAATCAATATTGCTGTTTCTCAGAAAACTGGGAATCAATCTACCTCAACACCCAGCTAAACTACTCTGGGGCGTATGCCCAAAGGACGCTCCATCCGACCACAGAGACACTTGCTCAAACATGTTCATTGCTGCTTTATTCATAATAGCCAGAATTTGAAAACAATCTGGATGACTCTCAACAGAGGAATGACAAATAAAATGTGGTACATTTACACAATGGACTATTACTCTGCTGTTAAAAAAAATAAAATCATGAAATTTGCAAGTAAATGTATGCACTAGAAAAAAAAAAAAAATGAGCCGGGCAGTGGTGGCACACGCCTTTAATCCCAGCACTTGAGAGGCAGAGGCAAGTGGATTTCTGAGTTTGAGGCCAGCCTGGTCTACAGAGTGAGTTCCAGGACAGCCAGAGCTACACA